>NC_064816.1:8917585-9020680 GCF_023721935.1 Panthera uncia | reverse complement strand
CCCCCCCCCCCCCCCCCCCCCCCCCCCCCCCCCCCCCCCCAGTCTGCCTGGCCCAATCCGAGGCCCGCTTTCCTGGGAGCTCTGTCTTGTTAGGGGAAGAGGTAGGGCGAGGGTTGGCCGACTGCAGCCCGCGGGTCAAATCGAACCTGCTCTCTGCTTTTGAAAGGCTAGCGATCTAAGAAATCTTTATTCATTTTTAAATGGTTGTGGAAAAAAAAAATTACCTTTTATGAATTGCGAAAATAATATGAAGTTCAAAATAATATGAAGTGCCCGTAAATAAAATATTATTGGGAGACAGCCGTGCCCATTCATTTACCCACGTGTCCATGGCTGTTTTCCCACTCCAAGAGCAGAGTTGAATGGTTGCAACAGAGTGTGTGACCCACACAGTCTAAAACATTTTACTACCTTTGCAGAAGTGGACCAGCCCTTGTCTCGGAGAGTGGCTTTTGAGTTTCCTTTTATGCCCTGTAGGGTCCAACAGAATCTGTTTCTTTGTCATTCAACAGCCATTTATTAGGTGCCTGCTGTATGAGATTCAGAAGCAAACGACACACCCTTTCCTCTGATGAGGCAGCCACTTCCGCTGGCAATTTATTCAGGACAGTGTGAGAAATGATGACAATACTAATACTACATTATTCAATGCCAAGCCCTGTTCTAAAGCCCACACAAGTCAGTTCTCACGTGATCATGGTGCTGCATATTGAGTGCTCATAACTCGCCAGGCATCATTCACCAGGGCTCACCGCTCACTTACATGTGTCATCTCAGGGAATGCTGCCCCTAGGAAATGAATACTCCATCATTCCCAGTTTGCAGATGAGGGGACAGGCCCAGAGGGGTTAAGTAACTGGCCTAAAGTCACACAGCTAGTGGGGGGTGGAAGATTGGATCTCATTCTGCTGATGCAACACCTTGTTCCTCTGATTCCTGAGCTATGCTGTTTCGGATTGTACGCGTTAAGCCTAAGGGCTACAGGAACTCAGGGGAATCTTTGACAAGTGTGGTGGTTTGGGAGTGGGCAGGAGTGAGGCAAGATCCCTAGGAGGGGTGACTCCTGAGCTGGATGAAAAGGAACGAGGCAGAAGGCGGTGGGACAGGGCAGAGTAATGGTCACAGATCCTGATGGACAAGATGGAGCTGTGGAACTGTGTCCAACCGCAGTCTTGCTTACCGCGTCTGGATTTTGCTTGAATCCTAGTCCTGTACCTGACTGAAGAGAGTGATGGAAAAACCACAAAATGCCACTTGTAATATTTAGAGGAGGGGACGTATGAGGATCCTTGGCTTTCAAGGGACATATAGAGCCTCTCTTATCACTTACGCATAAGGCAGGTGATGGAACCCAGACATCAGCCTGAGATGTCAAATGCAGGCCAGTTCTATAAAGATGTCAAATGCAGCCCAGTGCCTGTGGGGCCAAGGCAACCGACTTAGGGAGAGGAGGGTAATTAGCCAGTCTGGGCAGGGTGGCAGGGAGGGACCTGAATTCTAGCTCTGGGGACCCTCAGTGAATCATCTCATCTCTGTTTGTGTAAAGTGGGATATCTTGGCTCCACCCAGGGGAAATAATGCAATAAATGCCCACAGATGTACTTGTAAAGCATTCCGAATAAGAAAAGAGAATGCTGTGGGCTGGGAAGGGCATTCCGGCATCATAGTGCAGCTTTGGGTGCAAGGGGCAGGCTCTAAGCATCAGGAAGTTCTTGACATAAAAAGCTGAGACCTGTTTCCCTGCAACTGGCACCTGCTGGCCTTACCCTCATGGGCCACAGAGGACCTCTTAGTTTGGGGACCTGGGGCAAGTTGTTAACTACCGTGTGGCTCAGTCTCACTATCCAAAGATAGAGATAATGATCCCTACTTGGTTGGAGAGGTTTCATGGGATAACGTTGAGAAGGCAGTTAGTATGATGCCTGGTCCTTTGTCTAGATTCCGAGGATGTTGAACTGGAAGTCTTTGGCTTAACAAATAGGCTCCCCCCCCCCCTTCATCCCACTGTATAAATTAACTGATATTGGGGCGCCTGGGTGGCTCAGTTAAGCGTCCAACCTCGGCTAGGTCATGATCTCACGGTTTGTGGGTTCAAGCCCCGCGTGGGGCTCTGTGCTGACAGCTCGGAGCCTGGAGCCTGCTTCGGATTCTGTGTCTCCCTCTCTCTCTGCCCCTCCCCTGCTCACGCTCTGCCTCTCTCTCTCTCAAAAATAAACAAACATTAAAAATAATAATAAATTAATTGAGGTTTATCAAAGCTGAAATAAGATCAGTACTTTTAACTTTTGGACTTCTGGATCTGAGGGCACCTCAAGGTTGAGTCTCTGTATCAGTTTATGCTAGTGAATATGGTCTGTAGGAGAAATGGCCTCAAAGAAAAGAATTGTATCCAGGATATCATCTTGAAGACCATGATTAGGACAAACTAAAATCTTATTTATTTATTTATTTATTTATTATTAAAAATTTTTTTTTTTTTTTTTTTTTTTTAGCGTTTATTTATTTTTGAGACAGAGAGAGACAAAGCATGAACAGGGGAGGGTCAGAGAGAGGGAGACACAGAATCTGAAACAGGCTCCAGGCTCTGAGCGGTCAGCACAGAGCCCGACGCGGGGCTCGAACTCACGGACCGCGAGATCATGACCTGGGCCGAAGTCGGCCGCTTAACCGACTGAGCCACCCAGGCGCCCCCAAACTAAAATCTTTTAATTTTTAAACTTTTTTTTAAGTTTATTTATTTTGAGAGGGGGAGGGGCAGAGGGGGAGAGAGAAAATCCCAAGCAGGCTCTGAGCTGTCACATATGCAGGGCTCGATCCCATCAACCATGAGATCATGATCCGAGCGGAAATCAAGAGTCGGACTTAACTGACCCAGGCGCCTCACTAAAATCTTTTGAAAATATTGGCGAGTTAGGCTTGATATAACCGTTGTGTGTAGACAAATGACATATGAAAGGAATTGAGTGGAGTCCCCCTACTTGCATCACCTCCTGGGCCAAGTAGATTTTTACTACAGACGGCTCTTCTCCTTAAGGAGTAGTTGTCCAAAAGCCATGAACACAATTGACAATTTTTTTGTTGCTTATTTATTTATTTTGAGAGAGAGTGTGAGCAGGGGAGGGGCAGAGAGACAGAGACAGAGAGAGAGAGGGAATCCCATGCAGGCTCTGCGATGCCAGTGCAGAGCCCGATGGGGGGGCTCAGTCTCACGAACTGGGAGATCATGACCTGAGCCAAAATCGAGTCAGATGCTTAATCGCTTAATCGACTGAGCCACCCAGGCGCCGCCCAGCTATTGAAAACTTCTTAAGAGGAAGTCTGTTCCTCTGTTGCTTCTGTGATGGATTCCAATACAAAGATGAAGAGGCTAAGTAAGAAACAGAACTCAGACCCTTTGGGACAGCAAGCCTCAGCACGAAGTTTGCTTGTGAAGTTCCATTTCCGAATGATGTTTCTTCATTGTGTCCACCTGCTCTGAATCATCTGCCTTTAGGTGATGTTTCCAAACAAGTGTAACATGGGGGGGGGGCGTGGGGGTGGGGTGCAGGAATCAGGTTTAGGGACCACAGGACTGCCCCCACCCCATGTAATAAATCCCTTCTCCTGCCACCAGCAGCACATGTAAATGTCACCCTCCAGAAAGCTGCTGTGCACAGACCCAGTGAGGAAGGAGATGCTTTGTCAAATGAGAGTCCTGGGGGGAGGGGGGGGAGCGGGGCAAGACACAGAAAAAGGTGTGAAATGAGGGGAAGGGGCGAAAAGAGAGGGAGATGTCTAGTATACTGATACTTTCTAGAACATAATCTCAAACTTCAAGCAAAATGTTTAGATCGCCTTGGGGCGCCTGAGTGGCTCGGTGGGTTCAGCGTCCGACTTCGGCTCAGGTCATGATCTCGCGGTTCGTGGGTTTGAGCCCCGCGTCGGGCTCTGTGCTGACGGCTTGGAGCCTGGAGCAGCCTGCTTCAGATTCTGGGTCTCCCTCTCTATCTCTCCTCACCTCCACTCACACTCTGTCTCCCTGTCTCTCTCTCTCTCTCTCAAAAATAAATACACGTTAAAAAACTTTTTTTAAATGTTTAGATCGCCTTTAGTCGTTACTTACCCAAATATGTCAGGGACTCCTTGTTCATTCATTAGTTGGACACGTAGTACTGGGGATGTAGCCATACGCAAAACCGTCTTTTTTTTTTTTTTTTTTTTCCCCTCTCGAGCTTACATTCTAATGGGTTCAGGTTGGATTGTTCTGGGCAGACTACTTACTCCCTTTGAACAGGATCTCAATTCCTTATTTCCAGTTCCTGTTCTTTGAGGAGAGTATAGACAGTCTTCTGACCCGTTACCCAACCCGGCAATTGCAACATACACAGAAAGGCAGGTGGGTGCTGAAGAGAATGAATTAAAGGGATGATCTATGGCTTTTTGTCTGAATACCAGCGAGGTCAGAATAATTTCTGAGGATGCTTGGGACATTTCTACAGTTCAGCACCGCATCAGGGAGCATTTAAAAAGGCCAGGTTTTTTTTTTTTTAATTTTTTTAATGTTTATTTATTTTTGAGACAGAGACAGACAGAGCATGAACGGGGGAGGGTCAGAGAGAGAAGGAGGCACAGAATCCGAAACAGGCTCCAGGCTCTGAGCTGTCAGCACAGAGCCCGACGCGGGGCTCGAACTCACGGACCGTGAGATCGTGACCTGAGCCGAAGTTGGCCGCTTAACCGACTGAGCCACCCAGGCGCCCCTAAAAGGCCAGTTTTAAGCTTCATTTTATTTTTCCTCACGGAAACATCAGGGCATCTTGTGCTTAAACACCGTAATTTGCCACAAACAAGCCCCTGACACTGCTGTGTTAAACATCACCATAATTTACTTGTTAGAATCAGGGATAATAATGCATTTGTCTGAGTGGTAACAACAGCCTGGAAAAACGGACTCTGAAAGATGTGTCTGAGGGACCAGGCCGGGGCGGGGGGGAGGGGGGGCTGAGAGATGTGAACAAAAGACATTTGGAGGTGAAGAGAACCCCTCGGAGGGAGGCGGGTGGCTTTAATAACTCCAAGGGGCAGGGCGAGGTGGGGAGAGGGGTCTTGTCAGAATATGAGCATTTCCACGCCCTTAGAAATCATCTCAGGGGCACCTGGGTGGCTCAGTCGGTTAAGTGTCTGACTTCGGCTCAGGTCACGATCTCCCACTTCGTGGGTTCAAGCCCCGCGTTGGGCTCAAAGCCTGCAGCCTGCTTTGCATTCTGTGTCTCCCTCTCTGTTTCTGCCGTCCCCCCCCCCCCCCCCCAGGCTTATGCTATCTGTCTCTCAAAAATAAACATTAAAAAAAAATCTCAGTATCTTCACCTGACAGAGGGGGAAAGTGAGTCCAGGAAGGTTGAGAGACAAAGCCATAGAGCCTGTAATGACAGAAATGGGGACAGAGCCCAGGTTTCCTGATTCTTGCCCAATGCTTGGTCCACTCAGTTGAACTGTCCATGACAATCATCTATGGTTTCAGAAACTCCAATTGGACAGCTAGTTTCCAGAAAATCTGGCTATTGTTAAGAACCTCCACATCATTAGAAAATCGGTATAGCATATACTTTGGGGCACAGAACAATGGTAAAAGAATTTAATTTTTTAACATTTTGAGAGAGAGAGAGAGAGAGAGAGAGAGGAGAGGTCTCACCCCACCCCCAGATTCTCCAGTGAGAGTTACCCCAAGGTGGGCATCTTCCCCTCCTGGTCCTGCCCAGGCACTAGCTGAACCCCTTGGGCGGGTCACTTCCCTTTTCTGGGCCTCAGTTTCCTTCCCTGTAAAATGGGGAAAATGATAACACCCACCTCCTCGGGCTGTTTGAAGAGGGTCCCTCCCCCCACCACTTCCGCCACAAAGGGCTCGCGAGCGCTCCCCACGGAGCCCACCTTGTTCCCAGTTTTCTAGATCTTCTTCGGCTGCTGAGACAGGGGCTGTGAACCCACATACTACAAACGGGGAAACCGAGGCTGGGAGCACAGAACTGGACCACGGTCTCAAGCTTTGAAGGAAGGGGCTGGCCTGGAAAGGCGGGGGTCCTCTCCAGGGCTCCCCGAAGGGCTCTCGGCACCAAGGGGGCGCTCAGACGTGCTTCTCCCTCCTGGGCTCCTGCGACCCCGCTTCCCGGCTCCGCGAGGACCTCTGCGGCGGAACAGAGCAACCAGGCGAAGAACTAGGGGTCTGCGCAGGCGCAGGCGCAGGCGCGCGCGCCAGGGGCTCAGCCCGGACGCCGGCGCGGTTGTCCGGGCAACCCGGGCGGGGCGAGAACGCGCGGAGTCCCCGTTGCTCGTTCTTTAACGTTTGGTCTTTTGCCTAAACTCGGTGAAGCTTCTGCGGGTTGTTCCTCGTCCCTTCGTTCATTCCCTTCCAACTGGACAAAAGCTGATTTCCTATCCCCAGGAGCACTTGACAGTTAATTAAATGACAACCACCGGCGGGCGGATCCTGGCCACGATTGGGTGCGGGCGGAGACCACGTTCAAGAACTCCCGGTGTCAATCCCGCTTACCTTCACGTGTCATTTTTTCCTTCCTCTTTTGCCTTTAAGTACTCTATAATTTATTAATGGCATCTATAATTTATCTGACTTCTCCGGCCAGATCTTGGCTTAGACCAAATCACGAATCTGAATTTTGCAGAAATGACTCAGTGGTGACTAATTCCATTAGGACAGCAGTCTCTTCAAAGGACTTCAGAGCAGGATTTCTTTAAATAGAAAACGTCCTCAGTGCACTGACAACTATTCACTTTATATAAAATTTATTTAGGGGCTCTTGGGTGGCTCAGTCAGTTGGGCCTCAGACTTTGGCTCAGATCATGATCTCCTGGTTTGTGGGTTCCAGCCCCACATAGGACTCTGTGCTGACAGCTGGGAGCCTGGAGTCTGCTTCACATTCTGTGTCTCCGTCTCTCTCTGCCCTTCCTCTGCTCGCATCCTGTCTCTCTCTCTCTCTCTCAAAAATAAATGTTAAAAAATTAAAAAAAAATTATTTAACTACAAGACCCTCCCCCCTTTTTGCATTTAGACATAAACCGCTCTGTGTGGTTGGCTGTGCTGTTATGCCCTGCTGAGGGCACCGGCATCCCTCAGGATTTCAGGGGCTGAAATCCAGCTTAGCTGTGTTCCCCAAGCTGGAGACAGGGTACCTTCTAGTTTGTCTATCGGAGTGGATGCCTTTTTTTCCCCCTATAATTTATTTATTTTGTATAATTTACATCCAAGTTAGTTAGCACATGGTGCAACAATGATTTCAGGAGGAGGTGCCTTAAGCCTCTTACCCATTTAGCCCATGCCCCCTCCCACAACCCCTCCAACAACCGTCTGTTTGTTCTCTATATTTAAGAGAACATTGTATATATATGCCTCATCTTCTTTATCCATTCATCCCTCGATGGACATTTGGGCTCTTTCCATACTTTGGTGCCTTTTTCTATTTGCACCAGGTTCCGAAGTTTCCTATGTGCCTTCCTGCACATAATTAAACAGTAACCTGGGGCGCCTGGGTGGCTCAGTCGGTTAAGCGGCCACTTCGGCTCAGGTCATGATCTCGCGGTCCGTGAGTTCAAGCCCCGCGTCGGGCTCTGGGCTGACCGCTCAGAGCCTGGAGCCTGCTTCCGATTCTGTGTCTCCCTCTCTCTGACCCTCCCCCGTTCATACTCTGTCCTCTCTCTGTCTCAAAAATAAATAAACGTTAAAAAAAAAAAAAACAGTAACCAGTTGAATGGCTTTGGGCTTTATGGGATGCTTATAACAAGCTTTGATTATTTAAATGTAATTCCACTTAATTCATGTCACAGATTTCATGTGGACCCACATGTGTGATTAAAATGAAACATGGTGCAAAGAAAGTCATGGAGGGGTGGGCATTAATTCTCTTTCTGGGCTCCGTGGGGTCATCTGGAACCTTAGATTCCTTTCATCTTGTTGTTCCCCTAGGGTTGTCCTCACCCACCTGGTAAGAGCTTGCCTGCCTCCGCTTCCAAGTTGCGACCAGCAGAAAGGGGGAGGAGGAAGGCTAGGGCAGGTGGCTTGTGTTTAAGGAGATGACCTCCAAGTTTCTCTCGTGTTTGCTTGGATCCCATTGACTCAAACATGGTGACACAGTCACACCTGGCAGCAAGGGTTCCTGGGAAATGTACTTTCCAGCTGGGGGGCCGTGCGTCCCCCACCCCGAAAATTCAAGAGGTTCTATTACTAAAAGGAATTCACAGAGAATGGATGCTGGGAGACAGTTAGCAATTGTAAGCCCCTTGAGGATAAGGACTGGGTCATCATTGCATGGTGGAGAAGCAGGGATTCAAAGCTTGCCTGTGCCACTTACTGCCTGTGCCATCCTGACTAAATTATATCCCCACTCAGCCTCAGTTTTTCTAATCTGCCAAATGGCTTACATAACCCACTTTTCACAGGGTGTGATGAGAGTAAGGGGGAGAAATACATGTGAAACTCCAGCACATTGCTCAGACCTTGTGATTCCCCCCGACCCTTAGCTACAGTAAAAACATCTTTGTTTTTAAGTGTTTATTTCTGAGAGAGGGAGAGAGAGAGAGAGAGAGAGAGAGAGAGAGAGAGAGAATGGGAGGGGCACACAAGCAGGGAGGGGCAGAGAGAGAGGGAAACAGAGGATCCAAAGCGGGCTCCTCGCTGATGGCAGAGAGGTTGATGCGGAGCTGAAACCCTCAACCCACCAATTTAATGCTTAACCGACCGAGCCACCCAGGCGCCCCTAAATTGCTACATTTTTTGAGGGGTCTGTTACAGCGGCAGTTTCCTCCCACCCTGCTTCCCTCCTTCCTTCCTTCCTTCTTTCCTTCCTTGGCTTGTTAATGAACTCCGTAACACTGAACACTGAAGTTCCTTTCTCCCAGAAGCTGCCCTTTCACGTCCCTCCCCCTCTTCTTTTCTGGTTTCTTCCATCTGTTTTAGAAAGTGAACTTTCTCCTCTCTTGGGATATCCCTCGTTTACTACTCCAGCTTTGCCACCGACTGCTTCTGCGTGTTGCTTTCGAGGGAGAATTGCAGAAGTTGTAAGAGAGAGATGCGACAAAGTTGGCATCCTGCAGCACCAACCAGATTACTCGGGTTTTTTTTTTTTTTTGGGGGGGGGGGGAAGGTCTTGGAGAAGACAACGTGAATCAACCCCAGTTATGTGTAAGGAAAATTGGAGTGGTTTCCAGCTGTCACTTTCTCTGCCTTACACACATTATTCAGATAAGTTGGCAGGGGAGTGTTGTTTCGGTTTGTATTAGGGAATTATGGGGATGTAAATCTGGGACTAAGTTAGTGAAATTTAAAATGGAGAATCCTCGGGGAGCCTGGGTGGCTCAGTCAGTTGGGCAGCCGACTTGGGCCTAGGTCATGATCCCACGTTTTATGGGTTCGAGCCCCACATCGGGCTCTGTGCTGATGGCTCAGAGCCTGAAGCCTGCTTTGGACTCTGTGTCTCCTTCTCTCTCTGCCCTTCCCCGCTCACACTCTGTCTCTCTTTCTCTCAAAACTAAATAAACATTGGGGCGCCTGGGTGGCTCAGTCGGTTGAGCGTCCGACTTCAGCTCAGGTCACGATCTCACGGTTCGTGAGTTCGAGCCCCGAGTCAGGCTCTGGGCTGATGGCTCGGAGCCTGGAGCCTGCTTCCGATTCTGTGTCTCCCTCTCTCTCTGCCCCTCCCCCACTCATGCTCTGTCTCTCTCTGTCTCAAAAATAAATAAACATTAAAAAAAAAAAAAACTAAATAAACATTAAAAAAATTTAAAAAAAAATAAGGAGAATCCTTTAACGCTCAGAGTTGGGATAGTGCTGTCATCAGGAGGGCACCTTCTGTGCTGGGCCATCCGGTTGGCGCTTTATCTCTTCCATTCCCTGGCTCTGTGACCTTGGGAGAGCTCCTTAACTACTCTGTGCCTTGTTTTCCTCATCTGTTCCATAGGGATTCTCTTAGCTTGGGTCCCCTTGAGACAAGGACTTGGGTGCAGGCTGTTTATTTGGGAGGTGCCAAAGCAAAGTTGCAAGGGGCAGTGTGAAACAGGCTCTCTTCAAGGAAGACTTTATTCAAGAGGTGGGGGAATTCTTACTACATGGGGCTCAGCCTGCCAAGGCTGATGAGGCCTGAGCGGGAAGAGAGCTCAGAGCAACCTCACTATAGTTCGGGTAGGGAGTGGTCCTTGTCAGAGGTGACCCCAGGGAGCAGGAGAGAGCTGGGAGACTGACCAAGAAGGAGGAAAAGCCAAGAGAAGGTGTATCACCGGGGTCACAGGATAAAGATTTCTCCCGACAGCGTCCATTCGAAAGCTGGAGGCATGACTATTTAGCCACTGGATCGCAGTCTCCATTGGGTGAGGGTTGAAACCTGGAGTCTTTATTTATTTATTTATTTATTTATTATTTTAGAGAGAGAGCAGGGGAGGGGGCGGGGGGGGGGGCGGTGGAGAATCCCAAGCAGGTTCCATCTCCTGAACCCTGGGATCATGACCTGAGCTGAAATCAAGAGCTCGATGCTCAACCAACCGAGCCACCCAGGCGCCCCTAAAGTAGGGACCTTCTTCTTTTTTTTTTTTTTTTAACGTTTATTTATTTTTGAGACAGAGAGAGACAGAGCATGAACGGGGGAGGGGCAGAGAGAGAGGGAGACACAGAATCGGAAACAGGCTCCAGGGTCTGAGCTGTCAGCACAGAGCCCGACGCGGGGCTCGAACTCACGGACCGTGAGATCGTGACGTGAGCTGAAGTCGGATGCTTAACCGACGGAGCCACCCAGGCGCCCCTAAAGTAGGGACCTTCTAAAGGATTCGCCAGGTTTCCCACCGGGTCCTTTATCTGATCCGGGAAACCATCCACGTTTCACTTAGTTGTCACATCTGCTTGTCCCTGCCGGTCTGTGAAGTTCCCTCAGGCTTCGCTCGTCTTCCGGGATCTTAACATTTCTGTCGTGTTCTGGCCAGGTATTTTGGAAAGTGTCCCTCCTGATGTTTTCTCACAATTATATTGAGGTTATGATGTTGTTGTTGTTGTTGTTGTTGTTGTGTTTTTTTTACACAACTGCTTGCAGAAATGTGGCCACAATCGACCTAACATAAAATTGACCATTTGAGCAACGTTTAAGGGTCCAGTTCACTAGAATTAAATAGAACCATACTGTCGTGCAAACGGTCCCTGCCATCCACCTCCAGGACTCTTTAAAAAATAATTTTTTTTTTTTTACATTTATTTTTGAGAGACAGAGAGAGACAGAGCACAAATGGGGGAGGGGCAGAGAGAGAGGGAGACACGGAATTCGAAGCGGGCTCCAGGCTCTGAGCTGTCAGCACAGAGCCCGACGCGGGGCTCGAACCCACGAACCGTGAGATCATGACCTGAGCCAAAGTCGGACGCTTAACTGACTGAGCTGCCCAGGTGCCCCCAGGACTCTTTTCATCTTCCCAGACTAAAACTCTGTCCCCATTAGACACAAACTCCCCATTCCTGCCCCCTCCCCAGCCTCTGGAACCCACCACCTACTTTTTCATCTTTTTTTATAAGGGCCCAAATCCCATGTACAAGGGCTCCATGCTCCTGACCTAATCACCTCCTAGAGGCCTCGCCTCTGACTGTCATCACACTGGGGGTTAGTTTTCAACACATACAATCTGGGGAGACACATCTAGTTTGAAGATGTCTTATTAAGGGCGATGCGTTACGTTGATGTTGTCTGTGGTCATTACACTCACATTCTTTTTTTTTTTTTAATATAAATTTATTTATTTAGTTTTGAGAGAGAGCAAGCGAGCAGGGGAGAGGCGGAGAGAGAGGAAGAGAGGATCTCAAGCAGGCTCCGCACCGTCAGCGCAGAGCCCGACTCGGGGCTCGAACTCACCAACCGTGAGCTCATGACCTGAGCCAACGCCAAGAGTCGGACGCTTGGCCAACTGGGCCACCCCGCCGCCCCATTACACTCCCATTCGTTAGCCCCACACTTTTGGGCTGCCCTGGGGCGTTGGCAAACATGGGAGGAACTGAATGCATGCATGTGTGGTACAGGCTTGACATGTGATATTGTCAGCAAGAGGTTACTCAGATCTTGCAGGAACTGTCCCCCTATGGTGAAAGCGGGGGTGGGGGGGCTGAGGGGAGGGGACACGGGCCACCGGAGGGTCTGCTGCAACAGACATAATGATAAACCAGCCCGTCAACTCATGGTATGGTCAAGCTGAAGGTGGTATATACCCAGCGCCCCGTGGGGGTTGGCCAGTGCTATGACGTTCCAACAGCAGCCAGGGCTGTCTGAGGTCATCAAACCGTGGACCCCACCAGCTTGCCCGCTGGCAGCACCTTTATTTCTTGGCCATCCCCAAGATCAGGGAACCCAAGTAGTCGCAGCAACGCCCAGGCCAAACATTCCGTGTCCCTCAGGAAATAATTCAGCTATAACAGCACTAACAGAAGTAAAAGGATTGAAGCCCCGGGACCTGGGTGCCTCCAGCCTCTGCTCCGGCCTCGTAGGATCGTCTGTTCTCCACACAGCAGCCAGAGGGAGCCTTTGTTTTTCCTTTTCAGCAAAGTCAAAAGTTTTCAAATTTGTAGCTCACTTTTTTTTTTTTTTTTTTTTTTTTTAAATGGAAGCGGAACGCACAAAACACAAAGTTAACCCATTTCAGACGAACAATTCAGTGGCACTTAGGGCATTCACGGCGTCGTGCAGATATCACCTCGCTCTAGTTCTAGAACATTTTCCTCACCCCAAAAGAAAACCCTGCACTCGGTCAACATATGTTGAATGGAACAGCCAGAACGCCTGTGGTTACGGGGCGATCTGGAAGCGGGGATACATGGTGACGCATAGTATGCGTCTTAATGGGGCCCTTATACTACTCAACATTGCCGTTCCCGCGCTTCTCGCTTAGGGGCAAGCTGAGCAAATAATTAATTAAATCACCCATCGGTTTGTTTACGGACAGTCATTTATTTTTGTGCAGGCATTGGAGCAGATGGTGAAGACGCAGGGATGGAAAAACTTGCCCTTGCCTTCAAGGGAGTTGCGTTGATAGAGGAGACGGGTGAAGCAATTAGAACGCGGTGTATACCAAAGGCAGGCAAACTATAACCCCAGGGCCAAATCTGGCCCCCCCACCTGTGCTTGTGGATAAAGTCTTATTGGAACACAGCCATACCCATTTGTTTATGTGTCATCGGGTTACTTTCACACTACAAGGGCAGAGCTGAATCGTTGCGACCGAGACCGCTGGATCGCTTGCTGGCTCCTGAAAAGGCTCGGAGCCCCTGCGGTTCTCACCACGGTGACTCAGGGCTGTGCTGGGGGCTTTAGCACACGGTGCCCACAGGAGGGTACAGGAGATCTGTCGTGGCAGCCGGAGTTTTAGACTTTGCTTCGGGACCCCCCTCTTTTTTTTTTTAAGTTTATTTATTTATTTTGAGAGAGAGAGAGAGAGAGACAGAGAACAAGCAGGGGAGGGGCAGAGAGAGGGAGAGAGAATCCCAAGCTCCGTGCTGTTAGCGCAGAGCCCCACATGGGGCTCGATCCCATGAACCATGAGTTAAGGACCTGAGCCGAAATCAAGAGTCGGACGCTCAACCGACTGAGCCACTCAGGTGTCCCCAGACAAATGTTCATAGCAGCATTATTCACAATAGCTGAACGGTGGAAATTTCCATCAACGGATGAGCAAACTGTGGGAGATCACACGGATTCCACCGTCACAAGGAGCCAAGCCCTGACACTGGCTACAATGTGAACAAATCTTGAAAACATCATGGTGGGTGAAAGAAGTCAGACACAGAAGGCCACGTATTCTAGCATTCTATTTACGCGAAACCAGAATAGGAAAATCCATAGAGACGGAATGTAGATAGTGGTTGCCAGGGGTGAGGAGGGGGGTGGAGTGGGGGGTATGGGGAGTGACTGCTTAATGGGTGCATGGAAAAATGTTCTGGAACTAGAGAGAGACGGCCCTTGAATTGTGGACTTTGAACTGGTTAGTGTTATGTGAGTTTCCCCTCAATAAGATGAAAAAAAAAAAAAAATAGCACAAAGAATTCCTATATATCATTCACCTCGATTTCCCAGATGGTAACCTCTTATAAAACTAGAGCATGATGGGGGCGCCTGGGTGGCTCAGTCGGTTAAGGGTCCGACTTCAGCTCAGGTCACCATCTTGCAGTCCATGAGTTCGAGCCCCGCGTCGGGCTCTGGGCTGATGGCTCAGAGCCTGGAGCCTGCTTCCGATTCTGTGTCTCCCTCTCTCTCTGTCCCACCCCCGTTCATGCTCTGTCTCTCTCTGTCTCAAAAATAAATGTTAAAAAAAAAAATTAAAAAAAAAAAAAAACTAGAGCATGATAGCCAAAATCAGGAAATTAATATTGATGAGATACTCATATCTAATGGACAGACTGGTTGAATCCCAATATTGGCTAAAGGATCTCGGTTCAGGTGGCACTTCCTAGGTTTCTCCAACCGTGAAGTTTGTAATATATTAACAGTCCGTGGAGAGGGAGAGGTACTTTGAGATTCTGCCAATATCCCATCTCTCATTAAACTTTGGCCACTAACTTTAGCACCTACCGATGGTCCTTGCCTGAAAGAATGATTCCTTTCTACCTGGATTTTTAAACTTTGTGGTAAAAGATACATAACACAGAATAAGCCACTTAAACCATATAGCTCAGTGGCATTAAGAACACTCGCTCTGTCGTGCAACCGTCACCACCATCCCCATCCAGAATTTTCCATCTTCCCAGGCTAAAGCTCTGTCCCTGTGAAATGCTAACTCCCCTCCCCCTCCCCCTGCCCCTGGCACCCGCCACTCTCCTCTCTGTGTGTATGAACTTGACTTCTGCAGGGACTTCATGTAAGTGACACCATACAACATTTGTCCTTTTGTGTCTAGCTTATTTTACTTAGCATAATGTACCTGGATTTTTTTTTTTTTTCTTTAGCAGAGAAACTGTATTTTTATTCTCTGTCTTAAAATGAGTACAGGTGGGACAGGCTGGCCCCTAGGTATGAATTCATATCATGAAGGTTTCTCATGATTTTTCGTGTCTCCTTAGCAACTCTGTTCTCTTCATTATCTCCAAAGACAGGTAGAAATACAAGGGAGCACATTTATTTGCTCTCTCTACAAATTTGAATTAACGCACTATTTTTAGAATAGAACTCAACACTTCTCCTTTTTCCCTGGGATGAGTTAGGGATTTGAAGTGGCTTTCTTTCCCCGCAAGCCCCCCCCCCCCCCCCCCAGTTTTTTTTGCTTGTCTCATCGTGACCATTATTTGTGATCCGTCTGCAACTTTTGACGTCATGATCACGCTTTGCCTTTAAAAGTGTTCTCTTGGGGCGCCTGGGTGGCGCAGTCGGTTAAGCGTCCGACTTCAGCCAGGTCACGATCTCGCGGTCCGTGAGTTCGAGCCCCGCGTCAGGCTCTGGGCTGATGGCTCGGAGCCTGGAGCCTGTTTCCGATTCTGTGTCTCCCTCTCTCTCTGCCCCTCCCCCGTTCATGCTATGTCTCTCTCTGTCCCAAAAATAAAAAAAAAAAATAAAATAAAATAAAAAAAAATAAAAAGAAAAAATAAAAGTGTTCTCTTCATGGAGCGCCTGGGTGGCTCAGTCGGTTGAGCATCCGACTTCGGCTCAGGTCACGATCTCGCGGTTCGTGAGTTTGAGCCCCGTGTCGGGCTCTGTGCTGACAGCTCAGAGCCCGGAGCCTGCTTTAGATCCTGTGTCCCCCCTTCTCACCGCCCCACCCCCTGCTTGTGCTCTATCTCTCTCTGTCTTTCAAAAATGAATAAACATCAAAAAAATTAAAAGTGTTCTCTTCCCCAGTATAGAGGTTCCTCAAATACTGAATCCTAGAACTGCCCTAAGATCAAGTAATCGCACTACTGAGCACTTACCCAAAGAATACAAAAACACTAATTCAGACAGATACATGCACCCTGTGTTTATTGCAGCATTATTCACAATAGCCAAATTGCGGAAGCAGCCCAAGAGTCCACTGATAGATAAATGGGTAAATAAGAAGTGGGGGTCTATATATACATAACGGAATATTTTTCAGCTGAAAAAAAAAACAAAACAGAATGAAATCTTGCCATTTGCAACCACATGGCTGGATCTAGAGAGTATAACGTTAAGCAAAACGACAGATACCATACGATTTCAGTCATATGTGGAATTTAAGGAACAAAACAGGGGCGCCTGGGTGGCTCATTCGGTTAAGCATCCATCCGAGGCTTGATCTCAGCTCAGGTCCTGATCTCAGGGTTGTGAGTTCAAGCCCCGCGTTGCACTCTGTGCTGGTCGTGAAGCCTACTTAAAAACAAAAACAAGAACAAAAACACAACAAACGAATAAAGGGGAAAAAAAGAGAGAGAGAGAGAGAGAGAGAGAGAGAAGCCGAAAAGTAGACTCTTAACTATAGAGAGCAAACAGAGGTTTGCCAGAGGGCAGGTGGGTGGGGGGCTGGGCGAAATAGGTGAAAGGGATTAGGAGCACACTTAGCGTGATGAGCACTGAGTATCCTCCCGAAACCAATAGAACAGCATATGTGAACTCTACTGGTATTAAAGTAAAAAATAAAAAAAATAAACGAACCAAAAGTGTTCACTCCTATTGTGTCTTACTTTTTTTTAAATTTTTTAAATGTTTATTTATTTTTGAGAGAGAGAGAGACAGAGCATGAACGGGGGAGGGGCAGAGAGAGAGAGAGGGAGACACAGAATCCAAAGCAGGTTCCAGGCTCCGAGCTGTCAGCACAGAGCCCGACACGGGGCTCGAACTCACGAACCGTGAGATCATGACCTGAGCCGAAGTCGGATGCTCAAAAGACTGAGCCACCCAGGCGCCTCTTACTTTCATTTTTCTGACAGTTTATCTGGCAAGTAGGTTTCAGGAAGCAGGCGCAGAGGAGTTGAGAGAGGAAGGCAGGTCGGGAGGGAACTATGTCTTTTGTTTTCTGTGTTGTGATTTTTAAAATTTTTTTTTTAACGTTTATTTATTTTTGAGACAGAGAGAGACAGAGTATGAACAGGGGAGGGGCAGAGAGAGAGGGAGACACAGAATCTGAAACGGGCTCCAGGCTCTGAGCTGTCAGCACAGAGCCTGACGCGGGGCTCGAACTCACAGACCGTGAGATCATGACCTGAGCCAAAGTCGGACACTTAACCAACTGAGCCACCCAGATGCCCCCTGTGTTGTGATTTTTTAAAAATTTATTTATTTTGAGAGAGAGAGAGCAAGCGGGAAGGGGAGGGGAGAGAAGGAGAGAGAATCCCAAGCAGGCTCTGAAGGCTTAGCACAGAGCTCGAGGCGGAGCTCGAACGCACGAACCATGAGATCATGACCTGAGTCGATCCACCCAGGAGCCCCTGGACTGTGATGCTTTGACATCTGGGGACTTGATGGCCCTGGAGGGACTGCCCCCCCTAGGGCTCACCAGTTCCCGGAGACAGTAAGCAATTTGCACCCAAGTGTGCCTTTCATATGAAACCAACCAGCCCAGAGCTCGCTACCCCAGCCACCCCGTCTCCTGGGCTCTCGCACACTGGGTCCCTGACCGCCCGCTCTAACCACCCCACCGCTCAGGATCAGAGAAGCGGGGGTAGCCCCTGTGTCCCACAGCCTGCTGAAATTATTCAAACCAGCTCATCCCAAACCTGCTTACCTTGCCTTACCTGTTTCTTCCCGGGAAAACCACAATAAAGGCTCCTGCCCACACTCCCCTTTCCTCTGCCTCCAGGCAGACCCTGGTGCTCCCCCGGGTGGCCCTGCATGGCAGGTGTGACCTCGGTTCTTGGAAACTTTGAGTAAGAAACCGTGTTGTCAGTGGAAATCGTCTTCTGGCCTATGGGCCTTACTATACGGTAAGCTTTCTCTTAATATACTGTATTTTAGGGGCACCTGGGTGGCTCCTTCGGTTAAGTGGCTGACTCTAGATTTCGGCTCGGGTCACGATCTCACGGTTTGTGGGTTCAAGCCCCACATCAGGCTCTGTGCTGACAGCGGGAACCTGCTTGGGATTCTCTCTCTCTGTCTCTCTCCCTCTCTCTCTGTCCCTCCCCGACTCCCACTCTGTCTCTCTCTCTCTCTCTCAAAAGTAAACATTAAAACAATTTTTAAAAAACCTGCAACATTTTAAAACACAAGGGGCAGGGGCTTCTGCCTCTAGTGAGTAACAACAAAGTCCATGATGCAGGGTGTGGGCAGGGTGGGGGGAGGAAGGGGTGAAGCAGGACACAGAATTCAATCCGTCACACGGGTCATTAGTTGTCTCTCCCTCGCTGGGCGGCTGTAAGCCTCCAGGGCCAGGAACCGGGAGAATCCACTGTGTTTTCCAAAGCCTAGCGTAGCACCCGGAACATCAGCACCCTACGAATGTATACCAAACAAAGCAATTGATAATAGGAAGCCCGACTCTCTCGGTAGCCTGAAGGGCTCGGAGAAGTTCGTGTAGCTTCCCAGACAGCTGAGAAAATGCCTTGGTTCGCCAGCTGGGTGTTTTGACCCAGATACGGCAAGTGATGAAAGGGTATGTTTTCATCCACAGCTTCTGCGCTCTCTCATTTTCTCAGTCTCCGCTTGACATTCAATCCCTCCACGATGTCACCGTCCCCACCCGGCATTTGTCTGACGTGCTGTGAAAGGGCATCTTGAACAGCTCTATTTTGGGATTTTGGCAACATCGCCCCCCCCCCCCCAGCCACTCCCTCCACGCAGTCTGTTCTCACGGGGGCAGAGAACTTTCTACGGGTCTCGTGTCTTGTCGGGGTGGCGGTGGGGGGGGGGGGGCCCTAGTTTTCTCGCAGATGCCTTCGCGCGGACATCCTGTTTTACCTCGATTTGATTTCTCGCCAGCTCCAAACTATTTGAACAACCCACATTCCAAGAATCACAATTAGGCTGAGGTTCCCTGGCTCCAAAGTGGCTGATGCAATTCTTGAAGGAGTTCTTGCTTTCGGAGGAGGAAACCAGCTCTCCGTTCTGGCACACACAATGTTGTTGAATAGATGCCAGCAAGGAGAGATGGAAAATGCAGATCGACTGTGGCTAATGTGTCGTGGTAAAACCAAATCGCTTTTAAGAGTCTCAGATTTTCCTCTGTTTTTTTCCTTTTTTAAGTTTTAGTGTTGATTTATTTTCAAGGGGGGGAGGGGCAGAGACAGGGGGAGACGCAGAATCCGAAGCAGGCTCCAGGCTCTGAGCTGTCAAGCACAGAGCCCAACGCGGGGCTCGAACTCCTGAGCCGTGAGATCATGACCGGAGTTGAAGTCGGATGCTCAACCACTCAGCCGGCTGAGCCACCCAGGTGCTCCCTGCTCTGTTTCCTGTATTAGGCTCTCACAAGGGGGTATTTTGATCGCCAGGTGCCACACCTGAAATAATAAAAATTTGGGGGGTAAGTAGACTGGGTGACTTCTTTTGTCAACATTTTACTTTGAAAATGTGTAGACCTATAGGAAAATGACAAGAACAGTACAATAAACACCCACAAATCCTTCGCCTTGACTCTCCAGTTAACATTTCCTTTTTTCCTATTTTTTATTTTTTAATTTAGTTTTATTTATTTGTTTTTTTGGTGCTGAAACCCGGGAGCGAGCCGGAACCTTTCTTCTTCTTCATTTTTTAATGTTTATTTATTTTGAGAGAGAGGAACAGAGAGAGAGAGAGAGAGAGAGAGAGAGAGAGAGTCCCAAGCAGGCTCTGCACTGTCAGGGCAGAGCTTGATAGGGGGCTTGATCTCACAGACCATGAGATCATGACCTGAGCCAAAACCGAGAGTCGGACGCTTGGCACCCAGGTGCCTCTGTTTAGATTATTTTATTTTATTTTATTATTTAAAAAAAATTTTTTTAAACGTTTATTTATTTTTGAGACAAAGAGAAACAGAGCATGAACGGGGGAGGGGCAGAGAGAGAGGGAAACACAGAACTGGAAGCAGGCTCCAGGCTCTGAGCCGTCAGCCCAGAGCCCGACGCGGGGCTCGAACTCACGAACCGTGAGATCGTGACCTGAGTCGAAGTCGGACGCTTAACCGACTGAGCCACCCAGGTGCCCCTGGATTATTTTATTTTTACAGAGCACAAACAGGGGAGGAGCAGAGAGAGAGGGCGACAAAGAAGCTGAAGCCGGCTCCAGGCTCTAAACTGTCAGCACAGAGCCCAAGGTAAAGCTCGAACTCAACAACCACGAGATCATGACCTGAGCCAAAGTCAGACACGTAACTGACTGAACCAACCAGGCACCCCTGTTTGGATGATTCTAGAACACCACCTTTCACATTAAAAAAAAAAAAAAAATGTTTAGTAGGTTTTACACCCAACATGGGGCTTGACCCTACAACCCCCAGATCAAGAGTTGCATACTCTACTGACTGAGCCAGCCAGGCACCCCAACATTTTACAGTTTAGAGTAATAGCTGCATTTTTACACACCACACATTTATTGGAATGGTTTGGGCAAATGAAATCATGTACACGGAGACGATCAGGCAGTTAAAGTCCAATGCTGCTGAATTTAATATATGTACAACTCAAGGACTGTGCCTGAGCTGTTATTATAATTAGTTTTCTGTTGGCAAAGTTGTTTTTTTTTTTCCTCCTTATCCTGCCCCAGGCACTTAGGCATTTACAAGAAATGTTTGCATGATGATCCTCTCTTATTCTAATTTGATGAATGTGACCTTTCAAACTGAGGACACAACAGCAGACAGGAGAAGAAAAACTCCAAGTAAATTTGGATATAATCAGTTTTGTGCACGCAGAACCTTTCCGGTACTGAGGACAGACCAAACATAAAAGCAAACAGGCCATTTGTTAATTTCAGAGAGTTTGTTGGCAGAAAGAGGCAGGAGGGGGTTGCCAAAAACTCTGCCAAGTTTAGGGGCGCCTGGGTGGCGCAGTCGGTTAAGCGTCCGACTTCAGCCAGGTCACGATCTCACGGTCCGTGAGTTCGAGCCCCGCGTCAGGCTCTGGGCTGATGGCTCAGAGCCTGGAGCCTGTTTCCGATTCTGTGTCTCCCTCTCTCTCTGTCCCCCCCCCGTTCATGCTCTGTCTCTCTCTGTCCCAAAAATAAATAAACGTTGAAAAAAAAAAAATTAAAAAAAAAAACTCTGCCAAGTTTAAATTTAGGACATCAGGTTCCTTAGGAGTGGAGAAGTTTTAGAATCCTTGCTCCATTCACATTATAACCTTTCTGTGATCTTTAGGGATTGCCACATGAGGGGAAATTATTTCCAAACTGTTATTATTATTTCCAAACTTCCTTTCTGCTCTCCTTTCTCAAATTATCCAGACAGAAATTACAATCAAGAGTTTTTTTTTTTTTTTTTTTTTTTTTTTTTTGATGAGACAGTGGATTGCAGAGACTTTTCCATCCGGCCTCCCAAATGAGGAAACTGAGGTCCAGAATGGCGAAATGACCTATGTGCATCACTCCTGGGAGAGGACTCCTAGAGAGTCCCTTTCAAGAGACTTCTTGGGGCGCCTGGGTGGTTAAGCGTCCAACTTCAGCTTAGGTCATGATCTCACGGTTCGTGGGTTCGAGCCCCTCGTCAGGCTCTGTGCTGACAGCCGAGGGGGGGGGGGGGGCTGGAGCCTGCTTGGGATTCTGTGTCTCCCTCCCTCTGCCCCTCCCCCACTTGTGCTTGCTCTCTCTCTCAAAAATAAATAAAAGGTAAAAAAAAAAAAATAAACATAAAAGAAATGAAGAGACTCCTTGAGAGTCCCTGTGTAATAAATGATTTTTTCCTCTCTCATGAAAACAATGGGATCAGCAAACCGCTGCCCATTGATCTTGGTTCTTCACTAAGTTCTGTGAGTTTTTCTTGCAAAATGAATTACACACATTGTAGCTGTGGGGAAAATGAAAGGTAATGTCTGTAAAATGTCCTCGAGAAGTCTTCCTTTGCCCAGAAAGTAGGCTCGCGAGTCAGCGTAAGGCTCCATTCAGCGGCGATAACAAGCAAATTGGAAATTTTAGCAGCTGCCCCCAGGACAAGATTGCTTCTCCTTTCTGTAAAGCTGGTTAGCAGGGCTCCCCGCGGAGCAGGCACTCAGCCAGCCAACCTTCCTCCACTGCTCACCAGCACCACCTCTCCCAAGGCTCACCCTGCCATCTCTGGAGGGATGCACCTGCTCTCTACGGCCTCTGCCCCAGTCGTGATCATCTATTGGCTAGAATGAGTCACGTGGGCTGTCCCAACCGCAAGGGAGTCTGGGAAATGTAGGAGAACGTAGGGGTGAGCTTTGAACAAGGCTTGTTCTTTCCACTAAACACGGACCTGCCTCTTAGTACCTTGAATATGGCAAGAGAATTGTGTTTGGGTATCTCCAGGGTGATAAAAGGGGTCAGAACACGTCCCCCTTTTGAAAAGCAGACATTTAGAGAAGCCAGTGCTCTTGACCGTCCATAGCAGGCAGACCCTGAATCTCTCACAGGACCAAGTAAATCACATTTATTTAAGGCCGATGTTCTGCTCAGATATTTGAAACCCCAGCTTTAGCGGAGGGTGAACCCAGAGAGAGCAGAATGGGCTAAATTTTAGGGACTTGAAAAACAATAAGGTTTGTTTCTCTCCCACACTACCCATTTATCTACAGCTGAGTAACAAAATGTCCTCAAACTTAGTGGCTTAGAGCGATCACCATTGTTATTTCTCACGATGCTGTGGTTGACCAGGCTGAAGCCAGGCAAGGACATTAAGTGGAGTGAAAAAAAGCCAATCGCAGAGGGATACAGATTGCATGACTCCATTTATGTAACATTTGTGATACAATTACAGAGACGGACAGCAGATTAATGGCTTGAGAGTAGCAAGACAGAGTCTTGTGACGTTCCAGTTAAATTCCTCACTTGTGGTGGTGGTTACATAAAGCTCTGCGTGACAAAATTGCAGAGCGCTAAGCACACCCCCCAGACACACGCAAGACACACACACGTGGGTACACACACACATTCACCAATGCATCTGTGACGAGATCTGAATAAGTTCCGCAAATTGGAGAATTGCACTCATGTCAATTTCTGGTTTGAGGCTGTATGACAGTCATGCACGATGTTACCTTTGGGAGAGGTTTGGTGAAGGGTGCACAGAACCTTCCTGTACCTTTCTTTGTAATTCCCTGGGCATCTGTGATTATTTCAAAATCAAAAGGTTAAAAGTGTAGGCAGGTGGGGGTTCCAGAGCTGGTCCTTTTCGGCAATTATTTATTTTTTTTTTAATTTTTTTTTAACGTTTATTTATTTTTGAGACAGAGAGAGAGACAGAGCATGAACGGGGGAGGGGCAGAGAGAGAGGGAGACACAGAATCGGAAGCAGGCTCCAGGCTCTGAGCCATCAGCCCAGAGCCCGACTCGGGGCTCGAACTCATGGACCTTGAGATCGTGACCTGAGCTGAAGTCGGATGCCCAACCGACTGAGCCTCCCAGGCGTCCCATTTATCGGCAATGATTTAATCACCAGAGCCACTCTTCACCCCCAGCATCACAAAAACTGCCAGAGCACACTGAGGAATGCAGCAGACTAAATGCAGGGACTGAAAGAAAGTTTGTCTGAAAAAAAAGTTGAAATATTAGTGTAATGGGATTGTGGATGTTCTTCTTTTTACGTGTCTTTCTTTCTTTTCTTTTTTTTTTCAGCTTGAGTTCCTCCTTTTTTTTTTTTTTTTTTTTTTTAATGCTTATTTTGAGAGAGAGAGAGAGGGAAATTTAGAGCGTGAGTTGGGGAGGAGCAGAGAGAAAGGGAGACAGAGAATCCCAAGCAGGCTCCCTGCTGTCAGCGCAGAGCCCGTTGTGGGGCTCCAACTCATGAACCATGAGATCACGACCTGAGCCGAAATTGAGGATCGAGAATCAGACGCTTAATTGACTGAGCCACCCAGGCGCCCCAGCCTGAGTTTCTCCTAAAGGAGATGCCAAGACAAGGATGTGAAGTAGGTTATTTTGGAGGTGACAGCCCCTCCCCACTCTGGTGAGGGGGAGGCGGGTGTGAAGGAAAGGAAAACAATGAAGGGTGTGTTTCAAGTAATTTTCTGTGGAGCAGCTGAAGCTTAATCCTGCTGGGGACGCCTGGTAACCAGCATAGGGCACAGCCTCAGAGAGCTGGGCATTCACCCACCGACTCGGTCAGTTACTGGTTGAGAGCTGCTGGCCAGGGCATTCATTCCGTGGCTTCTGCGTGGCAAAAGCGGGGTTTGGTGGCAAACAAAAGCCCCCAGTTTGGGCAGCTGGAAGACAGGCTGGTGCTAGAATCCCTGTGCAAGAAATAAAAACCGGAAGGAAAAGGCAGCAGGCTTAATGTACAGACACTGCTTACTATATCCTCAGTCCCCGTCTTTTCTATTCTTTGTTCCAACAGAAACCCCCTCACCCCCATACTGATATTTGTTGGGGATGACAAGGTGCTCAGCTTAAAAAAAAAAACAAAAAACAACAACACCAAAACCCAAAACCAAAAACCCAAAACGTACATTTCCTAACCTTTAATGCAGATAGCAGTGGCCCAATGAAATATACGTGGAAGTTACCAAGGAGCTTCTAGTAACTCTTTAACAGTGAGGACTCAGTTGGGAGATGTGCCCCTAGCCCTTTCCCTCTTAATAGTGCCAGAACATGGATACGATGGCTGGAGCTGTGGCATGCATTTTGTGGCTACGAGACACATCCTTGAGGATGAAAGCCAAGGAGGAGAAAACAGAAAGGTGCCCTTCCAGCTGTGAAACTGCCTACCACCGTAAACCTACATGCGAGAAAAGCACGCCTCTCTTGTTTCACCCCTGTTTTATTTGAGTTTTCCGATCTATGCAGCAGAATTGAATTCCAATTGATAGGCTTATTCATGTACGGAAAGAGGAAACAGCTACGACTAAAATGCTTTCTCCTCCCTCCTTCTCCTCCTCCTTTGCTACAATGTGCTTTAAAGAGTCCGAAAGCTCCGTTTCTTCTTCTGTGAGACACTGAGGAATTGGCGTCCACCTTGCTGTGTTTGTGGCTAGGATCAAGTGCGATCCTGAGGCATATAGAACAGGGTGGCGGGCACCTAGGTGGCTCCGTCAGTGAAGCGTCCGACTCTTGATTTCGGCTCAGGTCATGATCTCATGGTCTGTGGGTTTGAGCCCCACGTCGGGCTCTGCGCTGACAGCACGGAGCCTGCTTGGGATGCTCTCTCTCCCTCTCTCTCTGCCCCTCCCCTGCTCCCTCGCTCTTCCTCAAAATAAATAAATAAACTTAAAAAAAATCCCTGGTATTTGGCTATTTTTCTTGTTATGTGAACCAGTCTGTTTGTTTAATTGCCTTAATTGGAACGGGAAGAAATTGCATTTCACATTTCCAAGCCAGGTTTGTAGGACAGTGACTTTTGGCTAACAGTAGAATGTTATCTGAATTTTGACAAGTGAGAATCCCTTCAATCTAGTTCGTGTGTTCTTTTGACAAAATTCTTTAGTTTTTGAAAGTCCCTTCCTTGCTTTCTGACACAAGCAGATATTCTAAGCTCTTCTTGTTTATTTCGCGGGCACAGGTTTCTTTTTGTCTTTGTTGTCTCCTGTTTGCCCAGAACAGAGCCTGACACTGAACGAATGAATGAATGAATGATTGCACTTCACTCCCTCCTCTGCTTCTTCCCTAATAACTTTCAATTTTCATCATCTGCTAAGTCAGAAATTGGAACTTGCGCATTATAGGGATGCTCAAAAACCTCTCCGAGGTGAGACCACCCACTGATATCCCTTTGCTGTAGCTAAGCCCAGCCTGGCCACAACTCCTGGATCTGTTAAAAATAGCTCCGTGCAGCCTCAACAGCTCCCAGCATTCTGGCTATTTTTAGGACAGAAGAGGGGGTGAAGGAAAAATGTGACCAAGAGTCACCTCCAGGGAGAAGTATCCCCTTCCACTAGCTCAGGACGAGGGGACTCACCCACTGCCCAGAGATGCCCACTCCTGTGAATGGCTCAAGTCTGAGAAGTTGATGGTCACATGATACGGTTTCCCTCAATCCTGGATTCTGAACGCCAGGCAGATTTCCTGCTCTATGGGGCTTGCAAGAAAATTCAGTGCTCCAGGATCCAATCAGAGAGGCCGCTAAAATTCTCTGGAGGCTCTCAACTTTCACTACCAACTGCGGAAGGGTAGCCATTCTCTAACTCAAGGGATATGTGGGTCAGTTCATTCATTCAGTTCATGGTCCGAGGCGTTGTTCTAGGTGCGCTCTTCTGGCAGGGACGGAAACAGACGAATGTTCCTGCCTTCTGGGGGGGGTGCCATCCCAGCCCTGGATTCAGACAATATAATAAGGAAGTAAACTATACAATATCCCAACTATCGTTAATTAGTATGCAGAAAAATAATGCTGCAAAGGGGCATGGGCAGTGCTGGGGCAGGGGTTTGGATGAAGCAGGTTTCTGCCACTCTGATATTGGGGGCCTGGCTGAGCCTGGAAAGACTGCCCCTCACAGCGTCAGCCAATTCCTAGAGCAAATAAAGGGCTTCAATCCAGATTCCACATCCCAACTATCTCTTTTACTGGTTCTTGCACTCTGGGCCACTATCCACCTGCCTTTTTTTTTTTTTTTTTTAAGTTTATTTACTTATTTTGAGGGGTGCCTGGGCGGCTCAGTTGGTTAAGGGTCCGACTTAAGCTCAGGTCACGATCTCGCAGTTTGTGGGTTCGAGCCCCGCGACGGGCTCTGTGCTGACAGCCGGGAGCCTGGAGCCTGCTTCGGATTCTGTGTCTCCCTCTCTCTCTGTTCTCTCCCTCCCCTTGTGCTCTGTGTCTGTCTCTCAAAAATAAATAAACGTTAAAAAATTTAACGTTTATTTATTCATTTTGAGAGACAGAGCGAGCGTGCGCGCACCAGTGGGGGAGGGGCAGAGAGAGAGGAAGCGAGAGAGACTCCCAAGCAGGCTCTGTGCTGTCAGTGTGGAGCCCGACGTGGAGCTTGAACTCACGACCTGCAAGATCATGACCTGAGCCAAAATCAAGAGTTGGGTGCCACCCCACTGAGCCACCCGGGCGCCCCTCCACCTGCCTTATTAACCCCAAGGCCAGATATCAGACAAGGAGGGGCAGTTCTCTTTTTTTAAATTTTTAATATTTATTTATTCTTTGAGAGAGAGAGAGAGAGAGAGAGAGAGAGAGAGACAGAGAGTGAGCAGGGGAGCGGCAGAGAGAGAGGGAGACACAGAATCCAAAGCAGGCTCCAGGCTCCGAGCTGTCAGCACAGAGCCCGACGCGGGGCTCGAACCCACGGACCGCGAGATCATGACCTGAGCCAAAGTCGGTCGCTCAACCGACTGAGGTGCCCAGGTGCCCCTCGGGACGGTTCTTATGCTCCAGAACCCACTGCAATTATTCAGACTAGTCAATTCTGAGCCTGCCCATCCTGCCTCAACTGTTCCTTTCTGCAGGAACTCCCGCCCGTGTGTCCCTTTACTCTCCCCGCCTCCTGCCTGACCCTGGTGCTTCCCCCGTGCCCTTGCACAGCATGGCGTGCCCCCTCCTCATGGGAACCGAGAATAACAAACTACCTTCTTCTGTGGTGGTCCCATCTCCTGATCTGTTGGCCTCACCAGAAAACCTACGTTTAAAAACAGGGTTCGTGTGATTTTAGGTGGGATGGCTTGGTGTGGCCTCAGTGACAAGGAAAGATTTGAAGGAAGTAAGGAAGCCAGGAAGGAAATAAGGAATCCCATGAATATCTAGGAAAGGACGTTCCAGGTAGAGGAACAGTAAGTGCAAAGACCCTGAGGCTAGATCAGAGTGGAGGAGGGGAGCAGTGGGAGATGAGGCGGGCCGGGCAGGGGGGGGGGACTGTTGGGGGGGGGGAGGGTGGTGTTGGGAGCCCAGAGACCAGAGAAGAGGTGATTTCTACTGGACCGAAAGGGAGATGGTGGGGGCTGGGCCAGGGTGGCGGCACTTAAACAGGGACTGTGAACATGGACACGTGGGGCGGCAGCGGGGAGCAAGCAGCCCGCGTTTTCGTCTGCCTGAAGCAGAAGTGGATTCGGTGGGTCTTAAATGTAAAGGGTGGGTTGTACAGAAATAACACCAGAGGTGCTCAGAAATCGACCAGAAGCGGGGCGCCTGGGTGGCTCAGTCCGCTAAGCGCCCGACTTGGGCTCAGGTCACGATCTCGCAGTCGGTGGGCTCGAGCCCCCGCGTCGGGCTCTGGGTTGACAGTGTCTGCACCTTCTCGCCCAGGGGCCTTCTCTAAAGTTGTCACGGGCCGGAAGTGCCTGTGGAGGAACAGCCACGCCCCACCCGTGCCACCACCAGCAGCGCTCAGCCAGTGACCGATAGCAGCGGGTGCCGGGACCCCAGCTCCCTCTGCGACAGGTGCAGTGACTGTGAGACGGTGTGGACCGCGTCGTCCCTCGGCGTTCCCCAGCAGAGCTGAGCCCCAGCTGCCCATGCGGGAAGCCTGTTTATCACTGCACCCATTATGGGCTGCCCTTCCCTTTCTGTCTCATGTCCCCAGTCCCCTTCCGGTACCTCCCGGGGTCATCTCCCAAATGAGCGATTTGCTCGTGAGTCCTCGGGCCAGCGTCTACTTCTGGGGGGGGACCCCGAGAGAAGACAATTGCATCCCTTGGCAGAAGCCTCCAGACCCAGGAATTGAGAATCCCCACTGAGAGAGAAGGGCTGAGAAGCGGTGTTGCTATCGGCATCTAGAAGTTTCCTCCAAGTTTCCCAGTTACCTGGAGACAGCAGCCCCTGAAACAGAAGCCGGGCACAGCGGGTTTCCCCAGCTCTGGGAGCACAGCTCCGCTCCGAGCGATCCTTCCATTAGTAAGCAACGGACATTTGTCCTCGTGGGGAGCCGGTGGGAAGCTCCCAGCAGGGCTCCGTGCCCCCCTTCTCCCGGTCACTTGTGTATTGTCACGGGATGCCTGTGCACATTCAGGCTGGATTAAAGGGTCTGTAGGAAGCTTATCCTCAGCATGTCTGTGTTGGATGAGCTTGCCTCCTTGGGGGCCAGCAAGAGGCGTCAGAGCCAAGGTCGCACGGAAGACGGTGCTGGCCACGTGCTACCCTGCCACTGGCCGTTAGGCATTCCCAAGTGATCCTGGAGTCAAAGCAATGAGCCGGGGCCGGGGTTGGCCACGCGTGGGTCCCATGCCTGCCCCAGGACATTGGTGTTGGAAACAGCCCTTGTGGGAAGACTCCTCCCCGCGGGGAATTTCACCCCCGCGCCCCGCCAAGGGAAAAAGGGGTGCTAATGGGAAGGTAGAAGGTTAGATGCTGTATAGTCAGAAATACAGCCAATGTCAGCTCTCCGCAGGGAATGAAGCCCCGTTGCCTTCGTGATTTCTTTGTAGCATTTATAACAGTTTTACAGAGATAGGAAAAAAAAAGTTGCAACCTGCTGTAGCAGGCGTTATTGGCGATCCTGTGACCTTGGACCGCCTCAGAGGTCACGTGTAAGAGTTCCCTTTTACACCAACCACTGCCTGCAGCCTGTGTTGGTTTCCTAAGGCTTTTGTGACAGCTGATCATAGACAGTGGCTTCAGAAACAGAAACTTGTAAGTTCTGGAGGTCAGGAGTCCGAAATCAAGGTGTTGGCAAGTTTGGTTCCCTCTGGACGCTCCGAGGGAGAATTCACCCCGTGCCTCTCTGTCCTGGCTTCTGGTGGTTTCCAAAGACCCTGGGCGTTTCTTGGCGTGGGGCCGTATCACTCCGATCTCTGCCTCTGCCACAGCCTCCTTGTCTGCGCAGGTCTCTCTGTGTGTTACCTCCTCTGAGGAGGACGGCAATCACTGGAACTGGGGTGCACCTGCGATCCAGGATGGTCTCATCTCGAGATCCTTGATTACATCCCGAAAGACTCTTTTTTTCCAAATGAGGTCACATTCACCGGTTCTGGGGTTTAGGGCATGGACATCTCTTTTGGAAGACTGTCATTCAACCCACTACCCTGATTAAGGCCGTTGTTCTCAGCCCGTGTGGGTGTTACGGTCTGAATGTTTGCATCCCTCCAGAGTTCATACGTGGAGATCCTAACCCCCGATGGGATGCCATTTGGAGGTGAGACTTTGGGGGTGTAATCAGGTCTGGAGGGTAGAGCCCATCTTGATGGGATTAGTAACCTTACGAAAGAAATCCCACAGAGCTCTCTTTTTTTTTTTAATTTTTTAAATGTTTATTTATTTATTTTTTTAATTTTTTTTTAAATTTTTAAAAAATTTTTTTTTTTAACGTTTATTTTTGAGACAGAGAGAGACAGAGCACGAACGGGGGAGGGTCAGAGAGAGAGGGAGACACAGAATCCGAAACAGGCCCCAGGCTCTGAGCTGTCAGCACAGAGCCCGACGCGGGGCTCGAACTCATGGACTGCGAGATCGTGAGGTGAGTCGAAGTCGGACGCCCAACCGACTGAGCCACCCAGGCGCCCCTAATGTTTATTTATTTTTGACAGAGAGACACACAGAGTGCAAATGGGGGAGGGGCAGAGAGAGAGGGAGACACAGGATCAGAAACAGGCTCCAGGTCCCCTCCCTAAGGAAAAACAAAAACAAAAACCCTCAAGGCAACCTGGCTATATGCCTACGGGACCTCAGCCCTCAACGACCTTGTAACACGAGACCACTTAATCAGACTACGCCTTTGTGTGTTCCCATATATGGGAGACAAACAAGTGAAACATAAATAAAAAACCACAGCACGTGGTGTTCAGGGCTTGGGGCTCAGTTCTTCGGTCGGAACCCACCTAAGCAGCCCCAGCAGGAATAAAGTTGCTTCCTGGAAAGAAAAGCCTCGGTGTCACTGGCTTTCCACGTGAGAATCCTGCTACGTTCCGCGGCCAGCACAGAGCCTGACGCGGGGCTCGAACCCACAAACCGCGAGATCATGACCTGGGCCAAAATCGGACGCTTAACCGACTGAGCCACCCAGCTGCCCCTAAAGTGTGCTGTTCTAAATTGCTAGGTTTTGGATCACTTGTTACACAGCAGCAGCTAACCAATACAGCGCTCACTGTCCCACCTTTAATTGGCTTCCCTTCTGTACCTGGCTTCTCCGCTCCTTCACCCCGCTTCCTGGGCTCCCCTCCCCCGTAAACCACAGGAGCGCTAGGATGCTTAATCCGCAGGGTTGCCCTTGAGGCCATCCGGACGAAGACACCCGTCATGAGGACGGCGGGACAGCTACTTCTGTTTATAGGAAAATTCACGCAAGTTGGAAAATGTCAAGGAACGAGTGTCCTAAAAGGTTTTGTCTGGCGTTCAGTGTAGGCGGATGTGTACTCAGCCTCCGTCCCAATGTCCTTCTGACCCAGTTTCTTGTGACGCAGAGCCTGGGCAGCAAAACGTGGCCCTTCAAAGCATCCCTTTTGCAGCTAGAATGCTGGAGATGAATAGGTCCGACCAGCTGGAAGCTCAGTAGGTTTGGAAGGTGCGGTGAGTTGGGGGCCAGCTCTTTGCCGCTTCTAGGGGTTGGCAGTAGCAAGGATGCCTGGCGAGACCTTGGCTTCTCGTTTTTGTTCCCCAGCAGAATTCCAATGCCCGGGGCCTAGCTTTGTGCGTGTCAAGAGAGGTTTTGGTCCAGCTTCCTGGTTTCTGAATCGACCTGGGAATTGTGGTTTCATGGCATCCGAAGGACGATTGTTTTGCTCATGGGAAGTCAGTGGAGCCTTCGGCAAATGGTTTCCCTTGTGGATCTGGGACATCCAAGGCGCGGAGGTGAAGATGCGATTAGCCATGTGACAGATCGGTGGGGATGGTGACGGAGGGCCATTAGCGATGTACCGCAGGGAGAGTAAGGGAGGGAGGGGAGGGGAGCAGATTAGGTGGCAGGGCAGCTCTGAGGGATCTGGCCAGGCCATCAAGCTCATTTTCTTGTCCCAGAGGAGTCCTGTGTCTCCCAGGACCTGGCCTGCCTTAATGTCCCTGTTCTACTCAGTAACTGGCAGGAAGCAGCTCATGGGAGGCATGGCCTTGGCCGTGATGGACTTCAGAATCCAACGGTGGGGGGTCTTTTTCGCCTCCAAAACATCTTCACAGCAGGGTTGATCGTAACTGCTAAGAAATTGAAACAGCCCAAGTGTCAGCGTCAGCCGAGGAGCGGATACACAAAACGGGGTCTACACACACAGGGGTCTGCACATACGGCGGAATTTTAATCAGCCTAAAGAGAACTGAAGTCCTGATAGCTGCTACAAGAGGGCCGAACCGTGGAAACACCGTGCCGAGTGAAATAAGACAGTCGCAAAAGAACTGCACGAACCCACTTCTATGAGGTCCCCGGAGGAGTCACATTCATGGAGACAGGAAGTAGGATGGGGGGGGGGGGGGGGGCGCGGGGGGGGGGGGGGGGGGCTAGGGAGTCGCGTTCAATGGGGACAGAGTTCCGGTTTTGCAAGATGAAAAGAGTTCTGGAGACGGATGGTTGTACCACAGTGTGAAGGCACTTAATGCCCCTGAAATGTACACTTAAAAATGGCTACGATGGTAAATCTTACGCATTTGTTTTATTTTTATTTATTTATTTATTTATTTATTTAATGTTTGTTTATTTTTGACGCACGCACACGCACACGCACACACACACAGTATGAGCAGGGGAGGGGCAGAGAGAGAGAGAGGGAGACACAGAATCCAAAGCAGGCTCCAGGCTCTGAGCTGTGAGCACAGAGCCCGACGCGGGGCTCAAACTCACAAACCGTGAGATCATGACTGCAGCCAAAGTCGGATGCTTAACTGACTGGGCCACCCAGGCGCCCCTGTACCACAGTTTTAAAAGGGGGGGGGGTGTTTTTCTCCTGTAACTTACCCTGCCTGGTTCATGGAACCTCTCAGTTTTACACGCATCACACGATTGATGGGCCACAAAAGCTTACTGTGGCTTCTATGGCAAGATTCTCATCCCCAGAAGCTCAAGGTCACATGCTTCCCTCTTCTTCAACATCCTAGTGAACAATGACCGGAATGTCTCTGCCCAGGGGCTTTCTCTTGCAGCCAGGGTCCGTTTTGGCCCTGTGGCAGCCGGAAATGCTGGGGCATCAACGTCCCCTGGGAGCAGCCTTTGCAGTAATCACCGACAGAAGGCAAAGGATCAATACCCCAGCATCCCTCACCCCACAGATGGGCGTACTCTCAGGGGCAAGTTCTCCACTGGCTCCCAGACTTCCCCAGGGGGATTAATCTCCAGTTACCCACATGGGTAACTGGGTCACACGGTACCTTGCTCACCAATGCATCCTTTACTGGGTGCTTTACTGGGTACCTTCTCTCTTCACCTGACCTCCCTGTTCCCTACTGATGCTTCCTGGGGGCTACTTCCTGAACACCGACTTATCCTCAAATCCTTGTCTCAGGGTTGACTTCTGGGGGAATTCAGATTAAGATACTCTCAAAGTAGACTGAGTATGTTAAGTCTATCCAGCCTGAACTTAGTCGTGTGTGTGTGTGTGTGTGTGTGTGTGTGTGTGCGCGCGCGCGCACGTATATGAAGAAAGCACAATTTGGAAAGGCAAAAACTCTACAAAGAGTTGGCATTGCCCCAACACAAGACGTTGTCTTGATGTCTCCCGTAGCACGTAGACTAGAACCCCCGGTAGAACTCTGTGTCCTAGAAACGGTTGAGTTGATTTGTGACTCGAAGCGGGGAGAGAAAACTAAAGAACTACCTTTGTTCTCAGCTCAGAATTGCTAAACCGTTCCTTTTATATTTTGAAGTGGGTCCAGGAGGGGTTGGCAGCCCCCCACATCCCCCCAGCATGCCACTGGAGGGACCCACAGACGTTTCTGAGTGCAGAACCAAACGCACACCCATTATGTGCCCACCCACTGACACCACCCAAGAATTTCCATTTTCTGACCCCACTTGGAAAATGTCAAGGCTGTCGGTATCTGTAAAAGGCTGAACAATTTCTTCGCTAAACACAACTTCAACTGGAAGAAAACTGTAGGGTTTTTTTTTGTTTTTTTCCCAGCTCAGGAGCACCTGCTGTAGTCGGCACCATACCTGGCTTGGCTGCTCTGGGGGATGATGGACTGGTGCCTGCCCTCCTGAGTCACAGCCTCTCTGTAGGCACACACCGTTGTCAAAGGCTGCCAGCCTGCCGACAGGAGTCTCATCACCCGGTGCCAGCCCCTGACGTCCACGGAGCCAAAGTCTTGAATCACTGCTTCTTCCTGGGGGTTGGTCAAGAAAGAGAAGCAGAAAATGGATTCTTTTTTATTGCGCAGAAGTTGGCTGGCTTTCAAGGCAAATGCTTTTGAGACAAACGCTCAAGTAGGCTTCGGGTAGAAGCTTCTCGTATGTTCGCTCGCTCTCTGCGATCAAGCGGGGGGACCAACCCGGGAGGTCACCCAGGTCTTGGCCGTACTTTGGGACCATCTCAACGAGGGGGAAGTCAAAGCCCTGTGGTCACCATTATGGATTTTGTGAAGAAAAAAAAAAAAAAATCCGAGAACTCTTTTGGTCAAATTGCCCGGGCTGTGAGAGGAGATGGGAGACTAAGTCTGGAAATTTTTGACTCAGGCAGAAAACTTCTGCAGCCTGGCCTGGAGTGACAGACATCTGCCAACACCCATTTAAAACGTACTTCCCCCATCAAAAGAGATTGATAAGGTGGTTTTCGTTTCTCGTTCCTACTTTCTCAGCAGGAAGTACTTGACCCCCGCTCTGTGTGCGCGTCCTCCCAGCTTACCTGCTACCTTCTCACACCTGTGACCTTCAGGGGTCGCTCATGGCCACTGGAGCCAGCCTGCTCATATGGAGGGCCAGAGAACCTGGGAGTTTATCTCACTCCGTCCCCCCATCCTGGGTGGGCGCATGCTATTGGGTTTTGGAGTCTGTTATGGACTGTGTCCCCACAAAATTCGTCTGTGGAAGCCCTATCCCCAACGTGACTATATTTGGAGACAGGGTCTTTGAGAGGTAATTAAGATTAAATGAGGTATTAAAGGTGGGGCCCTGGTCAGGGACGATTAGTGTCCTCACACGAAGAGAAGGAGAAACCAGGGAGTTCTCTCTCTTCACGCTTGCACTGAAGAAAGGTCACGTGAGCACCCAGTGAGAAGGCAGCCATCCGCAACCCAAGACGGGACCCCTCGCTAGACTTTCACCCCGATGGCACCTTGATCATGGACTTCCAGCCTCCGAAACTGTGAGGGAAAAGATTCTGTTGTTTAAGCCCCCCAGTCTGTGATACTTTGTTGTAGCTGCCCTAGCAGATGAACACAGGGTCCCAAAGCCAAACTTCCTCGCCTGCTGTGTAATTTACAACCCCCCCCCCCCAACTCTCCACTGGGTCAGTCCTCGTTCAGAGCTGCACTTGACATTTTACGTCCTTGTGTGGCTTCCTCCCTTTGCCTGTCCTGATCCCCCACTCCCTCGCGGTCATCTGGGAGAGCATCTGAATTCTTGTCTCTAGTTCTGCTTCTGGGAATATCTGACCTAAGAAATCAGTGATGCAGAACTTCCCCAAAGGTAATCAGAGTGGAGGACACAGAGACTGCTGGGGAATGAATTTCACTTGCAGACATTCGGTTAGTGTGTCTTATCGGGAGTTCCTTGGGTAATCGGCAGATTAAGCAATGTCAGCTGCTACACTGGGCGATTCCTGAAATCTCAGTGGCTGAAAAAAATTTTTTTTTCAATGTTTATTTATTTTTGAGAGACAGAGACAGAGCATGAGCAGGGGAGGGGCAGAGAGAGAAGGAGACACAGAATCCGCAGCAGGCTCCAGGCTCTGAGCTGTCAGCACAGAGCCCGATGCGGGGCTTGAACTCACGGACCTCGAGATCATGACCTGACCCGAAGTCAGACGCTCAACCGACTGAGCCACCCAGACGCCCCTGAAATCTCAGTGGCTTTACACAACAAAGGTTTAGTTCTTCCTCCCCTGTGGTCTGCGGTAAGTTGGGCAGCCCTGTGTTCCGTCTTGTAGCTGTGCCAAATGAAACACATGGTTTCTGAGGTTGTTGGGCAGCAGAGAAACACATGTTCGTAACTGCTCGGTCCAGAAATGGCACGCATCATTTCTGCTCACAGTTCTTGGGTCGAAACTAGTCGTCTGATCCTAATCAAAATGCAAGGGGTATTGGGAAATGTGGGGGCGCACATGGGCTGTTTGGGGAACCACAGTTTATTCTTAGAAGCGGAGTTTACCTTATATAATGATTAGGTTCTTCAGAAAAGAACAGTGGAAAAGACGAGAGCTGCATGTGGCCCAAACTGCCTTTTTAGGAAGGCAACATCAATGTGATTTGTGGGCTCATACTGTCTGTCAGGACAGAAAATAATTAATATCAGAAAATGTCTTTCCTCTGCATTTTTCGGGCAACGATTAAGAAATGCTTCTAACATTTTTTGAACATTTGCTAGTTAAAGTAAACTAAAATTCGAACGTACTTTGTGAATTTCAATGAAAAGGCATATGCTTTTGTTGGAATAAGAAGGTGAATGAACCCCCCAAAACCGTGAACCATAAAATATTGACAAATTAGACTTCAAGATTAAGACATTTTCTTCATCAAAAAAGCCCACTGAGGGGTGCCTGGGTGGCTCAGTTGGTTTAGTGTCTGACTCTTGATTTTGGCTCCGGTCATGATCTCATGGTTTGTGGGTTCAAGCCCCACACCAGGCTCCTTGCTGACAGTGCAGAGCCTGCTTGGAATTCTCTCTCTCCCTCTCTCTCTCTCTGTCCTTCGCTCTCTCTCTCTCTCTCTCTCTCTCTCAAAATCAATAAATAAACTTAAAAAAAAAGCCATTGAGAGAATGCAAAGTCAAGCCATGGCCTTGGAGAAGATATTTTTTCCGCACATACTTGTCTCAAAGGACTCATATTCAGCATATATAAAGAACTCTCACAAAGTGGTAAGATGGATCAATGAATAACAGAATGGGCAAAAACCTTGAACAGGCTGGGTGATTCTGCCTCACGTTGTGGATTGTTTGGGTCTAGTTGGTGCCAAGGATTGGGTTCGCTCTTCTCCATGCCTGTCAATTCTGTGGCCCCGATAAACGGAGGAAGCGACTCCTTGGGTATGCTCTTCTCCTAACAAGATAATGGAGCACACGAGTTAAATTAAATCATGCAGGAACATTTAAATCCTTTGTTCGCATCTGCTAACATCCATTGGCCAAAGCAAGTCATCTGATCAAGCTTACTGTCAACGAGTTGGGGAAATATACTTCACCCACAGGGGGAGGGCACTATACAGTCACATACAAGCGGGTGTGGATGTACTGCATTTCTAGAAGTGCAGTCCCATCTACTATAGCTGTTGTGGATAGGTTATGGGAGGCAGGAGGTCCTCACCCAACGCGCAACAGATGTGAGAGATAGCGTGAGTTCCAGTGACATCTTTGGCAGCCCTGGATCTGGTCATACTTGGAACTGGATTCAACTTTGGACTTTGCAGCGTCCCCAGTCGATATATCCACCTGCTGCCCTCCCCCCCCCTCCGCCGGCCCCAACCCTTTATGACTAAGCTCTTTTGAATCAGGATCCTGTCCCCTATGACCACATGATTCCTAACATACACTTTCCCTCACGGTACATTAGAATGCTCGTTTCTCTTCACCAACAACAGCACTGGGTGTTAATATTCTTTTTCGGTTTCTGCCAATTTTCCAGGCGAAGAACGGCACCTTGGCAGTAATATCAAAAATCTTCATTCGCCTGCTGATGGGTTGTATCTCTCCTTTGTGCACTGAATTTGGCTTACTTTCCAAATGTGCTGATTTTTCAAGCTGGAGTTGGGTTTGCCAAAGGGATACGTTTCCCAAGAGTTCTGGGTGCTGAAATGGTTTTGCCGTTGATTATAATATCCCTCCAGGCTGAGAGTGTTGCTACCTTTACGTAGCCAATGTTTCTTGTTGAAATGAGCACAGAATGCCTTGTGTCACCTTTTCCAAAGCCTCAATGAATGTTATTTTGGGTTAGAGAGCAAGAGAAAGACAGAGGGTGAGACAGCTGTCACAAGGTCCCAGGAAAGTGGCATCATATTTCACAGTTTCATGGTGACTGCTCTTTGGAAGCGTGACACCTTCCTAGGAGAAATCTAATGCTTGAAAGAGAATTTGCCTATTCAAAACACCCTCACGGTATGAATCCAACTAATTTCCAGAAGAAGGGAAGAGCACAGAAAGGGGAGCATATTCTTGGAAGACAATTCATGGTCATTTGAGATCTGAGACCGGAATTTGGGAATCTGGACACTTGGCTCCTAACTCTTAGGGGGAGGCAGGGGCATGAGCTGGTTGAAATCCTTGCTCTACAAAGCGTGACCCGTGGCTTACCAGCGTCGGCAATACCCGGGAACTTTCTGGAAATGCTGGATTACTGAATCAGAACTTTCTGCACGGGCTTTGGAGCATGATAAACCTCGACAAATTTCAACCTCTGTCATGCATCATTTTTACTGTGATAGTTCTCGGTCCTGAGCGACTTTCAACCTGTAATCCTGCCACACCGCTTGTGATAAATCACAAGTTGGGACGTATCATTGTCTCTGCTGTTTGGCCAAGTTATTTATCCAGTTCTTTCTAATTGGTCGGGGCGGGGGTGGGGGGGTGGGGAGGGGGACAGCACGGCAGTTACCAGGGGATTTAGCGGCTATGGTGTATTTAGAACACTTCCCCGTGTGTAGGAGGCTGATTAGCTACATTTGCTAAGTACCTAACAGCTGCTATTAGCCTTTAATGATCTTAATTCCCAAAGTAGCTCAGTGGCAAAGGCCGGTCTCAGATTTTTCCCTGCCAGGGTTCCCAGGGGACAGACATTTGCTTTCAGCATCTGGGTGTGAGGGACCCGAAAGGAATGTTCTCTGGATCCTGAAGATTTCTAGCCAAGGGGTTAGTAACAAAGCCCGTATTTGGCAGAAAGATTAAACCCTGAGATTGAAATTGCTCTCACTTTATCCCATGGGCGAACGGAGTATGTTCTCTTCAAGCTTTTGCCTTTTTTTTTTTTTTTAATTTTAACGTTTATTTATTTTTGAGACAGAGAGAGACGGAGCATGAACAGGGGAGGGGCAGAGAGAGGGAGACACAGAATCTGAAACAGGCTCCAGGCTCTGAGCAGTCAGCACAGAGCCCGACGCGGGGCTCGAACCCATGGACCGTGAGATCATGACCTGAGCCGAAGTCGGACGCTTAACTGACCGAGCCACCCAGGCGCCCCAAGCTTTTGCCTTTAGAGATGAAGCAGGGCGAAGGTTTTTGTTCTGTGTCCAAGAGCAATTTGCCTTCTTTGTACTAAAATTGCCAATCAGGTGCTTTGCGAGCTTTCTTGTTCACAGTCCTGGGAATGCCCTTGGCATTCCTCCAAATAATTTGCAGGGGAGTGCAAAATCGCATTTTTGGAAATGGATTGTCTTAAGACTTTCGGCCGAAGTCTTTTATTTTTTTTTTAATTTTTTAAATGTTTATTTATTTATTTTTGAGAGAGAGAGAGAGAGAGAGAGCGAGCAGGAGAAGGGCAGAGAGAGAGGGAGACAGAATCCCAAGGGAAGCTCTGTACCGTCAGCACAGAGCCTGACTCGGGGGCCCGAACCCCCGAAACCGTGAGATCGTGACCTGAGCCGAAACCAAGAGTCTGACGCTCAACCACCCAGGTGCCCTTTGGCTGACGTCTTAAAACTCCAGCTGTACCACTTACTAGCTGTGTGTCACTGGTCACATCACTTAGACTTCCTATATCTTAATTTTCTCATTTATAAAATGAGATTAATAATAGTCACCACAGGGGCACTCGGCTGGCTCAGTTGGTGGAGCATGTGACTCTTGATCTTGGGGTTGTGAGTTCAAGCCCCATGATGGGTGTAGAGATGACTTAAAAATAAATCTTTTAACGGGGCGCCTGGGTGGCGCAGTCGGTTAAACGTCCGACTTCAGCCAGGTCACGATCTCGCGGTCCGTGAGTTCGAGCCCCGCGTCGGGCTCTGGGCTGATAGCTCAGAGCCTGGAGCCTGTTTCTGATTCTGTGTCTCCCTCTCTCTCTGCCCCTCCCCCGTTCATGCTCTGTCTCTCTCTGTCCCAAAAATAAATAAAAAACGTTGAAAAAAAAATTAAAAAAAAAAATAAATAAATCTTTTAGGGATGCCTGGGGTGACTCAGCCGTTTAAGTGTCCGACTCTTGATTTTGGCTCAGGTCATCAGTTCATAGTTCATGAGATCGAGCCCTACATTGGGCTCTGGGCTGACAGTGTGGAGCCTACTTGGGATATTCTCTCTCCCTCTCTCTGCCCCTCCCCATTCGTGCATGCTCTCTCTCGCTCTCTCTCTCTCTCTCTGTGTGTCTCAAAAGAAACTAAAAAAAAAAAGAATTTTTTAAAAATCTTAAAAAAATAGTAACTCTAGGGGTGTCTGGGTGGCTCAGTCAGTTAAGCATCTAACTCTTGATTTCAGCTCAGGTCATGATCTCATGGTTTGTGAGACTGAGCTCCAAGTCGGGCTCCAGGATTCGCTCTCTCTCTCTCTCTCTCCCTCTCTCTCTCTGCCCCTCCCCTGCTCAAGCGCTCCCTCTGGCTCTCTCTCTCTCCTCTCTCTCGCTCCAAATAAATAAACTTAAAAAAAAAAAATGGCATGGTTATAAATAAAAAATTTTTTAAATGTTTATTTATTTTGAGGGAGAGAGAGACAGAACGCGAGCAGAGGAGGAGCAGAGAATCCGAAGCAGGCTCCAGGCTCCGAGCTGTCGGCCCAGAGCCCGACTCGGGGCTCGACCTCACAGACTGTGAGATCATGACTTGAGCCGAAGTCAGACACTTAGCCGACTGAGCCACCCAGGCACCCCGGTGTCATTATAAATTTAAAAAATTTTTTTAAATAGTAACTATAATAATAGTAATAGGATTAAATGGGTTATTGCAAGGAAAGGACTTAGAATAGCGCCTGGCGTATCATATGTAAACATCAGCTGGTATGATTTTACTATTACTGCAAACAATTGTGAGTCGGGGCATGGTCTTCCTTTACCCCTGCCCCCCCCCCCCCACCCCGCGTTCAGGCATCGTCACCCACCCCCGGAGAATCCCTCCCCCCTTCATACTTCCGGTAATTGAACTCCCCAGAGTTTTGGCAAAGGACACGGTGGTCCAGCTTCCTAGCAGAATATAGTGGAAACAATACATAATCTCCCGTGCTCCTTCCTTAAGAGGAAATTCTCGCCCTCCACTTTTTCTCCCCACCCCCTCTCGTGATGGCTGGAATAAAGACACGGTGATAGGCCAGGTTGGGCAGATAGATGAAGACACTCTCGGAGACGTGTTAGAGCTACGAGACGGAGGGAACTGGTCCCCAGATGACCTTGTACAATGAAACCGTTTGCCTGCGTCAGACCTCCTGCCCACGTCTGCGTTCCGAGGTGAGAGAGAACAAAACCTGTTTCTTATCTGAGCCATTGTTTTCCTGGGTCTCTTTGTTTCTATTTCTTGTTTCCCTGCTCAATAACACATCACTTACAATCTGGGCGTTAGAGTATATCTCAGGGAAATAAATTTAGTTCTTTTTTTTTTTTTTTTTTTAGTTTATTTATTTTGAGAGAGAGAGAGAACGAGCTGGGGAGGGGCAGAGAGAGAGGGGGACAGGAGATCCGAAGCAGGCTCAGTGCTGACAGCAGAGAGCCCCGATGTGGGGCTTGAACTCACGCACCGTGAGATCATGATCTGAGCACAAGTCAGATGCTAAACTGACTGAGCCACCCAGGTGTCCTGAAATAAATTTAGTTCTTTAAAAAAATTTTTTTTAATGTTTATTTATTTTTGAGAGAGAGAGAAAGAGCAGGGGAGGGGCAGAGAGAGAGAGGAAGACACAGAATTTGAAGCAGGCTCCAGGCTCTGACCTGTCAGCACAGAGCCTGACATGGGGCTCGAACTCACAAACCACGAGATCATCACCTGAGTTAGAGTCAGAGGCTTATCCAACTGAGCCACCCAAGCACCCTAATTTAATTCTTAACGTGAGCCAAGCTTTGTTTAAAAAAAACTTAGAGTTAGGGGGCACCTGGGTGGCTCAGTTGGTTAAGCATCTGACTCCAGCTCAGGTCATGATCCCATGGTTCATGAGTTCAAGCCCTGCATCGGGCCCTGTGCTGACAGCTCAGAGCCTGGAGCCTGCTTCAAATTCTGTGTTTCCCTCTCTCTCTGGCCCTCCCCTGCTCATGCTGTCTTTGTCTCAAAAATAAATAAACTAAAAAAACCCAAAACCAAAACCAAAAAACTTAGGGTTTAGGGGTACCTGGGTGGCTCAGTCAGTGGAGTGTCTGACTCTTGATCTCAGCTCAGGTCTTGATCTCAGGGAAGTGACTTCGAGCCTCATATTGGGCTCCATGTTGGGTGTGGAGCCTACTTAAAAATCTTTAAAGTTTAGGGGCGCCCGTGTGGCTTGGTCGGTTAAGCGTCCGACTTTGGCTCAGGTCATGATCTCACGGTCCGTGAGTTCGAGCCCCGCATTGGGCTCTGTGCCGACAGCTCAGAGCCTGGAGCCTGTTTCAGATTCTGTGTCTCCCTCTCTCTCTGCCCCTCCCCTGTTCATGCTCTGTCTCTCTCTGTCTCAAAAATCAATAAACGTTAAAAAAAATAAAAAAAAAATCTTTAAAGTTTAGGGGCCCCCCCGGGTGGCTTAGTCGGTAAGTGTCCGACTCTTGATCTTGGCTCAGGTCATGATCTCATGTTTCGTGAGATCGAGCCCCACGTCGGGCTCTGCACCTACTTGGGATTCTCTCTCTCTCCCTCTCTCTCTGCCCCTCCCTCCACTCACACGCTCTGTCTCTTTCTCAAAATAAATACATAAACTTAAAAAAAAAATTGTAAACACTATGTTTCAGTAAGCCTTACTGACAACAGGTTTCCTGCTGTTCGAGTCCCAGCGGCAGCCGCCTTGCTGCCTTCTCTAGTGCTTTCCACGGGGGCCCTGTTCTTTTGCAGGCTGGGGCCCAGCGATCCTTGGGGATGGACTTCTCAGCTCTCACGGCACCGAAGCTGCCAAGGGTCTTTGGCGGGGGTGGCTTTTGCTCCAACGCTGTCATGATTCCATTTCAGTGCTATGTGCCTTCCATCATTGCTATGGAAAAGTGTGCCCGTTAATGCTGACATTCCTTTGTAGGTGATGTGAACTTTCTCTCTGGCCGCTTTAACCATCTCTCTGTCTTTGGTGTTTACAGTTTCACCAAGACGCGCGTAGGCGTACGTTTATTTGTATTTATCCCACTTGGGGTATGTGATGTTTCTTGAACCAGTAGACTTAATGTTTTTCATAAGCTTTCAAAAATTCGCAGTTCTTATCTCTAAGTTTTGCCTTTCCTCTGTTTTCTCCACTTGATCCTCTTGGATCTTTTTTTTTTTATTAAAAAAGTTTTTTTTTAACGTTTATTTATTTATGAGAGAGAGACAGCGCGCGAGCAGGGGAGGAGCAGAGAGAGGGAGACACAGAATCCGAAGCCGACTCCTGGCTCCGAGCCATCAGCACAGAGCCCGAGGCAGGGCTTGAACTCACAAACCGCGAGATCCTGACCTGAGCTGACTGACTTCAGATGCTTACCTGACTGAGCCACCCAGGCGCCCCTGATCCTCCTGGATCTTTGATTAGATGTACCCAAATCAGCTGGGATGAAGTTTCCATGGGCCCACAGAACGGGGGGGGGGGGGGGGGGGTTGAACCGGCAATGAAATTGTTACAAAAAAAAAAAGAAAATTACACATTCTCTTAGGTAGCTACATCGGGAACCGAAATTCACACTTACAGTATCCTCAAGGGTTCAGCAGAAGGAAGTCCAAACTCCTCGACCAGGGGTTGGCCCACCAGCCGGATTTGCTGGCTGCCTGTGTTTGTAATGAAAGTTTTACGGGCACGCACAAAGTTTTATTGTACTCACGTACATATCGTCCGTGGCTGTTTTTGTGTCACATTTCCCCAGCTGCAACGTCGACTCCCAAAAAGCCCCAAAAGGACTCATTACCTGGTCCTCCACGGGAGTTTGCCAGCCCCTGCCAGCTTTCGGTCCTTCCGCAACGTAAGACCAGTTGTTCAAATACAGACTCCACCGTTCTGCCACCGAAACTTTGCAGCGAGTTAAAACTGGTGTGCACAAAGCCCCCTAAGCCATTAGCTCTAATGTTTTATTGTCCCCGACACAACTGGGGGGGGGGGGGGATGAAGACCCCACCCCTTCCCACTTTCCAGTGGAAAACAATGGGAGTGTCGTCCTCAAAGCCGGGGAATTGTGGGTACATCGGCTTTCGCGATACACGTATAGATGATTCCCTATTTCCCCTCAATGCGTACATGACTTCAAGGCTGCTTATTGAAAAATTATAGGCCAAAAGTGTTGCTGCTGCAAATGAGTGTTATTAAGCCCTGTCGGATTTGCCAAACACCCCAGAGCAAATTACATTGACAATAGCAAGCTAAACCCACAGTGATTTATCATGGGCAAAGCCAAAGGAACAGCATTGGAAAACCGTGGCCAGATGACCCAGAGACAAAACGTTCCTTCGGGAAATCGCGGGAATTCCTATTGGATTACATGTGGGTACAGTGCAGAGGGGTGATATTCGGCAGCCGATGTCTAAGCGGAATACCCAGAGTGCTCGATACACTAGAGTGGCTATTTTTAATTTGTACGCACTATTGGGGCACCTGGGCAGCTCAGTCCGTGAAGCGTCCGGCTCTTGGTTTCAGCTCAGGTCATGATCCCACCGTTTGTGGGATCGAGCCCCGCTTCGGGCTCCACCCTCTCAGCTTGGGATTCTCTCTCTCTCTCCCCGTCGTTCTGTCCCTCCCCCCATTCACACGCTCTTTCTCTCTCTCTCTCTCTCTCAAAATAAATACATAAACTTAAAAAAATAATTTTTTTGATGTTTTTATTTTTGAGAGAGAGACAGAGACAGAGTGTGAGCGAGGGAGGGATGGAGAGAGAGGGAGACACAGAATCCGAAGCAGGCTCCAGGCTCTGAGCTGTCAGCACAGAGCCCGACGTGGGGCTCGAACTCCTGAACCATGAGATCATGACCTGAGCCGAAGTTGGATGCTTAACTGACTCAGCAACCCAGGAGCCCCAACCCCAACCCTATTTCCAAATTAAGATTCCATTCTGAGGTTCTGGGGAGTTAGGACTCCAGCATATATATATATATATATATATATATATATATATATTTTTTTTTTTTTTTTTTTTTTTTTTTTGGTAGGGAGGTACACAATTCGACCCAGGATAGTGCTGCGGTGGGCAAAACATGGCAATTCTCACTCGTAATTCTCAATTCCATTTTTAAAACTTTATTTTTTTTAAGTTGAGAGACAGAGCGAGAGAGAGAGAGCATGTGAGCAGGGGAGAGGGGCAGAGGGAGGGAGAGAAAATCATAGGCAGGCTCTGTGTCCAGCATGGGGTCTGACGTGGGGCTCAATCCCATGACCCTGGGATCATGACCTGAGCTGAAATCAAGAGTCCAACGTTCAACAGACTGAGCCATGCAGGCGCCCCTCGATTCCATTTTTTTTAAAAAGCCCATCAAAATAGCTGTTCTGCATCAAGGACACATTCGAGGGAGGGGTCTTCTTTTGGGTAAAGCTTGAATCCCTCACCCACTGTTTTCTCCGACCCCTCATGTTTGCATGGAAAGCCCTGTCCGCTTTTCACTGATGGGGTTCAATGTCAGCATGTATCTCCCCAAAGGGGCAGGAGCCCAGTGGACTCCTCTAGGAATGCCCCTCCCAGAGGCAGGAATATACCCTCAAGTGACAGGGAGATTCCCTGGCTGCGTATCCACATCACTCACAGAGATCTAAACATTTTTTTTTTTAATTTTCTTTATTTCTGAGAGAGACAGACACAGAGTGTGAGTGGGGGAGGGGCAGAGAGAGAGGGAGACGCAGAATCCGAAGCAGGCTCCAGGCTCCGAGCTGTCAGCACAGAGCCCGGCGCGGGGCTGGAACTCGTGAGAGCCGTGAGATCATGACCTGAGCCGAAGTCAGATGCTTAATCAACGGAGCCATCCAGGGGCCCCTGCTTATGGAGCTTTTTAAAGACGGTGCTTGCCTGGACATACAAATCTAGGTGGGTGTTCCTCAAAAAACTCATCTGCGGATGGACATTTCGGTTGTTTTCAAGTCCTGGCTATTGTGAACAACCCTACAATGGACATGGGGGTACAGATAGGTAGTTCTATTTTATTTATCTATCTGTCTATCTATCTATTTATGTATTTATTTATGAGAGAAAGACCGAGAGAGAGAGAGAGAGAGAGAGAGATTGGGAGCAAGGGAGGGGCAGAGAGAGAGGGACAGAGAGAGACCGCCCCCCCCCCCCCCCCAAGTAGGCTCCGCACTGTCAGCTCCGAGCCCGATGTGGGGCTCGAACTCACGAACCATGAAATCGTGACCGGAGCCGAAACCGAGAGCCTGACGCTCAACCCACTGAGCCCCCCAGGTAGTTCTCTTTTTAATAGCGTGAGGAATCTCCGTTTCTGGTTTCTACAATAGCTTTTCCAACTGACATTCCCCACAACGGCGCCCAAGGGTCACCTTTTTCACGTCCTCGCCAACATGTTATCTCTTGTCCTTTTGATGAAAGTCAGCCACGTTTCTTTGCTCTCAAACCATTTCAAAGCCGCCTGAGAGGGCCACCCCTGCTCTCCCCAGAGACCTCAATTATGTGAGTCATAAGCCCTTTTTTCTCATCCCCCCTCGGCATGTGGGCGCCACACCTTGATCAGTTTCAACATCAAAATCAAACTCTGAGCGGGGGGGGGGGGGGGGGGGGGGGGGGGTGTCCCTCTGTTCTCCAGGTGACCGTAATGTACGGTGAAGGGAAGCTTTGCTTCAGGAGGATGTAGAGAGAAAGCACAACAGGAAAGGAAGATCATTGATCCGCATACAAAAGGAAAACTCACGAAGTAGAGGTTTGGTCTCCCCAGAGTTTGCCAAAGTTGAGCTGAGACGAGGTGGTGCCTCCTGAGGTGGGTGCGACCCCCTGTCTAGTGTTCTCAGCAGCCGTCTCTCCCGGACAAGGGGCCCTGAGTGTCCTTGCCGTGTGGCTCTGCACCCGGCCTCCAGATTTTCACGGGAGGGAGAGAGAGGCTGTTGGCGCTCACCGATCTGGCACGCAGGGAGAAAAGGGGGGAGGGGTGGCCTGGGTGCTGGTCCCAGAAGGATCCTTGAACAGGTTCCGAGGCTACGTGTGGACGTGAAGAGAAAGCTATTTTCCTGAGACGTTGGGAGACTGAGGCCCCAGGCCACCCTGCTCGGGGACACAGTGCGATGACAACACTGGGAGGTGCCTCCTGTTGCAGAAGCAGAGCCAGGAAAGGGTGCATTCTTGGGAACGCTGTTGCGGATGTCAACCCCGCCAGGGATCTCCCCTTGCAGGAAGAAACAGCAGTGTGAGCGGGAGAGGGCGCTCATGGACGGGGACGCCACCAGCATCTCAGTGGGGACGCCGAGCTTCGGTAAGGGTCAGGGAGTCTGGGACTCTCACTCAGAGAGAAGAGGCGGAGGGGTCCTCGGTCAGCGATGGCCCCAGCTCCTGGCCAACCCGCTCCCGAGGGATGCTTCCCCAAACCCGGATTTGGACCCACAGGCCTCCCACCCGGCAAGACTGAGCGACGGGACCTGTCAAGAGTATGAAGAACCAAATCCCCAAGGAAGCTTCCATGGCTGCGTGGAGATCGCTCTGGGAAAAGCCGTGGGTGCTCCTCTTGGGGAGCGTCTCTCCTGAGTTAGGAACGAGGCTCGAGGAGTTACCGTGCTGTCATCCAGCTCCTTACGAAAGGGTGAGCCATCGCCCTGGTTTGCCACGGACTTTCCTGGTGTTGGCACTGCTGGTGTGGATGCCAGGAACTCGTTCTGTTTGGGGCCAACCGGGATGGTCGGTTAATGATTTCATGAAATCAGAAACCACAGCAAGCCAGGAAGTGTGCGTTCAGTTGGTGAGTTCGTTTGTTTTGTGGATACGTATGACTAGTTTCTGGGGGATGCTGCTGGGGACACAGCCATGAACAGAGACCACATGCTCTCTGACCCACGCTGCTCACCTACGGGGAGGGCAAAAGCGGTGCGTGATTGCAAATGGTGGTAGTTTCTCTGAAGGGAGAGGCCTCGGGAGCAGAGCCGGGCGCCTGGTTTAGAAGGAGAAGGTAGTGGGGTGCCTGGGCGGCTCAGTGGGTTGAGCGTCCGTCTCCCGGTTTCCGCTCAGGTCGTGATCTCTCGGTTGGCGGTTTCGAGCCCCACGTCGGGCTTCACGCGGATGGTGCGGGGCCTGCTTGGGATTCTCTCCCTCTTAAAATAAACATATAAACTTAAAAAAAAAAATCTTATAAAACGAGGAGGTAGAGAAGGCCTCTCTCCAGAGAAACGTTTTGATCCTGATGATTCCGATTCCAGTATCAGGGTATGGGTTCCCCCCACATCACCGAGCAATTCTACGATGCCAGCTGGGTGGCCTACAATTAAACTCAATGCTGACATTTGCTACCTGGAGACAGCACGCGATTCCACAGATTAAGGGCTCTGTGCCCCAAGATCGCCCCCACCCCAGATAATCCTTTGCAGCCTCAGGTTCGTACTGGTGCCTCTTTTTTTTTTTTTTTTTAACATTTATTTATTTTTGAGACAGAGAGAGAGCATGAACAGGGGAGGGTCAGAGAAAGAGGGAGACACAGAAACGGAAATAGGCTCCAGGCTCTGAGCGGTCAGCCCAGAGCCCGACGCGGGGCTCGAACTCACGGACCGCGAGATCATGACCTGAGCCGAAGTCGGACGCTCAACCGACTGAGCCACCCAGGCGCCCCCGTACCTGTGCTTCTGACCGACTGAGTATAAATCAGGAGTTCCTGTGACCCCCCCCCCCCACTTTGATTAATGTGCCAGAGTATCTCTCAGTGCTCAGGAAACGGCTTTCCTCACTAGATTACTGGTTATTACAAAGAATATTAAAGGGTATGAATCAACAGCCGGGGGAAGAGAGATACATAGGGCGAGGTCCCAAATAAAGGAGCTTCTGTCCCCACGGAGTCTGGAAGCCTTCTGGCTCACCAACCCGGAAGCTCTGGCAACCCCATTCTTTTGCGTTTTATGGAAACCGCATGACACGGGGTGATTGAATAACTCATTAGCTATTGATGACTGAACTCCATTTCCAGCCTCTTCCTTGTGCGGAGGTTGGAGGGTGGGACTGAGAGCTCAACCCACTGATCACAAGGTTGGCTGCCCTAGCAACCAGCCCCCACCCTTAAGTGCCCCCCCCCCCCCCGCCCAGTCAACTCATTAACATAACAAAAGACACCTTGATCGGTGCTTATCCTAAGACCTTCCTCAGGATTTAGGAGCTCTAGGCCCGAAACGGGGACCGAGAACAAATAAGCGTATTTCTTCTTTGAAATCACAGCTTCAGATCCCAAGACTCCCTTTCTGTTTGTCAATCCCAGGAAATTCCCACGATTTCCTGCCTGTTGATCGGGTACCTGGGTTCGCCCGCGGGCAGGTGCCTTATCGCCGTAGGAAATCCTCCTGTAAACTCCCCTTTCCCCAGTGAGTGAGAAACATGGTCTCCGGGGCAGCGAGGTTCAAGTTCTCTCTGACCACGTAACCCCTCACCGCGGGGGCTGAGTTCCCAGGACGAGGGAAGAAAAAAAAAACCCAGACGCCGTATACTGATTTATGTACAACTCCCAGCAGTTATGGGTACAGCCCTTCAGGGAAGCGTTTCTTCCTTCCTGTCGCTCTCATATCACAGATATTGCCCCGAAGCGAGCCCCGCATCAGGCTCTGTGCTGACCGTGCGGAGCCTTACTTGGGATTCTCTTTTCTCCCTCTCTCTCTCTGCCCGGCCTGGGCTCGCCCATGCGTGCATGCCCTCTCAAAATAAATGAGCATTAAAAAAATGTAAAAACCAAACACAAAGGTTTTTGTCCTTCCCTCCTCCCCTCCTATTCACCCCCCAGCATATCTAAGGGATACGACACAGCCCTTTTAGAAACACTGTAGTTGTAGGCTAACCATTTTTAACATCGATGGGGCAGTCCCCTGAAGGGTGGATGGTCTTTGAGAGTGTGCCAACGTAGGATTAAAAAGTCCCCTCCCCCCCCCCCCCCCCCCCCGCAGGTGGAATCCTATTCGGCCGTAGAAAGGAACAAACTATGGACCCTCACAAGGACTGGGCTGGATTTCAAGGCATTATGCATAGTGAAAAGAGCCAATCTCCAAAGGCCACGCGTGGAGTGATTCCATTCATATAACAGTCTTGAGGTGACCAAATTATAGAGATGGAGAACAGTTTAGCGGTTGCCAAGGGTGAAGGAAGGGAAGTTTGTGGTTCCAAAGGGTTAGCAGGAGGGGGTTCTTTCGTGAAGAAGGAGCCTTACTGGTTTCTTGATTGTGACGGAGGTTCTACAGATCTACGCGTGGGATACAATTGCATGAAACGCGCGCGCGCGCGCGCACACACACACACACACACACACACACACACGGCCTCCCCGGCGCGTGCTTCCGCCCCAAGCCGCAAAGCCTCTGATTTCTCAACTGCCCAATGTAAGATCGATTATGCACGTCCCGATTTTGATCGGAAAAAAACCCGTGGCCGTACCGTTTCTAACATCACTGTGGCTCTGCGCGTTTACAAGGAGTAAAGAAATCCTGCGGGATTAACCCCTCAGTCCACGAATATTTACTGAGTACGGACATAGCGGGTAGGCTGCCCATATCCCTTGGGTTTCAACTTTCTTATACACATCAATGGCTTTTGACTCAGCCTAAGGGCTTTCTAATCACCTAGGGGAGTAGCCAGATGTGTGGGAGAGTAGACACCCCCAAGAGCAGCCCTTATCCAGTGATGCATGGAGGATAAATACCCCAGCTCCCTCACCCCTCTGGTGCAAGAACACTGAGGTCTGTGTTCTACACTGTCTCCCAAAATTTCCCAGTGGAATCAGCGGTGAATGGTAACCTGCTCACTTAACCCGACTGTATCGGCCTCCTTCCTTTCCCTGTTTCGCGACCCGACTAATGCATCCTGGGTCCATCTCTCAAATAAACGACTTGACCTTGAATCCTTGTCTCAGGCTCTGCTTCCAGAGGATTCCATTTAAGACAAGGCACCAGGCTTCAATAAGCAGAGGGGAAGTGAGATATATGTACAGTGACAAAGGAAGGATATTCAATTGCATTGGATCTTTGCCAGATGCCAAAGTGCTTTTACCTCTGTTTTCCTCATTTTTTCCCCAGTGGCAGGTCACCAGGAACCAGGACTTCCCTCTCCGGAGTGTTTGCGGAAGAGAAACAAACACTGTTTTCATTAGGGCATATCTACCGCGGGACCTCGCTGTTACAGCAGCCTATCCTGGTCTCCTAATAAATGCATTATCTGTAATGAGAGAATTAGAGGTGAGGCAAGATTTTCCCTTTCCTTTTGAATTTCTTTGTACTGTTTGAATTTTATTTATTTATTTATTTATGTATGTATTTATTTATTTATTTACAGCAGGGGAGGGGCAGAGGGAGAGGGAGAGAGAGAATCTTAAGCAGGTTCCATGCTTGGCGTGGAGCCTGATGCGAGATTCAATCCCATGACCCTGAGATCATGACCTGGGCCAAAATTAAGAGTCTCCAGATGCTTAACCGACTGAGCCATCCGGGTAGCCCTGTACTGTTTGAATTCTATGGCCACACACACACACACACACACACCCCATTGGGATTATCTAGAAGGTTATAGATCAGTTTTTAGTTCCTCCAGAAAATGCCTTTTCAAGCATGGTTCAATAAACAAAATCATGGGGGTTCCTGGGTGGGGCAGTTGGTCGAGCATCTGACTCAGCTCAGGTCAGGATCTCACGCTTCGTGAGTTCAAGCCCCGAGTCGGGCTCCACACTCTCTTTCCCATTCTCTCTCTCTCTCCTTCTCTCTGCCCCTTGCTCACTCTCAAAAAGAAATAAATAATACTAAAAAAAAAAAAAAAACAATAAAACAAAGTGAAAAGAAAATGAAATCATGGTGTTCTCGGCTGAATTGTGTCCCTCCTCCTGAATTCGTATGTCGAGGGCCTAACCCCTGGCACCTCAGGATGTGGTTGTATCTGGGGATAGGGCCTTTAAAAACCATGGCTCACCCGATGTTCCGAACTGAACTGTGTCCTCCCCAAACCGGTATGTTGAAACCCTCACCCTGGATGTGACTGTAGGTGGAGATGTGGTCTTTAAAGAAGTAATTAGCGTTAAATGAGGTCAGAAGGGTGGGCCCTAAACCCACAGGACTGGGGCCCTTATTAGAAGAGGAAGAGGGGCGCTTGGGTGGCTCAGTCGGTTGAGCATCCGACTTTGGCTCAGGTCATGGCTTGTGGGTTCGAGCCCCACGTCGGGCTCTGTGCCGACAGCTCGGAGCCCGGAGCCTGCTTCGGATTCTGTGCCTCCCTCTCTCTCTGCCCCTCCTCCGCTCACCGTCTGTCTGTCTGTCTCAGCCTCTCAAAAATAAATAAACATTAAAACACATTTTTAATAAAAAAAAAGAAAACAGAAACGGCTGAGCTGGCATATCACCTCTCTCTTGGAAACCTACCCTACTTTTCATTTGTTATATTTATTATATAACAAATATATGTATCTTGGGCCACTATAACCAAATACCCTTGACTGGGTGATTGCAACAATAGAAATTTCTTTCGTACTTATTTATTTATTTATTTGGTAATCTCTACACCCAACGTGGGGCTCAAACTCATGACCCCGAGATCAAGAGTCACATGCTCTTCTGACTGAGCCAGCCGGACACCTCATGAAATTTATTTCTTTCATTAGTGGAGGCTAGAAGTCTGAGATCAAGATTCTAGGAGATTCGGTTTCTTCCCTTCCCTTCCCTTCCCTTCCCTTCCCTTCCCTTCCCTCCCCTCCCCTCCCCTCCCCTCCACTCCCCTTCCCTTCCCTTCCCTTTCCTTTTTTTTTCTCCAGAGCTGTCTTCTTGGCTCACAGACGACCATATTCTCACTTGGCCCTCACTGTGGCCTTTCCTCGGTGCACACACACAGAGACAGAGAGATCTTTCTCTCTTCCTTTTCTTTTATTTAAAAAAAATTTTTTTTTAAGTTTATTTATTTATTTTGAGAGAGAGAGAGAGAGACAGAGACAGAGAGAATGAGCAGGGGAGGGGCAGAGAGAGAAGGAGAGAGAGAATCCCAAGCAGACTTCTCGCGATCAACGTGGAGCCTGAGGCGAGGCTTGAACCATGAGATCATGACCTGAGCCGAAACCAAGAGTCCGATGCTTAACCAACTGAACCACCCAGGCACCCCTCTTCCTTTTCTTATAAGGACACCAGTCTTATTGGATTCGGGCCCCACCCTTATGACCTAATTTAACCTTTATTGCCTCCTCAAAGCCCTTTCTCTGAATACAGCCACATCAGGGCTTAGGGCTTTCACATGTGATTTTTAGGGGGGGCATAATTCAGTTTATAGCAGCCAATGTTCTCTTTAATGTTCAATTCAGTGTGAGATTTTAGTTATTCACAACCAGAAGCTTCCTAAATGGTGAAGTGGAAACTTAAGTGATTTTTAATAAGCCCGAGTCTCATTTTCTTCATCTGAAAAATGTTGAAGACACAGGAGGTCCGTTCTGGCCTCCTACTGTCACCACGCAGGTTAAGTAAAATGATGTATTTGAGAGTATTGGGGAAAACATGCGGTTCGTGGAAGATAGTTACGAAAATTGATACAAACAAGAAAGCTGCCAGATGAGAGTCAGAGGTAGGCCCAGCAAGGCGGGAGAAAAAAGGGAAGATGACACTCTGTTTTCCCACAGAGACAGATAAATTACGACACGAACGCGCATACTTGGGGTATGCGTGCCTGACTCGCAAATCCAAAAATAGCCCCTCGGACCCTATGTGGAGAGAGGATAAAGATAGCAACGTTAGCTGTGAGTGACAAGCCCAGTTAGAGGACAGAGAGACAATTTAAAAGGTCTTCATGCGGAACATCTTGAGTAGCTATAAAAATATTTGATGTTTAGGGGCGCCTGGGTGGCTCGGTCGGTTAAGCGTCCGACTTCGGCTCAGGTCACGATCTCACGGTCCGTGAGTTCGAGCCCCACGTTGGGCTGTGTGCTGACAGCTCAGAGCCTGGAGCCTGTTTCAGATTCTGTGTCTCCCTCTCTCTCTGCCCCTCCCCTGTCCACGCTCTGTCTCTCTCGATCTCAAAAATAAATAAACGTTAAAAAAATTAAAAAAAAAAATTTGATGTTTACAGCTCGAGAAAGAGTTCACGATCTGCCTGTGTATCTGCTCGGTCGTAGGTGCCTTGAGTAGCTATACAGTCATTCCAGAAGCGCCAGGGAAAGAATGCCTTCTATGAGTGGCCGTGGCCAGATACCCCGGCTCTCTCACCCCGTAGCTGCACAATACTGAGGTCTGTGATCTCTGCCACCTCCCAGAGGCCCCCAGCGGGACCGACTTCCAGTTGCCCACCGAGGTGACTTCCCTAGAGTGCCCTCGGCACTGGCTGCCTTCCTGCCCCGCCTCGCTTGCTGGTCCCCTCCTGGGTCTCCTGGAGCTACCTCTACAATGAACAACCTTCACTGCACAGCGTGTAGGACTGTCTTTGAGGGAAGCCCAAAGTAAGACCCACACCCCGCTCCTGCCTGTAAATATTATGCCAAGAATAGTCAGTCCTGATTGTCTATAGTGTTTCACGGCGTCCAAGGTGCCTTCACATACAACGGGATGCTATTCAGCAATAAAACAGAATAAAATACAGAGGGACACGACAGCAGGGATGCGTCTCTGATGCGTTACGCTGAGCGAGTGAAAGAAGCCAGACCCAAACGGCCACAGGCCGTATGCTCCCGTTTATATAGGACCTCCCGGGGACGGCAAAACTATAGGGACAGAAAATAGGCCAATGATCGCCAGGGGCTGAGGGTGCAAGAAGGGATTAATTACAAAGGGACGGGAAGGAACCCTTTGGGGTGATGGAGCTGTGCTATACCTTGATTTTGACGATGGCTCCGTGACGATGTGTATTCGTCAAAGCTCGCAACAAAGGGTGGATCTGGCGGGAGATGAATTATACCTTAATAAAAAAACGTTATACATCCGCCTCCTTGAAGAACAGAGCACTCCCCACCTTTGTCTCACCTGGTTGTCATAACAACGCTGGGGCAATCGGGCGCGCTTGGTCCAGGTTTGCAGCCAAGCGCTTTGAGAGGTTTTGCTTCCTTCTTCCCGTTCGCCCCAAACCTTGCCTCCCGACCCACCAGTCGTCTCAAATACCTTCTGGCCAAGGTCGCTGCTGACCTCATCTCTGCTCAAGCCCGTGGCTAATTTTCAGCGCTAACTTCCTTGACCACTTTTACCACTTGGCACTGGAGATCCTGCTGCCTTGGACCTGGGCCAGCCCACGGCTCTCGAGATGCCACTCGGTCCCCGCTGACCTCGGCTGTCCTTGGCGGCTCTGTTTTCCCATCCTTCCGCACCCGCCTGCCTGTCCTCTACTCTGATTTCTCCCCGAGCTCCCTAGGGGAGCTCATCAAGCCTTTTGGAGCTATCACTTATATACTCCTGACTTCCGAATCTGTTTTACGTCTTAGCCCCTTAACTGCCTGGTCACCGGGATTTCCAACATCATGCGCAGGAGTTGATTTTGCAGCCTATGGAAATGATATTACAGCGGGGAAGCCTTTTTTCTAAAGTTTCCAAAATAAAACTTAACGGCTACTGTCACAGATTTCAGGCCACTTCCCCCACCCCCCCACCCCGCTTTATTTTTTTATTTTAAATCTATTCACCGGTTGACAGACAGTTAGGTGGTTTCCTTATCTTGGCCATTGTGAAAAATGCGGCAATTAATAATGCAGATATCTCTTTAAGGTCCAGATTTTCTTTCTTTCCGATATATATCCGGAAGCGGGACTGGTGGGTCATATGGTAGTTCTCTTTTTAATTTTTTGAGGCACCTCCATGCTATTTACCATAATAATATGGACATTTTCTACCAATCTATAGTCCCACCAACATTGTGTTCTCTTTTCTCCACATCCTTGCCAACACTTGTGATCCCTTGTCTTTTTGATAATAGTGAAGGCTCCTAATCTGACCTCCGATGGCCAAAGACACGTGGAGGCTCTGTAGGGTACCGATGGCTTTATGATGACTGGTCCTGGTTCCTCTGACAGGCCCATCTGAGACCTGATCTCGCATTCTCTTGTGTTATTTCCCCTTTATCATCGTAAAGGCTTACACTTCCTTTAGTTAATTTCTGTTACATACTTCCAAAAATCCCAAATAAATATAAGCATGCGTGTTTCGATTTTAAAATCATATTTAATATTTAATCACCACGTTGCTCTCCCCAAAGTTTATAACGATGCATGTGTCCACTGCAGAGTAAATTGATGCCCACCTTCCCACATCCTAGTCCACACAGGGTATTATTTTAAATATATTTTAACGTACAGGGAAGAGACAAGCTTCCTCGTGAGCCTCCTGGGCTGGTAAACAAAAATTTTCCTGGTACCCATTCCCTAGGGTGTCATCCTACCACCACCCCAGCTCTCTATGAGGAATGTCAATTCTTTTTTTTTTTTTTTTTTAATGTTTACTTATTTGTGAGAGAGAAAGAGAGAGACAGAGTGTGAGCGGGGGAGGGGCAGAGAGAGGGAGTCACAGGATCTGAAGCAGGCTCCAGGCTCTGAGCCATCAGCACAGAGCCCGATGCGGGGCTCAAACTCATGAGCCGTGAGATCGTGACCTGAGCTGAAGTCAGACACTTAACCGCCTGAGCCACCCAGGCGCCCCAAAGAATGTCAATTCTTATTCACCATCTGCTCACCAGGGACATGAGGCCTCCTCTCTCACCCCGCAGGGTCAGTAGAAACCCCCACCCTTACGCTCTGCAAGTTTTGGGGCTCTCATCTTGCATGCCTACCTCCTGGTTCTTGGCTTTCTCTTCTCTGACTCCTGGGCAACCCTTTGTGTCTTTAGGGCTCATTCGTGCATGTATCTGTGTAGGGCATCTTTCACTGCTAGGGAAATGCAGAAAAGCACCCCAGTGAAGTATGTACACATTGCCTCCAGAATGGCTATTGTCAGAAAGACGGGCGTTATCGCGTGCTGATGAGGCTAGAGAGACAGGCCCACTGCGCGTGGAAAATAGTCCAGTAGCTTCTCCTGGAGTTAAACATACACTCACCAGATGACCCAGCAGTTCCCCTTGTGGGTATTTACCCAGGATAAATGAAAACCCACATCCGCACAAAGGCTTATAGGCGGATGTTCGTTGCAGTCTTCTCGGTAAGAGCCAAACACCGGCAACAGGACAAATGTCTATCCACAGGTGAGTGGACAAACTGGGTCGGGCCATAAAACAGAGCACAATAAAAAGGAACCAATACTGATAAACAGACCGGGAGGGATGAGTCTCGAGAGCATTATGTTGAGTGAAAGCAATTTGACACCAAAGAGGACATAGGACACCTGTCCATTCTGATAAAATTATTGAATGGTTGAGTTTAAGCCCTAGTGACAGAAAACAGATCAGTGGTTGTCCGGGGACAGGAACGGGAGCGTGGACCGCAAGCGGGCACAAGGGAACTTCTGGGGCGGTGGCGATGTTCCGAATCTTGATGGTGGCGATGGTTCTGTGCTGTATGCTTTAGTCAAAACTCATCAAGCTGGCCACTTAAGCTTGGGGCCTTGGGTCACAGGTAATTTATACCTCAGTGAAGTTGATTACAAGGGGTTACGCGTTATCCAGCATCCTTCCTTGATATACACACAGGCTTTTCTCCATGTCCTGTCCAACGGCTGGGCTCCGTCTGGAAGTCTGCTTGAATTCATGAACCGTGAGATCATGCCCTGAGTCGAAACCCAGAGTCGGTTACTTAACCGACTGAGCCACCCAGGCGCCCCTTGACCTGTTTTATGAGGAGGAAACTGAGACCCAGGTTAAGTAATTGTGTCTCCCCACCCCCCCGGCCGTCTTAGTCTGTTGAGGCTGCGATAGCAGAATATACAGACTGCCAGACATTTATTTCCCACAGAAATAATGGGAAGCTGGGAAATCCAAGATCCAGGTGCGGGTAGATTCGGGGTCCAGTGAAGTCCTGCTTCCTGGTTCGTAGATGGGTGCCTTCTTGCTGTGGCCTCATAAGGCAGAAGGGCCAAGGGAGCTCTCTCTCTCTCTCGGGGGGGGGGGGGGGGGTCTCCTTTATAAGGGCGCTAATCCCATTCACGAGGGATCTCCATCATCTCCTAAAGGCCCCATCTTCTAGTAGAGTCATATTGGGGTTAGGCTTTCAATAAATGAATTTGGGGGGCACACATTCATTCTACAGCACCCCCCCAAATTCATGTATATGGAAGTCCTAACCTTCAGCACCTTAGAATGTGACCTTATTTGGAATTGGGGGTCATTGCAGGTGTCATTAGTTAAAATGAGGTTGCAAGGGTGGGCCCTCTAATCCGGTGTGAGCAGTGTCCTTATCAAAAAAGGGGGAGGTTTGGACTGTGTGTGGAGAGGACAGGGAGTGAGCACGAAGAGCGCCCCCTGCAGGTCAGGGAGAGAGGCCTGGAGCAGATCTGTCCCTCACAGCCCTTGGGAGGCATCAGCCCGGCTGCCGTCTTGATTTTGCTCGCAGAGGATACGTTTGTGTTGGTTCGGCCATCCGGTTTGTGGTATCGTGTTCCGGCTGCCCCAGAAAACTAAAACAGCAACCTGGAAACGATGGAGGTGGGAAGCGGCAAAGCGGAAGTCTGGTTTGGACGACTGGCGCGCGTGGGGATTGCCCTTTCCCTTGCTGTTACTGCCCTTGGACTCTGCCCGGGGCAGACAAGTAGCCTTTGTCTTGCCTGGGCAGATGGCCGGGGGGCCAATGGTGGGCATGTTATACGTCCCATCATCGCTCTGTGTGCATAGATCGTCAGCTGTCGGGCTGGGAGAGAGGCCTGTGCCGTCGTGGATGGCATTTAAATTTGGCCAGCTGTCTGCTCCTTTGGCCGAGAGAAATGTGCTCAGGAGAACGTAAACAGTGTAGTAGGCCCTCCTCTCTCAGGGGAGCTGGCTCAAAACCGGACGTCAAGGCGAACGCCCGTGTATAGGGAAAACAGGGCCCCGAGACTTACTGGGGATTCCTTGGAGCCTCTAATTTTCCTTTTTCTATCTGTTTCCTTTGGTGGCCAGAGAAGGAAATAATCCGGTCAAGAAGAGTGCGGAGAGGGGCGCCTGGGTGGCGCAGTCGGTTAAGCGTCTGACTTCAGCCAGGTCACGATCTCGCGGTCCGTGAGTTCGAGCCCCGCGTCAGGCTCTGGGCTGATGGCTCGGAGCCTGGAGCCTGTTTCCCATTCTGTGTCTCCCTCTCTCTCTGCCCCTCCCCTGTTCATGTTCTGTCTCTCTCTGTCCCCCCCCCAAAAAAAAACAAAAAAAAACGTTGAAAAAAAAAAGAAGACTGCGGAGAAAAATGACCCAAATCACGGGGCTTCAGAATGTAAATGATGATGAACTGGTAACTGAGAATCAGTTAAAGAAGCAAGAGATTTATTCGGAGGAATTAGCGCGTGCAATTGTTGGGGGGCGGGGGGCTGACCAGTCCATAATTTTCAACGTAGGCCTGAAAATGAGAGATGTACGAAGGCTGATGGTACAGTTCCAGTCTGAAGGCCAGCGGGCTTGAGAGACCCAGGAAGAGCCGGTGTTTCAGTTTGAGCCCGAAGGCAGAGAGACCAAATGTCCCAGTTCTGGTCCACAGGCCTCTCTTGGAGCAAAGCTGTCTTGTTTTGGAAGGTCAATCTGTTGAGCTGTTCACACCTTCAACTGATTGGACGAGGCCCACCACGTTATGGAGAACGATCTGTTTTCCTCAAAGCACACTGATTTAAAGGTCAATCTCATCAGAAAACTCCCTCAGGGAAACACCCAGAATCGTGTTTGGCCAACCATCTGGGCACCCCACGTAGCTCGGTCGAGTTGACACACCAAGTTAACCACCACGCACAGCTTCCAGTTGGTTGAGCCAACAGGAGGGACTCCCAGAGCAAAGGTGGGAGAAGAGTGCGGTTGGGGAGTTTATTTTCTTGGCTTCCTCTAGTCCACGTTGCTATGGAGTGTGTGCATCCCTCTACTGAAAGCCACAGCTCCTTCAGGCCGCGCTCTGTACATCTGTCCCTCTGCAGGATCTGAACACTGTTCCCCGCTCTTTGCTCCCTTAGGCGTGGATGGGAACCGCTCCCCGCTGCTGCTAGCCGGTGGGGGCTGAATGATCTCACCCTCCCTGCTCTTGTTGTAAATATATTTTATTAAGTGCTTCTCAGATTGCCCAGTTTGAGCTTGCCCTCCGGTTTCTGCATGGATTCCGCTGGATACAAAGAGTAATAATCTAGGAATAATCGTAACGGCACCAACAACTAATACTCACGTAGCCTTTATTATGCGTCGGGGGCTGGCCTAAGTGCCTTGTACGTGTTAACTTCACAAAGGCCTTGCAGATATTATGATCATACCCATCCTGCAGATGAGAAGGGAGGCACGTAGAGGTTAAGTGACTTCCTCCGCGTCACAGGGCCAGTAACTGCTAGAGCAAGGATTCTGGCAGTGGTCCTCTGGCTCCAGAGACTTAACCATTCACTATTGCTCTGGACTTTTCCAAGAGACAAGGATGATGATGATGACGATGGCAGAAGCTAACATATAACGCACGCTTGCTGTGTCCCGATCCCGTGCCACATTCTCAATCTGCATTTTTTTTCAGATGTTTATTTATTTGAGAGTGTGTGTGTGTGTGTGTGTGCAGACGCTAGTGGGGGAGGGGCAGAGAGCGAGGGGGAGAGAGAGGATCCGGAGTGAGCTCCACGCTGACAGCAGGGAGCCTGAGGCAGGGCTCCGGCTCCTGCATTCACGAGCCACGAGATGGTGACCCGAGCCCAAGTCGGACGCTCAGCTGACTCAGCCACCCGGATGCGCCTCAGTCTACATTTTTGATGGAATCCTTGCCGTGACTCCTCGTGGTAGGCACTACCCCCTCATCTACAGGTTACAGCAGCGTCCACTGAGGGTCAGAGAGACGAGACGGCCTGAGTGCCACCCTGAGGTAGCCTGACGATTCGGATGGGCACTTGGAGGACGGCAGATGCCTGGCTCAGAACTGGGCCACCCTCATCGTTTCTGCAGACGCATCTGTATCTCACTATTTGATTCAGAAAGATACGGTCAGAGTGTTCATAGGGCACACGGGCATTGGAACAAAAGGTCAGTGTCCACAAACATCGGCATGGGAACATGAAGCAGGGCCAGAAGTCAAAATAGTCACTTCCAACCTAGGTCCTCCAAAGAGCAGTATGCTTTAGGAGATATTAAGGAGACATTAAGAGGGTAAGGAGAATAGTTATGGTCACTACTTGCTGTAATAGTGAGCATACAGCTTAAGCAGCCGTAGCAAAGAGAGCCAAAACATAATGGCTCAGGCCGGATAGAAATTTCTTTTTTCACCTAATAGCCAAGCAGACGTCTTGGGGCCAAGTAGATGGCTCTGCTCCTTGGAGATCATCCAAGCCCCAGCTTCTTTCCGTCTTGTGATTCTGTCGTCACCCAGGGTGCTGTCCTCACGGGCACGGTTGAAGCTGGTCGCTACTATTCCACATTGAATACGGAGAGAGAGAAAGTTCAGGACAACGGGATCCCCTTTCAGCCGGCAACCTGGGAGCTACGTACGTGACTTCCGCTCATGTTCCCCTGGTGAGGCCTTGGCCATACCCGACTGCAAGGGATGATGTGGAAATGCTGGCCTTTGCCACGCGCCCGGCTCAAATTGTTTTAGCGTGGAAGGTGGGGGGAATGGAGCTCGAGAGACAGTTAGTGGGCCCGCCAACCACCAGACGGGCTCTCAGGGTGGGTTTTGAATTATACAAACAGGACTTCGGAGTCTAACATCCCATCCGAGATCAACGAGCTGCTTCTCCCACTTTCTCACGTCCCGAGGAAGAAATAGAAAAAGGAGGTACGATCTTGACTGATCTTGTCTTCTTTGAAGATGCAAACTCCTTCAAGTCTGAGTCCAGATGTTCCATTGGGGCAGGTTTGGGGGCCGCTGGGGCCCCCAGCACAACCACATGTGTCTGGCCCACTGCAAGAACCGGCTGGATGTTAATTGGTGGGATGGGTCAGAAATCTATATACTGAAGATATAGAGAGAGAAAAGAGGGCCAGGTAGAGGTGAAAGGAAGCCCAAGCAGCCGATACATTGTTTTTGGCCCAGGACCTAAGAAAGCTCTTGGCACAGGAATTTTGACCGTTCTAGGCTCAGAGCCATCCACTCACACACATCATTCTCTGGAGGTGGGTCAAAAGAATGGAGGTGGCGGGCGGGGAGAGATACTGACTATCATGTATCGGTTGCACAGGTTGTGCACTGCACAAACCTGGAGGCTGCCCTACCTATACGCAGCAGACCTGGTGTGATGCCAATCTCTGCCTTTCCTATCTCTGATTCCAGTCGCCTCGTATCCTGGAATGGAGGTCTCCAAACAGTGGTTAAAACAACTGGGCTAGTCTGTTGGAGGATGATATACCACATGGAGCAGAGGTGAGTTTTCCCAGCTAAGACAGGCCAACCACTAGACACGAATGAGGCCACAGTAGCTCACCCAGCCCCAGCCAAACCACCAGCAGACTACGGAGAGCAGCTACCCTGGCCGCGATCGGACGAGCCACTGAGTTAACCTAAAAAAAAAATGGGGACGGACAATCAATCTTTTGTTGTTCTAAACCACTAATTTTGGGGTGGTGTGGTTACACAGCAAGAGATAACTGATACACAGACACAGGGGACCCCTCTCGTCTACACTGCCAAAGTCGAGGGTGGTCATCCGATTTGCTCTGGCCCATGACAAATGAGCAGAAGTGATGTGAGTCATTTCTCTGAGAGAGTATTCAAGAGCCGGGGCACAATTCTCCATCTCCCTTTTCGCCGCCACGGTAACCGAGATTGTTCTAGATGGTGGGAGCTTCAGGGCTGCCTGGGTGGCTCAGTCGGTTAAGCGTCCAACTTCAGCTCAGGTCATGATCTCACAGTTCATGAGTTCGAGCCCCGCGTCGGGCTCTGTGCTGACCGCTCAGAGCCTGGAGCCTGTTTCAGATTCTGTGTCTCCCTCTCTCTGACCCTCCCCCGTTCATGCTCTGTCTTTTTGCAGTTTGCACGGATCCTGGCCCTGGGGGGAGCTTTACAGCATCACCTCTTTCCTCTTAGAAATCACAAGTTCTTCACTCCCATCCTCATAAACAAACTTTATCTTCACTCAGCAAAACCCTTTTTTCCTTGCCTCAAGGAGGAAGGAGAGGAAGCATTTTTTTTGTGATGTAAAGAGACACACGGGGCACCCGGGTGGCTCAGTCGATTAAGCTTAAGCGGCTGACTCTTGATTTCAGCTCAGGTCACCATCTCACAGTTCATGAGCCCGAGCCCCGCGCCGGGTTGTATGCTGACAGCACGGAGACTGCTTGGGATTCTCTCTCTCCATCTCTGTCTGCCCCTCCCCGACTTGCTCTGTCTCTCTCTCAAGATAAATAAAGAAACATTAAAAATAAATAAATAAATAAAGAGGGGGGCCCGGGCGGCTCAGTCGGTTGAGCCTCTGACTTTGGCTCAGGTCGCGATCTCGCAGTTTGTGAGTTCGAGCCCCACATCGGGCTTGCTGCTCTCAGCGCAGAGCCTGCTTTGGATCTTCTGTCCCCCTCTCTCTCTGTCCCTCCTACGTTCGCGCGTGTGCTCTCTCAAAAATAAATAAAACATTAAAGGGGCGCCTGGGTGGCTCAGCCGGTTAAGCGTCCGGCTTTGGCTCAGACTGCGGTCTCGAGGTTCGTCAGTTCAAGCCCCACGTCGGGATTGGGATTCCTTCTCTTTCCCTCGCTCTCTGCCCCTACCCCACTCCCTCTTTCTCGCTCTTAATAATAATAAACTTAAAATAGATAAAAGTTCAACAGGGAGAGAAGGGGGAAACGCATTTAGCGAACCTCTCCCATCTCCCCAAAACCTTATCAGGTGATCTCACCATGTTCCGTATCATTGTGGCAGAGGCCACGGAGTGTGCACCCAAATCCACATTCCCCAGCCTTCCTTGCTGTTGGGGGCGGCCAATCGGGGGGTGGGGGGGGATTAGGTAAGTGATGTAACGTTTTGCATACTCCTTCTGGGCCAGCTGACCCCTGATCCCCAAGTCTCTCGATTCGATGGGCACAGCACGTTGCCTTCTAAAATGTTTCCCCTCAGGCATCATTTTGTGGGCGGAATTGGAAAGCTCCTTGGAATTAGTGGAGTGGGGGCCCAGACTTCGGCTACGGGGCTGACTCCGTTAGATTCAGTCTGGTTCTGCTTGAATTTCACAGGTTTGATGTGCTTCTTTTCTGGGTCAGACGATCAGTGGATTGGTGCAAGAACGCTGCATCATAAACTACCCCCAAAGCTCCGGAGCTTAAAGCAACGGTCATATATCCCCTTGCACCTGGGAGTTAGCCAGAGCCGGCTAATCTGAGTGGGACTGGCTGGATGATGACTCTGCTCTGTGTGTGTGTCATCCTCCTCCGGGGACAGTTGTCAAGGCCAGCACGGAGGCGCCAGAGGGCAGGAGGGAGCACGTGAGGCCTCTGAAAGCCCAGGCTTGGGACCGACTCATTGCGTTTTGCCCTCGTGCCATTGACGGAAGCAAGTCCAAAGCCAAGGGTTGGGGAAGCACACGTCACCCACAAGGTGAACGTGGGAGAGATAAGGAGACAGGAAGGCATGAGTAATTGGGGCCAATTGTTCAAATCTATTCACGGTCACCAATTCTTGCAAAAGACACCAGGGTTTAAAAGATGATTGACTCAGGATGGTCTCACTCGCGTAAGGGAGAAAAAGCAGAACTTTTTTACATTCTCAGAGGACTTTTAAGGAAACCAGGATGGCTATTTCTGTTCATCATGACGTGACTCATACAAGTTGTGTGATTTAAAAATAGGAAAATTCAATGCTAATTGCACAGACTTACGGCTTCCGGCATAACAATAATAATATCTCACATATACAGCATTTTAGAGTGCACAGTGCGCGTTGATACTCAATGCCTCAGTATATACTCAAAACAACCCCCCTTGAGTATGATTCTCCTGGTTTTGAAATCTTACGTGACTTGCCCAGGGCCACACAGCTTACCCGTGGCAGAGCCTGGGATTTAGAAAAGCCCTTGAGGGGCGCCCGGGTGGCTTAGCCCGTTAAGCGTCCGAGTTTGGCTCCGGTCATGATCTCACCGTTCGTGAGTTCAAGCCCCGCAGCGGGCTCTGTGCGGACAGCTTAGAGCCTGGAGCCTGCTTTGCATTCTGTGTCTCCCTTTGTCTCTGTTCCTCCCCAACTCATACACTCGTCTCTCTCTCTCTCAAAAATAAATAAAGATTACGAAAAAAAATAAAAAAAAAACAGGATTAAAAAAAAAAAAAAAAAAGAAAAGCCCTTGATATGTGGCACAAGGTAAAGGGACTTACATACATCAGACGTCAGCAAACCTCAGCCCAGGGGCCAAATCAGTCTGTAACCAGTCTTTATAAATAAAGTTTTATTGGCACACAGCCATGCCGCATATTTACACATTGTCTGTGGTGCCCCTACCGGCAGAACTGAGTGTAGGTCACAGAGACCGTGTGATGACGAAGCCTAGGGTATTTACCCGGCCCTTTATAGAGAAAGTGGTGCCTCTGTTGACAGACACGACCTCACTTTTTAATTTAATGTTTTAATCTCTGCCATACGCACACGTTTCCAAGCCCCCTAAATAGAAAAGGGAAAGCTGCCTCCACCCCTGTCGTCTCAAGCAGGGTCCCCGCCCCCACTAGAGCCCTTGTGATTAGTTCTTGAGCCGCTTTCCAGAGATGGTTTTAGGATGCATAGAAGCAAGTATCCTTTCCCCTCCACTTTTCCACGGGGTCTCACGCAATTCTCACAAAATTCCCAGAAGGATGAGCCCCGTTTTACTGATGAGGAGACCGAGGCTCATCTAAGGTGGCAGGGCCAGCTTGCTCTCCCAGACCCCGGGGCCCCCAGGCTTGTTCTTTTCGCTTTGCAGGCCTCGCTGCTGAACTGGGGGCGGCACTCACCCACAGGGGAGCCCCCCGACCCTCATCTGTCGATTCAAACTACCTCCACGGCTGCATTCTTCCCACTCCGCCCCACCCCCACTTCCCTCTTTATTTTTTATATATTTTTTTTAATGTTTATTATCTATTTTTTCAGAGAGAGAGAGAGAGAGAGAGAGAGAGTCTGAAGCAGCTCCAGGCTCTGAGCTGACAGCACAGAGCCCGACGCGGGGCTCAAACCCACAAACCGTGAGATCATGACCTGAGCCGAAGTCGGAAGCTCAACCCACTGAGTCACCCCTCCCACTTTTCTCTGTAAAAGAGAAAATGTCAAGCACACACCCTACAGAGAGAAGACAATGGAAAAAAAAACAAAAAACAAAAAACAAACCACGCACTGCATGCCTCTTCCTCAGCAACATTTTGCTCTGTTTGCCTTTCCTTCCTTTTTTTGTTGGAGTTTATTTTTTTTATTTTTGAAATTCTTGTCACATGAAATTAACCATTTGAAAGGGAACAGTTCTGTGGAGTTTAGTACATTGACAATGCCACTGAGGACCCCACCTCTGGCTGGTTTCAGAACTCTTTCATCTCCCCCCCCCCCAAGGAAACCTTGTATCCATTAGGGTCACTCCCCACCTCACCCATAAACACTTCAATAAGAATCTCTAAGAAATAAGGACCTAAAAAAATACCATGATGAAAATACTATCAACAGACCTTTAAAAACGAACAAATAGGGGGCACTTACGTGGCTCAGTCGGTTAAGCGTCCCATTTCGGCTCAGGTCACGCTCTCAAGGTTTGTGGATTTGAGCCCCGAGCCAGGCTCTGTGCTGACGGCTCAGAGCCTGGAGCCCCGCTTTGGATTCTGTGTCTCCCTCTCTCTCTCTGCCCCTCCCCTGCTGACTCTCTGTCTCTCTCTTTCAAAAATAAATAAACATTAAAAAAAAAAAACATTAAAAAACCCCCCAAACGAACACTAATTCCTCAGGATTCCCTAACATCCAGCCCAGGTTCAATTCTCTCTGTCTAAACAATGCCACATTCTTAGATACGCGATTCACAATCTATACAACTATGGAATCATAATGCTGTATGCCTGAAACTGACATAATTATCTCAATTAAAAAAAAAAGTGTTGCTATCCCCAGGAAGGTAGATATCCCGACTTTGACTCTACCTTGGGAAAAATTATGGGGTCTCTCTGTACCCTAGAAGCCTCTTAGAAGAAAAACATAACCCTCACTGTTAACAGGAGGCCCCCTGTAAATAGAGTCAGGCTGGGGGTCATCTCAGTGTTTGGAACCTAAGTGTTTGCCTGTGGCAACGAAACCCCAGAAGTTGCAATCAATTGCTTTTTTTTTTTTTTTTTTTTTTGCTTGGAAAGGCTGTTTTCCTTCTCTCTCTGCCTTTCGGTTCCAAGAATACGACCCTTCGGGCTAAGGAGGGGTGGGGGGTGGGGGAAGGGAAAGCTGTTTGGGGAAAGAACAGAAAAGACTCAGGGAGGGGCTCAGCAGCTGTCTTCTAATGATTGTGTTTTTGTAAGGGCATCAATAATTTAGGTTGCGATTGGCGGAGGGGAGACGCTTAAATTGTGAGCGTGATTCCACAGCCCTGCCGCCTCCCGCCTGTTGGACACGCCCCCTCCGCAGACCCCCCTCCCCTCCCCCCCCAGGAAGAGAGCGAGCCCTCGTGTTACCCTCCCTCCCCTGCTCCTTAAGAGAAGCCCGTCTTGAAAGGAGGTGGCCTGCAGGATAAACAGCATATCCTTCTAGAAACTAGTGTCCTGCCCCGTGCTGGGAGGTCGCGCGGCGCCAGTTGCTGAGGGGCCTGGAGAAAAGAGCAAGAAATTAATTTTCCCTTAGGAGCAATGGAGGGGCGGGGGGCGCAGCGTATCCAGCCTCCCGTGCTGGGTCCCCAAGGAGCGCTTGGCTGGAAATGAGCAGTTGCTGATGAACTGCTAGTCCTCCCCCCCCCTCCCAGAATCAGGGAAACCTCCTCCTCTTTCTGCACCCCCCCCAACCCCCTCCCTGCAGCTGGCACAGCCAAGCTTGGCGCCTGCCTTTGTGGGGAGCCCTCGGCTCGGAACACGGCTGCTGCTGGCGTCCCCCCTTCTCTCTGCTCGTCTCCCTTCCATTGGATGGGCAATGGGTGCGTGGGCTTCAGCTGGCTCGGCTCCCCAGGCGCTGGCAAGGTGGGACCCTCAGGACAGCTGGCGGGTGCGCTGCGCCGCTCACTAGCTACACCGCCGGAGCCCCGGAGCCCATGCGATACAGGTGAGCGAGCTGGGGCCGCTGGGGCCGGTCCTGCCGGGAGTCGAATCCGTTCTCCCGCAGCTGCAACATTTCCCTCTGTCTGCAGAGGTGGAAACGCCATGACCTCCCTCACCCTCTTCCTATGAATCGTGGTGGTTTTTTTTTTTTTTTGGGGGGGGGGGATGGGTGGGTGGAGGGGAGACCGTGTATCTCCAGATTTTCCTTGTTTCTGGCTGAAAAACCGCTGCCCCTTTCTGGATAGTTTTTCTGCACGCGGGAGGTGCGGGGGGCAGAGCCTTCATTTCCAGCGTATACTTTGAACATTTCTTTCTAAAAAACCCATTTTCTGTCAACGGCCCTGAGCCCCCCCCTTGGAGCGCCTCCCGGCTTCGCCACCTGCCCTGGGCTTGCGCGGTTTCCCGTGAGTAGTTTCGGATCTGAGCCAAATTGGACTTTTTCGTGTCCTCCGCCCCCCCCCCCCCCCCCCCCCCCGCGCCCTCGGGTCTGCATTAAGCCTTTTTCTGCGTGGAGACCCAGGCAGGCTGGACAGGCGACAGGGCTCTCGGGGTCCCGCGCGCCTTCCCCTCCCCCATCGCCTCCGTCTTTGGGGGGGGTCCCCGAAACAAAAGTTGCCTTCGCCGGTGTGGCCCGGCCTTGTTTTCTGTGCTCAGGGCAGCGTGAATGTTGGAAAGAGGGAGATGGCAGGTGGAGTTTAGGCTGTTGAGAATAATTACCTCGTCTTAGGAAACCGTTTGCTGTGTTTAATATTTAATATTCTCCCCTCCCTTGCGCCAAATGACAAGCGGGGACAGCGCTCGTCACCCCTCTAGACCAACCTCCCCCTTTCTATTTTGGACACGGTGGACTCTCGGGGTGGCTTTTTGTTCCCCAAGACGTGAGACTGGCAGCGGGATCCCTCTCCCCTCCTGCTCGAGCTGCTGACAGCGGCAGCCTCGCAGGACACGTGTCGCCGCGACCCGAGGGGGCGGGCGGGGGAAGCGGGCGGCGGGGCTCCTGCCTTTTGGGGGGTGGAGGGGGGTGGGCTCCTGCTTCGGGGGCCGTGGGAGACTGCGCCGGGAGTAGGAACCAGAATAGAATGTAAACAGGGCAGAGGGCCTTCCTGGAGGCGGCAGCCTAAAGCTGGGGCCGAACCCACAGTGGGGGAGCCCCTATCTGCACCCCCTGGCTCCTGAGCTCCGAGCCAGGGTCCTGGGGATGGGTCTCTGCTGGGCAGGCGGCTCCGTCCGGATTCTTTTTCAGAGTCGACGACTTCACAGCACCCTTGCCGTCTCTTTCGGGGACAGTCTTAAGCCCCTTGCCGTTGGGGCGGGGGTGGGGTGGGTGGCTGGGGGTCTGTGACTGATGCTGGCCCCTCCCTTCCCGCTTGGCTTCTAGTCCCTCCTACACCCCCAAATCCAGGCGGCAGGAAGGCCCCCAGATCTGCAAACGTCTTAAGTAGCTGAGTTTATCCCTGTTGACAATTTTGTTTTCCTCTGCGGTGTCGCAGAGATTTGCAGAAACGCCTAAAGGTGTCACTAGGGGCAAATACCGTCCTTCCTCTAGGAGGGTTTATTTAATAAGACGGATTTAACTACACGCTGTCGTGTGTCTCCCCTCCCCCCCCCCCCCCCCCTGCCCAGGAAACAGATCAGGACCAGGGTTCCAGGGACAAAGGGTGGAATTGACATTGAACAAAGTGCTGTGCAAGTGACCCGCAAAGTAATGCCAAGTGCAGCTCTGGGACAGTAAAAACTCTGGCAGAGGATTTTACTTATTGATTTCATCATTCTTTTTGAAATGTTAGCTTACAGCACCAGAGGCCCCTAATGACCCGGGGCAAGTGAGGAAGATTCTATTCCAGGATCTTTCAGCTGTCTCTGCCTTCAGTGACAGGCAGGGGCTCTTGGGTTGTTCTGCCCCCTCTGGCAAGGCCAAGCCTGTCTGATGGAGGAAGCTGACTGACTTTGTCCAGCATCAGACCTTCCCCTCAAAGTGTTGGCCTTGGGCCAGCGGCAGCCTTTAAGGATGCAGAGTTTCAGGGGCGCCTGGGTGGCTCAGTGGGTGAAGCGTCTGACTTCAGCTCAGGTCGTGATCTCGGTGTTCGTGGGTTCGAGCCCCGCGTCGGGCTCTGTGCTGACAGCTCAGAGCCTGGAGCCTGCTTTGGATTCTGTGTCTCCCTCTCTCTGCCCCTCCTCTCCTCACACTCTATCTCTCTCTCTCTCACAAATAAATACACATTTTTAAAAAATTAAAAAAAAAAAAGAACGCAGAGTTTCAGGCCCCACCCAGCTCTGCCAAGTTAGAATCTGCATTTGAACACATCCTGAGCAGCCCAGAGGTGGTCAGAGTCTGAGAAGCCCTGGGGCATCACTTGACCCTCCACCCCTCAGGGTGACCACCCAGCTAACACTGGCGGCTCCCTCCTAGGGTTTCGGGAAGGCCTGGCTAGGTGATGCACAGTCCTGGGTACACAACAGGGTGCTTACTAAGTCTTGGCTACTTTGTTTAGTAAGCAATTTCTTTTCTATTTAAATTCACTGGCTTCCTTTTAAAATTTGTTGTTGTTGTTGTTTTTTAATTTTTAATGTTTATTTATTTTTGGGAGAGAGTCAGCGTTGAGCCAGGGAAGGGCAGAGAGAGAGGGAGACACAGAATCCGAAGCAGGCTCCAGGCCCTGAGCCGTCAGCACAGAGCCCGACGCGGGGCTCGAACTCACGAACCTCGAGATCATGACCTGAGCCGAAATCGAGGGTCGGATGCTTAACTGACTGAGCCACCCAGGCGCCCCTTCCATTTTAACCATTTTAAAGTGCGTGCTTTTTCTTAAGATTTATTTCTTTTGTAAGTAATCTCTACACCCGACCTGGGGGCTCGAACTTGGAACCCCGAGAACAAGAATTGCACCCCCCGCCCACTGAGCCAGCCAGGTGCCCCTCAAAGCGTGTCATTTAATGGTGTTTAGTACCTTCACACTGTTGTGCGACCCCCCCCCCCGTCTAGTTCCAGAATATTTCATTTCCATCCCCCCAAAAAGGAAAGCAGTCACCCTGCGTCACCCCTCCCTGGCAACCACCAGTCTCCTCTCTGCCTCTGGGGGGTCCCTCTCGTCTCCATATTTCATATAAATGGAATTATTCAATGGGTAGCCTTTGGGACTGGCTACTTTGACTTCTATTTTTTTTTTTTTTTTTTTTTGTAGCTCGTATTTTCCTCTTCTTTTCACATGACCCACCTGCCCCTGCCCTAAATCATGCAGGTCAGATAAGAGCCGCAGAGCCCCATCACGGACCTACGAATTCACACGGCAACTCTTAGTTACCAAGCACAAAGGCGTAGGGGGACTGGATCTTCGAACATTTGCCAAGACTGGACGTGAGAGTCTTGAGGAGTCCAAAGGGGCTCCAACTTCGGTAGCTGGCTATTTCTCTCCAGCAAAAACCATCACTGAGGTGTCGTGCAGCCTTAAGGGGACACTGCTTCTAGACGATTTCTCAAGGGTTTTAAGATCCCGAGGCACACGATAGCTGGATCACGGGGGCGCACAGTTGGTGCTCGGTAAATAGTTGTTGAACGCACGACGCACGGCAGCACCGATGACTGCCATCGTGACGAATTCGTGTTGTAACGTATCAATGTGTGCGTGCCATGCACAGCCAGTGACCGGCCCAGAGGGCAGAATGAGTGAGGGGATAGTGAAACCCTTACCTGAGAGGTCAAAAAATATGCCTCGAGTGGGGGGGGGAAACAAAATCCAAAGATGCAGAGTGTAGGCAACACTCCCCACCTCCTCCGTTTAGTGGTTTAGTTCAAGAAGACACGTTGAAGGAACCCTCTCCCCTGGGAGAAACTTTTTTAAACAAATTTTGTCTCCCCTGGGAGACGGAGAGAGACAGAGCGCGACTGGGGGAGGGGCAGAGAGAGAGAGGGAGACACAGAATCCGAAGCAGGCTCCAGGCTCGCAGCCGTCAGCACAGAGCCCGACGCGGGGCTCGAACCCACGAACCGCGAGATCGTGACCTGAGCCGGAGTCGGACGCTCAGCCGACTGAGCCACCCAGGCGCCCCTGGGAGAAACTTTTTATCCCCGTGGCCATCTGTCCTTTTTGACTTTTGATCTCCCAGCATGGATGGGGTCAAGCAAGTTTGAGAGAGAGAGAGAGAGAGAGAGAGAAGATAAATGGCATTGAGCATCCAGATTGTTGGTCTGGCTGCCGTATTGCCCGGCCCGGACAAGAGGGATCGTTGACCTGCCTTTCGACAAGCACTTCCTGTGTCTGTCCTGTAGGCCCGGCACCGCAGTAGGCTTTGGCGATTCTGCAGAGAATGGAATCCTACTGGCAGCCACAGGCATAATAAAAGCAAACAGGTATCTAGGACTTACCGTGTCCGGGATACGGTTTTAAGCATGTTACGTAGAAATCAGTTCATCAATTACAACTCTGTGAAGTCAGTGATCATTTCACCGAGGAGGCAGCTGCCGCCCAGAGAGGTGAAGGGACTTGCCCAAGGTCACACAGCAAGGGGTGGTAGATCCAGGATCCAGTCCCAAGCCGGCTGCCTGCAAAGACGGGGGGCATTTCTCCACCAACGCCCAGATAGTCATTGGTTGAGGCATATCCAAAGGTTTTAACTCCCCAGTGCCTCGGGCCTGCCCCTCACCTCCTTCCCATTCATGCACATTCACTCCCCTCCAGCCACCCAGGCCTCCTTGCCGTTCCTTGAACCCACCAGGCAAGCTCCAGCCACAGGGCCTTTGCACGGGCTCTTCCCTCTGCCTGGAATGCTTTTCTCCACCCACATACCCTCATGGCTCCCCCCTCACCTCTTTCAAGTCTTTACTCCAGTCCTTCTTCCTCACGGGGGCCTCCTCTGGCCATCTTCTCTAAATGACGTTTCAGTCCCCCATTTTCTTTTTTCCAATCTGACCGTCTGCATGTTTCACTGGAATATCAGCTTCACGAATGCAGGGTGCTTGAGTCTCTTTTGTTCACTGCTGGATTCCCAGTGCCTAGAACAGTGCCTGGTGCACAGTAGATGCTCAATAAATGTTGCTGGGTGAATGCACGCCTGAGCCAGTGACAGGAGGCTGATGGAGGCATGACCTGAAGTGGGGAGAAAGAATTCAGCTCGAGATTCAGCGGCTCACACGGATTCCCGCCCAGCAGCCCCCACGGGCAGTCTCCCCGCCCCCCACCCCGTCTCCCTCCTGAGTCCCAGCCAATGTCCTGGGGCTGCCTGTGAAACCCAGCGATCCCCGGCGATCCGTTCATGCCAGTGGGAGGCAGCGCACGTGTCTCGGCTGTGCCGCGATGGGCCCGCGAGGGAGAAAGCAGGTGAAAACCCACCGCAGCTGTGCATCTCGCTGGGGTTGGAGCTTTGCAGCCAAGCTCAGGGCCTTGCTGGCCGGCTGCTCTCTGCCGTCTGGCCTGGCGTTTTATTTAGCTGTGTTCTCACATATGTGGGGGCAGTTCTGCACTTTTGCTCCAAGCAGGGAGAGTTCTTGCTGGCCCGGGGTTTATTTTTCACGTAACCTTGCTCTCTGCTTCTCTGTGCAAAGGTGGGATGTGGGGTGAGCCCATGCGGCCCGAATCGGGTAGCTTTTGTATGTGTTTGTCCCTGCTCGGTACGTCCTCGGTTGGTGGGTGTCAGGATGTGAGGCAAGAAGGCTGGAACACCGGGGCAGCTGTGGATATGTAAGTACCTTTATTAAGATGTAGGGATTTTTTTTTTTTTTTTTTTGTGGTTTGGAGACTTGCTGGTTTTTATTTTATTTTTTATTTAATTTTTAAAATGTTTTATTTATGTTTGAGAGAGAGAGAGAGAGAGAATGAGAGCGTGCTTGAGCGGGGGAGGGACAGAGAGACGGAGGCAGAATCTGAAGCAGGCTCCAGGCTCTGAGCGGTCAGCACAGAGCCCGACATGGGGCTTGAACTCACGAACCGTGAGATCGTGACCTGAGCCAGAGTCGGACCCTTAACCGACTGAGCCACCCAGGTGTGCCAAAAGCAAACTCTCAAAAAACAACTCCTTTTTTTTTTTTTTTAAATTAGAGAGAGAGCGAGAGACCACATGCACAAGCGGTGGGGGGGGGGTGGCGGGCAGGAGAGAGGGAGAGAGAGAGAAAGAGAGAGGATCCCAAGGAGGCTCCACGCTCAGTGCAGAGCCCAATGCAGGGCTCGATCCCACCACCCTTTGGTCATATGACCTGAGCCAAAATCAAGAGTCAGATGTTCAACCGACTGAGCCACCCAGGCGCCCCGAGGATCCCTTTCCTTTTCAAGGACTTAATAATACTCCACCACATTTCGCTCGTCCATTTTTCTGTGGATGGACATTTGGGTGCTTTCCTCTTTACCAGTTGTCACTCCCACCATCAGTGCCCAGGGTCACCTTTTCTTTTCTTTAAAAAATTTTTTTCTTACGTTTTTACGTGAGTAATCTCTGCACCCAACGTGGGGCTTGAACTCACGACTCCAGCACCCCACCATCAAGAGTTGCACGCTCTTCTGACTGAGCCAGCCAGGCCTCCCTAGGGTTGCCTTTCTGGAAGCCCTCGGTGATGTTTCTCTTGTCCTTTTGATAACAACCATCGTAATAGGTGTGAAGTGATTTCTCAGTGTGGTTTTGATTTGCATTTCCCCATGGTGAGTGGACGCTTAGCTCCTTTTTACGTGCTCATGCTCAATGGCCATTGGGATTTCTTCTTTGCAACATGTCTATTAACCTCCTCTGCCCACTAATTAGATTTTTTTTTTTTTTTTTTTTTGGATACTGAGTTGCACGAGGCCTTTGTAGATTTTGGATGCTCCCTCCTTATCAGACCTATGATTTGCAAACATTTTCCTCCACTCAGAAGCTTTTTACACTTGATCTTAGCCAAAAGGCTGAAAGGCAGCAGACCGAAGCTTTTTAGTTTGATGTAGTTCCAACTTCTTGATTTTTGCTTTTATTTCTCCCTATTGTGAGTTTTTACTCCGGGGCGGAGGCGTAACACTCGCCCCATCCCTGGCTGCCTGCTCGGGAGAGTGTTTGCTCAGGGCTCGGAAATCACTGTTACTATCAGCCCAGTAAACCATCATCCGGAAGGTGACAAATGCGTCTGAAGGTCGGCTGAAAATGACATCTGGATTACCGTCATCCTGGCTGTTAGAAGCCACGGTCTGCTGCATTTCACACTCTTCAGCCTAGGACTCTGGAGGGGACACTGTTTCCGCGGGGACTTAGCAACCTTTCTTTGTCCAGGGCTAGATTAAGATGCTGTATTGACCGTGTGCACGTTAACCACACAGCCAAGGCAGGAAGGCGTGAAACCACCCGGGAGAGGCTCAAGCAACAAATGGAAGAGAGTAAAGACTGAGAGAGAGTAAGAAAGAAGAGGTGGGGGGAGGGAGTCCATGTGGAGGTGTTATTTCTTTGCTCTCTCTTTTTTTTTAGTTTTTATTTTTATCTTGAAAATTTTTAAATGTTTATTTTTGAGAGAGAGAGAGAGAGAGCGCGCGAGCATGAGTGGGGGAGGGGAGGGGCAGAGAGAGAGGGAGACACAGAATCCGAAGCAGGCTCCAGGCTCTGAGCCATCAGCACAGAGCCCGACGCGGGGCTCGAACCCACGGACGGTGAGATCATGACCTGAGCCGAAGTTGGACACCCAACTGACTGAGCCACCCAGGTGTCCCTCTCTTTTTTTTAAATGTTTATTTTTATTAAAAAGTTTTTAATGTTTGTTTATTTTTGAGGGGGGGGGCGTGTTGCAGAGAGAAAGGGAGACACAGAATCTGAAGCAGGTTCCAGGCTCTGAGTTGTCAGCACCAAGCACGACGCGGGGCTCGAACCCATGAACCGTGGGATCGTGACCCAAGCTGAAGTCAGATGCCTAACTGACTGAGCCACCCAGGCGCCCCGCTTCCTTTCTGATTTAAAAAAAATTTTTTTTAATGTTTTTATTTTTGAGAGACAGAGCACAAGCAGGGGAGGGGCAGAGAGAGGGAGACACAGAATCCGAAACAGGCTGCAGGCTCTGAGCTGTCAGCACAGAGCCCGACACGGGGCTTGAACTCGCGGACTGCGATATCATGACCTGAGCCAAAGTCAGACGCTTAACCGGCTGAGCCACCCAGGCGCCCCCTTGGGGCATTTTTCAGTTCCCATCCTGTCTATATTTAGGAGAATCGTGTGTCTTTCCAACGTATACGGTGAGCTTGAGAAGTTTTAGGGAATAGTTTTCCTTTGCTTTTTTGCTTCCTTGCTGTACCTTTATGCATTTTCACCAGAGATGAAGCTGCTTTACCTGTTACTAGCACTTCGCCCACGGGCGGTGAAGCCTGGTGGCCAGCACAGCTGTGTAAATGTCCCTGTCCACATGCAGGGGGTCACAGGAGGCCCCCAGACTTCCCTGCGGTCCCCTCCCTCCTTCCTCCCTCCCCCGAGCACCAGTACCAGCCTCTATTAATCGCGGCATCTCCGGGCACCATCCGGTTGCCATGGAAACTCAGGCTGGTCCAGGCATGGCAGTAGGGGGTCAGTCCCCCCTCTCAGGTGGCTCTTCAGTTGGGATTCAGGGCTGTGGTGGATACGAGCATGCCTGGTGCTTTGTAAAACTCTATTCCTGTGACGTTAACGACAGGGCTTTCTGTGGCCTCGGGCTTCATGCCTTATTTTCTTCTGTTTGCTTTTCTCCCCCATTGTCTTCTCTTTGCGCTGTCTGTTCACTGCTTCTAGGGGGAAGCAAACCCCATATGCTTTGCCATTTCCTCTGGGCAGTGGTTGGGCAAACAGAGAGGGGGAACAGCACACCTGGCCAGGGGGCCCAGCAGGTGCCAGGGACAGACACCCGGCCGGCAAGTGCCCGTTGGCCCGGGATGTGTTTGTTTCTCGTGTGTACACGCAGAACAGCTGGGGCCCCGCTGGAACCGCTCGCGAGGGCACCGCAGAGCACGCTGGATGGTGTCGCTCGGGCAGCTGTCCCCTCGGCCACCAGCACTTGCCGTGGCCCGGCGCCGTGCTCAGGATGCTGTCTTCCCACAGGTTAGCTCACTGACCCCTGTGGCTCTCCATGGCAGTCACCATCGCCTCCACGTTGTGTAGGAGGAAGCAGGTTGAGCAAACTGCTGGGGACCACACAGCGAGTCAGTCGTGTGCTGGGGTAGGACCCGGCCTCTTTCCCACCGTACTTCGTCCCTTCCCTCCGTACGTGGAGCCCTGGACCCCAGGCAGTCGCAAGGCGCTTCGTGATGTCTTGCTGGGGAGACCCTTTCCTAAGACCCTTCGTTCATCCAGGCAAGAGATATTTAAGGTGGCAGGGACCCGACGCCAACAAGACAGGTCGTGATCCTTGCCTCCGTGGTGCTGACATCCTTTGGGGGCGGCAGATGTTATCGAAGGCTACACATAGGTCCCAGTCCCAGAGACTGACCGCACTGGAGGATGTGACGGGGGGGGGGGGGGGGGGGGGGTGCCTGCATCTGACCCTAGCCCCGAATGACGAAAGGGAGTCAGCCCATCGGAGATGAGGGGGACAGCAGGTGCAAAGGTGGAATGAGCTCGGTGGAGACCAGGAATGGTGAGGAGGCCCGTGACTCTGGAGCTGGGAAGGCAGAGGGGAGAAGTGAAGGGGATGAGGTCAGGGAGACGGGACAGCCCTGTAGGGTGTGGCTTTTATTCCTGTAACAGTAGAAGTGCTGACCGAAGACTTTCAGAAGGACCCACTGACTGCCCAGCCGAGTACAGGCTGGGACTTGGGAAGCCCGCTGACCCGGGCGAGGCAGCTGCCCAAGGTCAAGTGAGCGTTGTTGGGGGAGGGGGCAGGCAGTGGCCAGAAAACTGATCAGATCCAGGATATATTTTTGGAGGCCAGCGGCTGGGACCCGGTGATGCTTGTGACCCAGGGAGTGGAGGCGGCTCAGGAGCCGGGGGGGGGGGGGGGGGGGGGGGGGGGACTACATGGTAAATGGGGAAGCCTGCAAGGAAATGGGGAGACCGGGAGCATGCGCTGTAGGGTGGGGTGGGGTATGGAGCGTCTTGTTTCGGGGTTGCAGGCCAAGCGGGGGGATGTCCCAGAGGGTGTCACCCGGGATGTGTGCCTTCGGTTTTGTCTTTCCTGTTCCTCCTCCCACCTTCCCAGGTGCAAATACATCTGTAGATGGGCAGAACTTTCTCCATCAAGGTGCTTCTGCTGTGCCTGGTCTCTGGGGTTTTAGCTAACTGGTAGATCCTTACAGCACACCCAACCTGTAAGCTGGATTCTTTTCTTAAATCCTGAGGCAGTAATAATATTTTTTTTGGGGGGGGGGGGGGGGGGACTTCTGCAGGTAGAAATGGAACCTGGTAGCAAGGCACTTGAATCCACCTTCCGTCCTCAGTTGTATTTCTGTAAAACGGGAAGGAAAATGCCTTCCCCGGGTACATGCTCATGAAGAAATTACAGATTTTTTTTTTTTCAGCGCAAGGGGAATGCATGTGGAAAAACAAAGGCTTTCTAAATGCACGACTGTAGGAGACTTAGCGTAAGATTTCGTGAGAGTAAATTGAAGCTTAAAGGCATTGTGAAGGAGAGATCTATTAAACCCCATCAGGTACACGATTTGGAAAGAAAACAGAGGGTAACTGTTGACGTTAAACTGCTATTGAGCTGATCAGCTCAGGACAGGCTAGGAGAGCTCTCAGTCTTTGGATGCTTCCAGCAGGGGGAGAGGAAACAGGAAATAGTTGGGGGGGGGGCGTGGGTTGGGGAAGATGAGCTTCCATTCCCACATACGTTATTGTTGTTGTTGTTGTTTGGCAATCCAGAGGTGGCCTCGTCCTCTGCACCTCTCTCCTTACATCTCTGGGTGTTGAGGTGGCTTATCAACATTCATGCGTGAGATTCAGCCTCATAACTCTGTTTCACTCATGCTAGCCTTCCAGTGGGTCTGCTTTTCTTGGACGGACGCTGAGAGGCCACTTTTCAGGAGGGAGAAATAGGTTTGAGATTGAAGAATTGCTTGGGTGGAGTGTTCCAGGGCGTTCCAAAAGCCGTGGATTATCTCCTTCCAGGAGAAACCAAATAGAGTCCTCCCCACGGTCCAAAAGGTCCCACAAGCTCTGTCCCATCACCTCTCCACCCTTATCCCTTTTCTCTTTTCAAAAACCCAGCCAGGTGGCCAAGAGCAGGCAGGCTCACCGGACAGATGGCCACGCCCCACGTGGGTTTTTAAAGCCGACCCTTGACCTCGCCCTTTGATTTTTCCCAGTGACTCTGTAGGGCTCGCGACACCCAGGGGCGGGAGGGGAGGCCACGAGCAGCCTCTCGATGACCCATTTTGCAGCGAGGAGCCCCGAGGCGCTGAGCCACCCAGAGTCCCCCCTTCCGTGGTGCGTCCCGCCATCAGGGCCTCGTCGGTTGCCGGGCAGCTCCCGAGAACCCGCTTCCCGGCCCCGAGTTGCCAAGGAAATGCCCACCCCCGGCCCCGGGGGCAGCGCGAGCGGCTGTCCCCGGGCTCCCTTCCCTCCCGTCCCTGCTCGCTGCGCGCTGCGCTCACCGTCCGCCCGCTCTCTGCTCTCCCCTCTAGCTGCGCCCTGTGCTGGAGGCCGAAGACCCTGCGAGTTCTGAGCGAGGCCCATGGATGTGGAAGGCCTCCCGGGTCCCGGATCCCATGTTCTCCCCGCGCAGTTATGACGCCCTGCACGACGGCGGCCGGGGGCCCCCGGCGGCGGACGGCACGGCGGGCGCCCCGCAGGACGCACGGGGCCCCCGGATGAGCGGCCCCTGCCCCGGGCCCCCTCTGAAGCGGCGCGGCGGCGTGGTGGACCACCGAGATGTCATCTTGGCCCACCAGGCGCACAAAGTCCACAGCACGCCGCAGGCCCGGAGGAAGGAATGGGAGTGAGTCCGGGCTGGGACGGCGGGTGGGGGGCGGCCGCGCCCCCGGGGGTGGCTTCCGGGGCGGGAGCGCGCTCCTAGGGCGAGGCTGGCTGCGGAAGCCCCGTCCCCTGCCTGGGAGCCCCCCTCCTCCCCCCCCCCCACGTGAACCCCCGCGCAGCCCAGGGTGCCCCAGCGAAGGGGGGAGTTGGTAGGCTTGGCAGGGCGTCCGGGTCGGTGGGTGTCCCCTGGGATGGGTTGGCCAGTCTTTCCGGTGGGAGGCATTCCTGAACCTGGCTGAGAAATGCTGGGTTTCTTTTGGGGGGGGGGGGGAGGGGGGGGGGGGGGACCCCCGGCTCTCTTCAGGCCCGGGAACAAACCCCGGGGGTTGGGGGGGGGGGGGGGGGGGTTGGGGGGGAGGGGGAGAGGGGGGGGGGGGGGGATGTGCTGGCTCCGGGGGCGCTGGTCCTGGGCCCCCTTTCCCTCTGCCAGTGACCCTGAAAGTGGGTCTTCTCCTGGGAGTCGCCTTGGCGAGGAAGTGGGGGGGCTCTGAGTCGGCTCTGCTCCTGTGATCTTGGGCGAGAGGCCTCCATGGGCTCCTATCCTCACCTTGAAGTCGCTCTTCCTAGGCTGAGGCTGGAAAGCAGTGCGTGAACGGTTCAGTCCCGGGTACAGAAGGAGAGCTGGCGCTTTTTTTTTTCTTTTTCTTTTTCTCAAGTGCTTCTTTGGCAAAGGCTTAAGACGGGGGTGGATTCCTGGACGGACATCAGGAAGGTGGGATTCCGAGTGCAGATTTCAGGGCGACCGGAGCTGAGGCTGGCCTGGACGCTAAGCACTCCTGGGCACCCAGAAATGCCCCTCCTGCCCACTCCGTGCTCCGGTCTGACCCCTGGGAAGTTACAGACACGGTCTCCGGCACCCCACAGGGCTGTCCCCCAGGCTTCCCTGGATGTTCGGTCTGCTGGGAGGGAGACCTGGAATCGAAATGCCAGCTGGGTGCAGGGTGCGCTCGTGAGGGCTGTGTAGATACGGACTGTGATGAACACAGTGTCCTCAAAAGGTGGTGCTAATTTGGCCTCTGAGGCGGTTTCCTGAGGTTAGGCTGACATCTGGTGGCACGTTGGGGCAATGTGATGAAACTTGATTCGCCCACAGCCGCGTTCCTTCTGACTTTTCTCCTCCCGATCCGCCGATCTAGCCACTCACCAAACCTGTCCTTCCGTCCGTCCATCCATCCATCCATCCATTCACGCATATTTCTTCTTTTTTAAAACATTTATTTATTTTTTTAATTTACACCCAAATTAGTTAGCATATAGTACAACAGCGATTTCAGGAGTAGATTCCGTAATGCCCCTTCCCCATTTAGCCCCTCCCCCCCCACACCCCCTCCAGCAACCCTCCTGTTTGTTCTTCCTATTTATGAGTCTCTTCTGTTTTGTCCCCCTCCCTGTTTTTATATTGTTTTTGCTTCCCTTCCATTACGTTCATCTGTTTTGTCTCTTAAAGTCCTCATATGAGTGAAGTCATAGGACTTTTGTCTTTCTCTAATTTCACTTAGCATAATACCCTCCAGTTCCATCCGCGTCGTTGCAAATGCCAAGATTTCATTCTTTTTCCTTGTCGAGTAATATTCCATTGAATGTATATAACACATCTTCTTTATTCATTCACCAGTTGATGGACGCTTGGGCATTTCCCATGCTTCGGCTATCGTTGCTAGTGCTGCTATAAACATTGGGGTGCATGTTCCCCGTCGAAACACCACACCTGTATCCTTTGGATAAATACCTAGCAATGCAGTTGGTGGATCATAGGGTAGTTCTATTTTTAATTTTTTGAGGAATCTCCAGACTGTTTTCCCGAGTGGCTGCACCAGTTTGCATTCCCACCAGCAGGGCAAAAGAGATCCTCTCCCTCCGCATCTCGCCAGCATCTGTTGTTGCCTGAGTTGTTAATGTTAGCCATTCTGACGGGTGTGACGCTGTATCTCATTGTGGTTTTCATGTGTATTTCCCTGATGAGGAGTGATGCTGAGCATTTTTTCATGTGTCAGTGGCCACCTGGATGTCTTCTTTGGAGAAGTGTCTATTCATGTGTTTTGCCCATTTCTTTATTGGATTGTGTTTTGGGTGTTGAGTTTGGTAAGTTCTTTATAGATTTTGGATACTAACCCTTTATCCGATACGTTGTTTGCAAATATCTTCCCCCATTCAGTCAGTTGCCTTTTAGTTTTGCTGGCTGTTTGCTTCACGGTGCAGAAGCTTTTTATCTTGATGAGGTCCTCATAGTTCATTTTTGCTTTTGTTTCCCTTGCCTCCGGAGACCTGTTGAGTAAGAAGTTGCTGCGGCCGAGGTCAATAGAGGTTTTTGCCTGCTTTCTCCTCGAGGATTTTGATGGCTTCCTGTCTTACATTTAGGTCTTTCACCCATTTTGAGTTTATTTTTGTGTATAGTGTAAGAAAGTGGTCCAGGTTCATTTTTCTGCATGTGGATGTCCAGTTTTCCCAGCACCACTCACTGAAGAGACTGTCTTTATTCCGTGGGATATTCTTTCCTGCTTTGTCAAAGACTAGTTGGCCATATGTTTGTGGGTCCATTTCTGGGTTTTCTATTCTGTTCCATTGATCAGAGTGTCTGTTCTTGTGCCAGTACCATACGGTCTTGATGATTGCAGCTTTGTAATACAGCTTGAAGTCCGGGATTGTGATGCCTTCTGCTTTGGTTTTCTTTTTCAAGATTGCTTTGGCTATTCAGGGTCTTTTCTGGTTCCATACAAATTTTAGGATTGTTTGTTCTAGCTCTGTGAAGAATGCTGGTGTTATTTTGATAGGGATTGCATTGAATATGTTGATTGCTTTGGGTAGTATCGACATTTTAACAATATATGTTCTTCCTATCCAGGAGCATGGAATATTTTTCCATTTTTGGTGTCTTCTTCAATTTCTTTCATAAGCTTCCTATAGTTTCCAGCGTGTCGATTTCTCATCTCTTTGGTTAGATTTATTCCTAGGTATTTTTTTTTTTTATTAAAAAAAATTTTTTTTTTAACGTTTATTTATTTTTTTGAGACAGAGAGAGACAGAGCATGAACGGGGGAGGGTCAGAGAGAGGGAGACACAGAATCTGAAACGGGCTCCAGGCTCTGAGCTGTCAGCACAGAGCCCGACGCGGGGCTTGAACTCACGGACCGCGAGATCATGACCTGAGCCGAAGTTGGCCGCTTAACCGACTGAGCCACCCAGACGCCCCTATTCCTAGGTATTTTAATGGTTTTTGGTGCCTCTTCTTTTTTTAACATTTGTTTACTCTTGAGAGAGAGAGAGAGAGAGAGAGCGAGCGAGCGCATCAGGAGGGGCAGAAAGAAGAGACAGGGGATCCCAAGCTGACTCCACACTGTGAGCAAAGAACCTGATGAGGGGCTTGAACTCACGAACCGCAAGATCATGACCTGAGTAGAAGACAGACGCTTAACCCACTGAGCCACCCAGGCGCCCCAGTGATTTCTTAAAACATCACCTAATTTCCACTCCACAGTCAAATGTCTCTGCTTGTCTTTTTCCCAGTTGATTTGTTTGAATCAGGAAGGTGGGCGTGTTGTATTGGATCATTCTGTCTTTTGAAAAAAATATTTGTGGTCGCATTTGGGGTACCTGGGTGGCTCAGTCGGTTGAGCATCTGACTTCAGCTTGGGTCGTGATCTCACGGTCCATGAGTTCGAGGCCCGCGTCGGGCTCTGTGCTGACAGCTCAGAGCCGGGAGCCTGCTTCGGATTCTGTGTCTCCCTGTCTCTTTGCCCCAACCCCACTCGCGCTGTCTCTTTCTCTCTCAAAAATAAGTAAACATTAAAAAAATAAAAAAAAAAATTGGCTACTCCCATAAGTGAAATCCTAGGTATTTGTCCTTTTGTTATTAGCATAGTCCTCAAGGTTAATCCATAGTATAGCCTGTGTTCGAGTTCCCTTCCTTTTTAGGGCTGAATACGATTCCAGTGTGTGGACATACCACATCGTGTGTATCCATTCATCTGTTGACGGGCCCTGGTTCCGCCTTTTGGTGATTGTGAATAACGCTGCCGTGAACATGGGTTTATAAATATATCTTCTGGACCCTGCTTTCAACTCTCGTGGGTGTGCTGCTGGGTCACGTGGGGATTCTCTAAGTCTTATTTCGTCAATAATAGCGTTCTCTCCCTGTCCACCCTTTATACCGTCCCAGTGGCTCACAGAAGAAGCCAGATCGCTCGTTCTACAGAATATCCGCCATTCTGAACCGTCTGTTTGGGAAGCTTATTTCTTTTAAAAAAAAAATTTTTTTTTAAATGTTTATTTTTGAGAGAGACAGAGACAGAGCTAGTGTGGGGGGAGGAATAGAGAGAGAGGGAGACTCAGAATCGGAAGCAGACTCCAGGCTCCGAGCTGTCAGCACAGAGCCCGACGCGGGGCTCGAACACACAAATTGTGAGATCTTGAGCTGATCACGAAGTCAGACGCTCAACCGACTGAGCCACCCGGGCGCCCCGGGAGCCTTATTTCTGCACGTGCTGCTGACCGTGGTGGCTTTGCCCATCTGTAGGAATCCCACGCAGGAAAAGTATCCACCGAGGTGAAACTAACCGTCGTGAATGTGACTCCATGTCTCAAAATGTCTTCCTGAGAATCTCGAGAACGTGTTTTCGGCCACCTTCTGCTAGGGATTGAATGAGATCACTAGGGTTTCTTCTTCCTGTGACCGACGGAATCCTGGTGCCAGGAACGGACAGAGTCCCAGCTTGGCCGTTTCTCGCTGCTCCTGCCTGCTCCCGTTACTGTTTTCTTCAACCCTTGCTCTCCGGGCAGTGGCCTTTTTAGGCCACGTGCCCACGTTGCCAGCCTTTGTCTGAATCTGTCAACTGATTTGCGCAGGGCCGTGCAGACCTTGGTAGATCACCACACACTGCATGGTTCTTTATCTCCTTTCTTGTCTGTCTTGCCCACTGGAATGTCCCGGGCCCCTGAGACCCAGGCTGGTTCCGCGTAGGTTACACAGGAAATATCAGTTGAATGAACGCACCGGGTGAGAATGAGTGAGGGTTGCTATCTATCTATCTATCTATCAATCTATCATCGACTCTATCTATCGAGGAAGATTCTTAAGCAGGCTCCGCACCCAGCGTGGAGTCCGACACGGGGCTCGATCCCATGACCCTGAGATGGGTGACCTGAGCCAAAATCAAGAGTCAGACGCTCAACCGACTGAACTGCCGCGGATGTACTCCCTGGGGAGCCCCAACCCGCTCTGGAGATTTTTGCACCCCGAGTTGAGTGAGGAGGTCCCTCTTCCCTCCCCTCTGCTCTCCCCCACCCCAACATGTCCCCTCCCTCTGCCTCCCCCAGGACTTCTTTCTTTTACCAATACTTAGGCCACCCTCTCCGTGCTCAGCTCCATGCGGGGCCTTCGGACACATCGGTCAACAGTCAGCTCTCCACCCAGCAGGAAAACCAACAGGAAGCCGGCAGGAAGAGTGTGGAGGGTGGGGAAGGACCGGGGCGGGGAGGGTTAACTCTCATCCCCGGCTGGCAGACCCCTGCGGGGGCTTTGTGAGATGCACCTCTCATCCAGCAGGGCTCCTGGGGCCAGCAGGGCTCCTGGGGCGTCCCAAGCAGACTCTGGGTCGTTAGCATGAAGCCCGATGCAGGGCTTGACCTCACGACTGTGAGATCATGACCCGAGCTGAAATCAAGAGTCGGACACTTGACCGATTGAGCCACCCAGGCGCCCCTGCATTTCTTTCTAACAGGCTCACGTGTGGGGTGGGTCCTTGGGTCCACGGAGGGCGATCTAAGCAGCCAGGTTCTAAGTCATCCCCACGGTCGCCGTCATCGCCAGAGAGCAGAGGGTCTGCGCACGAGAATGGAGGGCGGCGAGAGGAGAGCCAGCCACACCGCCGTAAGGACCATGACTAACACTTACTAAAAGATAGTGCAGAATATCATTATTTTCCAGCATCTCTGTGCCGCACGTCTCGTCACGTGCACTCAGCGAGCCGGCCGTGTTGTTCTTACTATTGCCGTTGGTCTGCTCCTCATGCAGACGGGCGGGCAGGCCCCCAGGGTTACCGAGGCATCTGGGGGCTGAGTCGGGACAGGGTGGTGTGGCCTTGACTCCCAGGCCGGAACTGGCTGTTTCTAGGATGTGGGAGCTCAGGCCCAGCCATCCTGCAGGTCACTGGCTGGGATGGGCAGCCTGAGTCGTTCTGGTCCCCGAGCCTGAGCTCAGAGGAGGGACGCACCGGGTGAGGAAGAAGGCAACACGGGTCCTTCTAGCAAACCGATTTTCTCGTTTATTCTCGGCCCCTTCCCTACCCCTGTTCCCTTCGTCTTCGATACCCCATAGAATAGTTCCGTGGTTTTCAGCGGACAGATTAGGATTATTTAGGGTTATATGGGACTGTTGGTAAAATGACTAATGCCACTGGACCCCAAAGAGACATGTTTTGTTTAAACCACACACGCGGTTCCTGAGTTCGAGTCCCGCGCTGGGCTCTGTGCTTTATCGCTCAGAGCCTGGAGCCAGTTTTGGGTTCTGTGTCTCCTCTCTCGCTGCCCCTCCCCTACTACAAGGTCCTGTGTGATCTGTCACTTGCCTGCTTTCACCTCTTCCCATTCTCCCCCTTACTCACCCTGCTCCAGCTACGTGGGCCTCCTCACTGTTCCTCAAACATATCAGGGCAATTCTGTCTCAGGACCTTTGCACTGGCTCTTCCCTCTGATTGGAATGCTTCCCCCCCAGGCACCCATATGGCTCCTTCCTTACCGCCTAATGACTTTTACTTAAAGGTCGTCTCCTCAGCAAGCCTTTCCTCACCACCCCTATTTATTTATTTATTAAAAATGTTTTTAAATGTTTACTTTTGAGGGTGAGAGACACAGAGCATGAGCAGGGGAGGGACAGAGAGAGAGGGAGACACAGAATCTGAAGCAGGCTCCAGGCTCTGAACGGTCAGCACAGAGCCCGATGCAGGGCTCGAACCTGTGAACCGTGGGATCGTGACCTGAGCCAAAGTCGGATGCTTAACTGAATGAGCCACCCAGGCACACCCCCCCTTCTTTAAAATTTAACCTTTATACATTTCGATTTCTTCTGCCCTACTTTGTTTTTCTGGTTAGTGCTGATGACCAACTCATATGTATTATACATTTGGCTTTTTATCTTGTTGATTATTTATATTCTCTCCATAAGCTCCCCGAGGGCAGAAAGTTTTGCCTGGTCTGTTCTTTGCTGGGACCCTAGCTTCCGGAACAGGAATCAGCAAGCTACAGTAAGGGGGCCAAATCTGGCCAGACACCTGTTGTGGTGTGGCCCATGGGCTAAGAAAGGTTTTTACATCTAAGTGGTTGAAAAAAATCAAAGGAAGGGTAATATTTCTTGATATGTGAAGTTGTATGAAATTCAAAATTCAGTGTGCATAAAGTTTTACTGGAACGCACCCCGGTCGTTTTGTGTGCCTCTTGTCTGTGGCTACCTTTGCACCACAGTGGTGGAGTCCGGTCTGTAACAGACTGGCCTGCAAAGCTGAAAATAGGCCATTTAGAGGAGTTTGCCCGCTTCGGTCCTGGCGTCGCGGATGCCCAGGCCAAGGGATGCCCATTCGCCTGCGGCTGCCACGACCAGCCACCAGGTGGCGCTGTGGCTCCCGAGCCCGGCGGACGTTGGCAGCCAAGGCAGGAAGCGATCTGCTCACCCTCCTGGGGGGCCTCACCTACGGGGCTCATCCTTCCCTCTCGGGGTTCTGAGAAATGGAAGGCGGCCCCAAAGCGAGACTCCAATTTTTACCATATAATCCTCCATCACTACGTATATGGCACTTTCTTTTTTTTTAGGCACAAAGGGCTTATAAAGATGAATGAGGGGATCTCAGGGTTTGAAGGGCTCCCAGAGGGCTGGGGGCTGCAGGTGGGTCCTGGGGTCAAGTCTGAGGCCCATCAGGCCTTGGGCTGGGGTTGTGGTTAAATTCCTGGACTGGGAGCCAGAGGGCGGGGTTTCACATCTCAGCCCTGCCCCTCAATGACTCTGTGACTCTGGGGGGAGGGGCATTCTTCTCTCTGCGTGTCAGTTTCCCAGTCTGTAAAATCAACGTAATAACACCCATTTCTGGAATTCTTGCAAAGATGAAATTTAATGCGTTATTATATGGTAGGTCTTTAAAACAATGCAGGTACCTAGTGAGCCTTGATGCTGGTTTGCTATAGTCCTAGGGAATGTCGACTGTTTTGCGCCTGGAGGCCTCAGTTTACACAGTAAAAAAAGAAAAAAAGAAAAGAAAAAGAAAGAAAAAAAAAAAAGAATAGCAAGTTGTTTAGACATCACAATTAAACCCAAACCTGACCTTTAAAGACCTGCTTGGAAATCAGAGCACTTTTTTCTCCCTTCTTTTTTAAGGGAGGCAGTTGGACAATTCTAGCCTACTTGATATTTAAAAAAAATATAGGTCTGGTCCCAGGGAGTTTCTTTTTCAGTGCAAGCTGGCTGGTTTTTGGTGCAGAAAGACCCTCCTTTTGTCCTCTGAAGCAGTTACAGCTTTGGCCGTGGTCAGCCATAGAGGGCCTGGGGAGCACCCCCTACCACGGTGTCCCCCCCTGGGGCCCCCTCCCCCCCATCCCATCCCTTATGATCTATCAGGTTTTCCATGCTAGTTTTTGGAACCCAAGCAGCTTGTGAACAAATGTCCCCTGAGCCCACCGCTCATTCCCATCTTTTCTTCATGCTGCCAGAGTCTACCTTTGAAACACCCCAAGATTCTCTTGATGCTGTCTGTGCACCTGCGCTCTCCAGGCTGTCTGCACTGTTTCCTCCCGGGGGGGGGGGGGGGCATCCGCTCCATCTCCGCCTGCGTTTCCACCATAACTGCTCTCACTTTGGTCAAGTCTCCCTGGCCTACCTTCCATGCCTGGCATTTTCAAGTCGTGTTTGCACCTCAGGGCCTTTGCACTTGCTGTTGCCTCTGTCTGGGATGCCCTGGCCATAGCTGGCTCCTTCTTGCAATCCAGTCTCGGGACAGATGTCAGCTCCTTATGCTCCCTGTGCAGAGACTCCTGCCCTGTCACTGTGGATCACATCACTCTGTTCATTACCTGCAATTGTGTGTTAACTTCTAAACTGGACTGCTGGGACCATGAAGGCAAGGGTTTTTGTCCTCCTTGTCCACTGCAGTGTCCCTGGTGCATAGAAGGTGCCAATGTTTGTTGAGGGAATTGGTCCCAGTGTTTGTTGAGTGAATCGAACATCTGTGTTGATGACCTTTCTGGGTCTCTGGCTTGGAGACCTGCGAGTTCGTTAGAGCCAGTGAACCTCATTTTGACTTCAGGTCTCTGTCCAGGGCCTCCTCTGGTTCCAAGGCCTGCATGATGTACTCAGGGGGGTCTGCCTGGAGGAAGAGGCAGACAAGTGACTGCCCCCATCATCCAGGGGGTACACAGAGACCAGCCCCGATTTATCCCACCATCACCGTGGGCCTAGGAGCTTAGGGTCTGAATTCACGGGGTCCTCACCCCGGCACCCATTTCACAGAGGAGGCTACGGAGGCACAGAAAGGGAAATAATGAAGACTACAGGGCAGAACCCGCCTTGGAGCCCAGATCTCTCCAGGTACCGAGCCCAAGCTCTTAGTTCCTCTTCTTGCAAGATCGTGAGCTTGGAAATGCCGGCACAGAGTAGACTGAATGCGTGCATGAATGAATGAGGTGTGACCATTTAGCTTTTCCGCGCCTTTTAGGTACTAAACTCCATGAAGGAACATCCTTTTCGTATTGATCCTTGAATCTTTTGCATTGCCCAGCACAGCGCTTTGTGGGGAGAAGACACCTGATATCTGCTAAATGTGGTTGTGTTGAGTCTGAGACAGGTTCAGAATGAAATCTATAAAACCTTGAAGGTGAGTGTGGCACACATAACCCGTCCTCCAAATCTGTCGCCAGAATCGGCTCCGAGAGGCCAAATTGGGATAAAATAAAATGTAGTAATTTCTCACCTTCTAACATTTTCTACTTGTCACAGCCCCTTGGTGGTGGTGGGGGGGGGCAGGTCTTATAACCCCTGGGTGAGCCTAGCGCCTCGAGTCGGGTCGGTGACTCGAGTTAAAAAAAACAGTGCCACGTTGGGGCGCCTGGGTGGCTCAGTCGGTTGAGCATCCGACTTCGGCTCAGGTCATGATCTCGAGGTCCGTGAGTTCGAGCCCCACATCGGGCTCTGCGCTGACAGCTCGGAACCTGGAGCCTGCTTCCGATTCTGTGTCTTCCTCTCTCCCCGCCCCCTCTCACGCTCTCTCTCAAAAATTAAAAAAAAAAATTAAAAAACAAAAATAATGCCACCATCTCCCCAAAATGCCACCTCGTAAAGCAAATCTGTTCCTTTGCCACCCAAGAAGGCTGTTCTTGCCAGTTTTAAGTTCTGCTGGAGGGCCCCAAGTGTTGCAGAGAGGATTGATTTGGGGGCAAAAAGGAGCTGCTTTCAAACCTTAGCCCCTCCCTTCAGAGCTGGGTGACCCTGGGAAAGTACCACGGCCTCTCTGGGCTCCAGGAATGGTTACAGAAGTTCCCGGTGCAGAGAGTCGGGGAGAGTGCATTGACGCGGCGGGGCGCAGCCAGCCAGGTCTTGGAAGAAAAAAACAGCCTGTCTTTCCCCTCCGGTGGCCTGGGAATGGCCTAGAAGTGTGGGCCGTGGGGCTTCTCCGGTCTGCATCTTAGGTCCGGGGATTCTGAATAGGAAGCCTTCACAGCCTGATGACTCTGGAGCCACTGTGCCTGGATTTGCCACTCTGGTTCTGTACGTGCCGTGTGACCTCGGGCCGGTGACCCCGCCAGCGGCCTCCCCTGCCTTGTCCGTAGAATGCGGACTAGCTAGGCCTTAATCTTACTGATTACGTGGCACCAGGGCGAAGTGCATAGGAGGTGGTCAGCAAAAGTTCATGCGAGCGGGATAGGAGACCGGAATGAGTCTGTGGCCGAGAGATGAAAATCTGACCTCCGAATCTGGGGTGCAGACCAATATAAAGGGCCAGATAGTGAATGTGTCCAGCTCCGGGGGGGTCATGTGGTCATATAGTCTCTGTAGCAGTGACTCAGCTCTGCTTTTGTGCCGCCATTGGAAATGTGTGAATGGATGACTAGGTACCAATAAAACTTTATTTATAGCCGTATCTAACCTGACATGTAGCTTGTCTCAGCGGAGACGAAGAGAAGGTCATTCGTATGGTGATTTCTGGACAGATGGTGATGTCAAAAGCCACCGCTGGTGGCTTAAGCCTTGCATTGGAGGGTCGTCTTATTTTTGTTACTTATTAACATTTATTAAGCACATGCCCTGGCCGCCATTGTAATAGGCATTCTGATACTTTCGTTTAATCTTTTGCGAATATTTTATTTAAAAAAAAAAAATTTTTTTTTAACGTTTTATTTATTTTTGAGACGGAGAGACAGAGCACGAATGGGGGAGGGTCAGAGAGAGGGAGACACAGAATCGGAAGCAGGCTCCAGGCTCTGAGCCGTCAGCCCAGAGCCCGACGCGGGGCTCGAACTCACGGACCTCGAGATCGTGACCTGAGCCGAAGTCGGCCGCCCAACCGACTGAGCCACCCAGGCGCCCCCTTTGCGAATATTTTAAATTACCCTTTCCTCCTTTTTGAATCAGGGGACTGGAGCCCAGAGTGGTTGAGAAGTTTTCCCGAAGGCACACAGCTCAGAAATAACCTTCAGGCTCTTCAGGGTCCCGTTTCCCCCAAATCTGGCCTTTCCCTCCAGGGTCAGAGACTGGCTGGGACCTTCTTTCAAAGCTGTCATTTACATGTTGACAGCTGCCAAAAAATGCCTCAAAAAATGGGGACGCGCCCAAGACTAAACGTGAACGTGTCGGGTTTTTCAGCAGACACGTGTAAAGACTGAAATTCTCTACCAACTGGCACGGAACCTGTGGATGGGGCCTGTTGGGGAGCCCTCTGGAACGCTGTGGAACTCTTCGGTTCCTGCCTCGGAATTTGGCTGTTCCATGCGGAGGGAGAGGGAGAGAGCGAGCGCAAGCAGGGGAGGGGCAGAGAGAGAGGGACGAAGAGAGAATCCCAAGCGGACTCTGCACAGTCAGCGGGAAGCAGGGCTCGAACCCACCAACCGTGAGATCGCGACCTGAGCTGAAATCAAGAATCGGGCGCTCAATTGACTGAGCCACCCAGGTGCTCCTGTGTGTGTGTGTGTGTGTGTGTGTGTGTGTGTGTGTGTTTAATACATATTTTATTTTATATTATTTTTGAGAGTGCGAGGGGGGTAGGGGCAGCGGGAGAGGGGGAGAGAATCCCAAGCAGGCTCCGTACCCAGTACGGAGCCCGAAGTGGGGCTCGATCTCACGACCGTGGGATCGTGACCTGAGCCGACATTGAGTTGGATGCTTAACCGACTGAGCCACCCGGGCGCCCCAGTTTCCAGGTGATTCTAACACGTAGTCACGCTTGAAAACTAACACATAGGCCATCACTTCTCATGTCACTTACATATGCTCAGAGGAGGTCCCCAGGCTTACACACAATTCAGAAATTTAAAATACACTAGAGGGTTAAAAAAATAATAATGTCTAATCCATTCCTAAGCCAACACAGAATTATTCTCATATGATTCACCGTTTGGATTCTTACTCTTTTGGCTTCAATGATCTCTTCTCTGTGTATTCAGATATTCAGCTGGGACACATTGGTACAGCTTATTGTTAAAATATTAAAATATTTCCATACCAGTTAGTAAATAGCTGTTGCCTGCAATCCTCCCCCCCCCCGCCCCCCGGGTCCTCCCACGCCTCCTGTGAAATATTTTATTGTATTTTATTTACTTTATTTTTGAGAGAGAGGGGGCATGAGTGAGTGAAGGGCAGAGAGAGGGGGAGAGAAAGAATCCCGCGCAGGCTCAGCGGGGTCGAGCTCACGGAGGGTGAGATCATGACCTGAGCCGAAGTCGGATGCTTGACCGACTGAGCCACTCAGGTGCCCCTGGTTGTTAAATACTTTAAATTTTGCCCAGTGCGTTATGACCTGCTTGCCCATATGGGTGTCTCGAATGCAGGTGGGGATCTAGAATCAGTAGGAAACCTCTGAGCCATCAGTCCACCCTGCTTACCTTTGAGAGCCTCCCTTGTCCCAGCCTGCAAGGTCCCCTCCTTGCAGGAGGAGACTCACCTGCTTCTGAGACACATCTGGGACCCAGGAATCTTTGGGAGGCCTGGGCCCTTTTTCAAGGGTCCAGTCACCCCTGATGCCCCGGGCATCCTTCTCCTCTTGGGGAACGGTCAGGCTGTACTTGGGGCATCCCCCAACCTCCACGACCCTCCAATTTGCTGCCCTCAAAGGCACCTTCCTCTCCCTGCCTTTGGGCACAGCTGGTATAACTTCCTGAATGAGATCAGGATTTCCTAAGAGACAAGGAGGGTGTTGACTTTAAAGAATGTTTCTTCTGAGGCTGGAGACCACAACTTCCTGTAACAGAGAGGGCTATGTTGCAAGAGAGACACGAGCAAAGCTATGGGGGCGCACAGGTGAGAGAGAGAGTCTGGGGAGTCGGGGGGGTGGATCACGGAGACGGGGGGAGGGTTTCCTGGTGCAGAAGATGGGGAGAAGCATGCCCTGGAGGAGGGCCAGCAAGGCCCCACCCGCGAGGAGCCCTTTGCAGTCCGATCAAGTGTGGGGACCCCTTTTCAGAATCGTGTTTTTAGGATGTGTAAAATCAAATGCAAAGAAGACCAGTTGTAATGAAAGTCAGTAACCAAAATATCTTTAAAAAAAAAAAAAGCTTATTTATGCTGGGGCGCCTGGGTGGCTCAGTCGGTCAGGCGTCCGACTCCGGCTCAGGTCATGATCTTGCGGTTTGTGAGTTCGAGCCCCGCGTCGGGCTCTGTGCTGACAGCTCGGAGCCCGGAGCCTGCTTCAGGGATTCCGTGCCTCCCTCTCTCTCTGCCCCTCCCCCGCTTGTGCTCTGTCTCTCTCCGTCTCTTAAAAATAAATAAATGTAGTAAAAAAAATTTTTTTTTAATTTTAAAAATTTTTTTCTGCAGGAGGGGCAGAGAGAGAGAGAGACCGAGAGCCCCAAGCGGGCTCCGCGCCTTTAGGGCAGAGCCCGACACGGGGCTCGAACCCACGAACTGTGAGATCATGACCTGAGCTGAACTGAAGAGCTGGCCGCTTAACCGAATGAGCCACTCAGGCGCCCCTGTAGCCAGGCTGTCGTAAGCAACGGGTTTGTCCTACTCTTACAAATATGCTTCTTTAATAACACGTAAGAACCAAGCTCTAGTGACAAGCATAACAATCTCAAGGTAGTGATGAGAGTAAATGATACTTCAAGATCGCTGCAGCAATTGTCATGGGACATAAAAATGTTTCCGTTGATGACAGAGTCACAGGTGCTTCTCTAACACTGTTAATGCTACTGCATTTTTTTTTTTTTTTCCTCCCTTTATAATTTCAGCTAGAGGTAGTGAACCTTATGATATGCCCCCCCCCCCCCCCCCCCCCCCCCCCCCAGCCAAAGTCACGGACTCCCTGAATGAAAAACAAGTTAAGTCCTCCTTGGTCTGGTGAACGGAAGAAGAGATGTGTTCAGAGGGAACCCTGAGGTTTCGAGTCTGGGGAGGGTCAAAGTGGAGTTCCCCGGGAGGCCGTGAGAAGTTAGAGGTCAGGGGCGCCTGAGTGGCTCAGTCGGTTGAGTGTTCGACTCTTGATTTCAGCTCAGGTCATGATCCCAGGGTCGGGGGATCGAGCCCCATGTCAGGATTCATGCTGAGCGTGGAGCCTGCTTAAGATTCTCTCTCTCTCTCTCTCTCTCTCTCTCTCTCTCTCTCTGTGTGTCTCTTTCCCTTTGCCCCTCCCCTGCTCATGCGCACATGTACTCTCTCCCTCCCCTCTCTCTCAAAAAGAAGTTAGAGGGTAGAACAGAGTGGGGAGAAGGGGGTAGATTCTGGAGGAATTGTGAGACAGGCCAGAGCGTTTAAACCTGTGGCCTTGGGAGCCAAGAGTGCCCGTGTTCTAATCCTGCCCCACCTTCTTTTTTTTTTTTTTTTTAATTTTTTTTAATTTTTTTTAACGTTTATTTATTTTTGAGACAGAGAGAGACAGAGCAAGAACAGGTGAGGAGCAGAGAGAGAGGGAGACACAGAATCTGAAACAGGCTCCAGGCTCTGAGCTGTCAGCACAGAGCCCGACGCGGGGCTCGAACTCACGGACCGTGAGATCATGACCTGAGCCGAAGTCGGACGCTAACCGACCGAGCCACCCAGGCGCCCCATAATCCTGCCCCACCTTCTTACCAGCTTTGTAACGATCGTGCGTCCAACAGCACCCCACTTCTGGCACCACGTGCGGACTCCATTGCCTTATGGATCAATCAATGACCCAACCTCACGTGCCTCAGTGGACACATCTGTAGCATGAGGAGGGCAATTGCGTAATCCAGGGTGAGGGAGTCCTGTGTGACCCTGACTGGAGTGTCTTAGAAAAGGTGGTCAGGGATGGCCCGTCTGGTGAGCTGACGTTTGAGTCGAGTCCTGCATGAGGGGGGTGAGGCTTCCAGGCAAAGTTCTTGGAGAAGGAAGTTCCAGGTAGGGAGAAGAGCAAATGCAAAGGTCCTGGGGCAGGCACATGCCTGGTGTGTTTGAGGACCAGCAAAGGCAGCCGGTGTGGCTGGAGCAAGGCGAGTGAGCGGGGGAGAGTGGTGAGAAAGGATGTCGCCGGGGTTGGGGCAGGGGGTGGGGGGGGTGCTCAGCTCCTGTGTGGTATGTCCAAGATGTGGAGGATACAGGCTTCCCGGTCGGTGCCCTCAGTGACGCCAAAGACCTAACCGTAGACTGGTTCGGGGAGGCAAATGCTTTAGGAGAGGGATAAACAGAGGGATTAGCCACAGCTTTCTAAGCGACTCAAGAGGCAAGACCCAAAGATAAGCAGGAGATCATTCCAGAACAGAACAAGAGTGACGAGATCCAAGAGAGAGAGAGCAGGTAGGCAGAGAGAGGGAAGAAGGCAGGGAGTTCAGGTGAGCGGTGGCTGAAAGCTAGATGCCCCGGTCGTGTGCAGAGGCGGGGGGCAGGGGGGGGTGGTCGGGGCTGGGGGCACATGTGTTCCCGACTCACCGAGTGTCAGGACACACGTGGGAGTCCCGTTTTGACTCCTGTCTTTCTTTCCACCCTGGGACTCAGCGGTGTCACCGCGCCCTTTCCGTGCTTGCCTCGAACTGCCTGGCTCGTCCAGCCAGCATTGGTGGGGGCATCCCGGAACCCCGCCTCTGACACCCAAGTTCCGGTCCCCGTCAGTCTGCAAGGACCAGGCGCCGTCACTTTCTCGGACTGTTGCCGCCTCCCCCCCGCTTATCACTTCCATTCTTCGAGATGCCACCAAGCCTTCCCATCTGGGTTCTCATCGGACGTTTCCTCTGCTCCTACGATGTTCCGGGCACCGAGCCGGGCGTTGGGCAGCGATCGTAACCGCCCAGCCAGCGGGGACCGCGCGAGGTCAGCGGACGTTTCCGGTTCTCTGCTTCCTCCACCTGGAGGATGGCCACGTGACTTGCTCTGGGTGAGAAAATGTGAACGAAAGCCAGTGTGTGACCTGCCACGCGCTCCCTTCCTCCTGCTCCCGTGTTGAACACGCCGCCGGAGCAAGAAATAAACGTCCGTTCTTTTAAACCCCTGGGGCTTTGGGCCCGTCTGTCGCGGCAGCCGCAGGGAGGCCATCCCCACCGCGATCCTAGCCTTTGTGACTTCCGCAGGTCCCGGCAGGCTGGTTTCCCCTCTGCTATGTGGGAGCACGCTCTTCCCTTCGCTTCTAATTCCTTTCCAAATGCTATCGATTCGTTAAAAATAGCTTCGGCGAAGGCTCCTTGAAACTTTTACAACATTTACAGTCCCGACGTCGTTATTTAACCACCTAATCCTCTGCTCTGGTGCGTATGGTTTGTTTCTTTCCACCTGCGTCCCAGGACCTCAACCCTCCGTGGGCAAGACTTTGGGCTGTTTGTTGTGTCCTGGCATCTAAAACTTCCGGAGAATCAGTAGGCATTCCGCAAGTATTTTTGAATGAACGAACAGACAGAAGAATAAACGAATGACAACGTTTATGGGACCGCGTTTGAATCCCTCCTACTGCCTTGTGTGGTGCAAAGCAGAGAGCGGGTTGCTGGATAAACACGGGCTGATTAAACGAGTGACCTCACGGCTTTCTCCCAGGAATGTACACTTAAAAAAAAAAGTTTATTAATTTATTTTGAGAGAGAGAACGCAAGAGAGTGAGAGTATGTAAGCAGGGAAGGGGCAGAGAGAGAGAGAATCCCAAGCAGGCTCCACAGTGTCAGTGTCATGAGCTGTGAGACCACGACCTGGGCTGAAATCAAGAGTCAGACGCTTACCTGACTGAGCCACCCACGCGCCCCAGGAAGGTAGACTTTTTGAACAGAGACTTCTGCTTGGAATTTTAGTTAGAAACTTGCTAGTAAACAGTAAGATGATGGTGGGATAGTATAAAGGAAGCATAGTCTGGAAGCGGGTCATGTGAGTGGGTCCGAGAAGGATGGTTGTCACCGCAATTGACAAATGCCCCGTTCACGTTTAGGAAGAGGGAAACACTGACTTCCTGCGATGCTCTCTGCACCACCAGAAGAGCCTGGTAAACTTCTCCCTGGGTCATACTGGATCCACATTGGCCCAGGCCGCCCATCTACGAACCAATCGCTAACGACGAGATTGAGGTTGACCATCATCTGCCCAGATTCACCAACTGGGTGGCTTGACTCTGGCCAAGCCTGAGTCTCTGGCCACTGCCCGAGACGAACCGAGGGCTGCATCCCTACTCTGTCATGTCCCGGCTGTGTGATCATGCATCAATGTCTCAACCTCTCTGAGCCTCAGTTTCCTCATCTGTAAAATGGGGATCTTAATACCTGTTCATAGGGTTCTTAGGGGGGTGAGGTGCGTGATAGACGTAAAGTACCCAGGATAGTTCTCACGACAAGCAGCCCAGCGGAGAAAGGCATTACTGCTTTGCATAATGCGATGGTGCCTTCTGGGGTTGTACCGATTTGCAAAATGCTTTCCGAGGATTAACTTAAGTAACCTGACGACAGCCTCATGAGTCAGGCACGCTCATCGTCCCCGTTTTACACACGGGGAAACAGGCACAGAGAGGGTAGGCCACTTACCCTGGGTCACACAGGGCACAAGTGGCATTCGAACGCTGGCATCCAGACTCCGGCTCTCGTTCCGTCGGAACCAGCCAGCTGTCGGCCTCCAATATCTGCCAGCCACCGAGCTCAGCCCCCAGCATTTCCTCTCATCGGTTCCAGAAATCCGAGGGGGCATGGGGCGCCTGGGTGGCGCAGTCGGTTAAGCGTCCGACTTCAGCCAGGTCACGATCTCGCGGTCCGTGAGTTCGAGCCCCGCGTCAGGCTCTGGGCTGATGGCTCGGAGCCTGGAGCCTGTTTCCGATTCTGTGTCTCCCTCTCTCTCTGCCCCTCCCCCGTTCATGCTCTGTCTCTCTCTGTCCCAAAAATAAATAAAAAAACGTTGAAAAAAAAAATTTAAAAAAAAAAAAAAAAAAGAAATCCGAGGGGGCAGAAATCACTGATCCCGTCGACAGAGGCATGGACAAGCCACCCCACGGGCTCCCGTCAGGTCAGCTGCAAGAGCCGGGTTTTGGACCCCACGACCTCAGCGTGAGGCCTCCCAACCCCCACGCCAGGTGGCCTCGGAGGTCCCCGTGCCCACCTGAGCGCCCGAGAGACCTCTGAGATGGGAATCCGAGTCATTATTGCGAAGGTTGCAAAATATTGCAGTGAGTGGGTTTCAGACACTGTAAACAGGTTTAGTCCCTCTTCCGTTCCTTCGCGAAGAGGCAGTTTACTCAGAGCCGAGGAGCCGAAGCTAAATTGAACGAACCAGAGCTAGTGAGTACCGCAGAGCCCCAAGGAGGCGTTACCTCGGCCGGATCAGGTGAGACAGCAGGTAGCTCTGGGAGCCCTCCTGGAGGTCCCCTCCCCAGTGCTGGTGGGCAGGGGTCCCAAGGCAGGTCTCGGGGCGCCTCGAATGAGGCAGGGGTCAGAGACACCCTCGTCGTGGTCTTTGCCGACATAGCGGGCAGGGCTGAACATAGAAGGGGCTTCCTCTTTCTGCATCTCTATGAATTCGTCTCTCTCTCTCTCTCTCTCTCTCTCTCTCTGGTCTCCTGTTTCTCTGTCCCTGTCTATCTGAATCCCTCTCTTCTCCGTCAGTGTCCCCCTCCCTCTGGGTCTCTCTGTCTCCGTCTCCCTCTGTCCCTCTCTCACACATGCACAAACTTTCTGTCACGCCCCCCCCAGCCACCCCTGGCCTTCCTGCTCCGTCCGCATGACCAGGCTGCCGTCCTGCCTGTGGGTTGGGCCCCCCCGGGCACGGAAGAGGAATTCTCCGCACCCGCCCCAGTGACAGGTCGTCGCTGCTGGGAGGGCATATTCTGCCTAAAACACCTGTCTTGCGTCAGGTTCCCTGAAATGGGATGGGGAGTCTTGGGCAAGGGAGTTATCGAGGGGGTGTTCTCGGGAGAGACCGCCAAGGCAGGCCTTCTCAGAGCTGCATTACGATTACCTGGGGAGGTTCTGAAAAATCCTGATGGCCGGGCTTCATGCCTTACCAGTTAAGCCAGAACCTCTGGGGGTGGGGGTGGGGGTGCTTTCCAGTTTGAGAACCGGTGGTCTACGGAAAATGGGGGAAGCAGCAAAGGGCAGGGGGGAGTCCAGACCAAGGATGTGGGTTCAGCCCCTGCCTGACTCCAGTGGCAGGGGGTGCAGGGCCCTGGAACAGGAAGAACGCCATAGAACTGCCATAGAACTGATCCCCAGGGGGCTGGGAACTGGGCTGGGAACTCAGCAGCCCAACTCACAGGAGCCTGGGGATAGACGCCCCAGCCCCGTAAAGAGGCGCGAGGAGCCTCCTCTCAGAGAATAAAACCAGGTTGGATGATACAGGACTCTGGATATTCTAGGATTTACATTTCTGTTGGGAGTTCCGCGCCTTTCACTCTCTAAATGATGCAGGGTTGGGTCACTGTTACCATCAAGCTGATAGTGGTTCGGGTTGCAGGTCCGCGATGATTCCTACTACCACGATTCGAATAATCCGTGCTCTTATTATGGTGATGTCAGTCACAGGGGCGGCTGGAACAGAGCAGCTCAGAGACCCGGACGGTGTGGCCCAAACGGGGTGGGTGTGAGTTCTGCTGCTTACTGGCTGTGTGGCCTTGGGCAAGTCCCTTCACCTCTCTGGACCTTGGTTTCCTCGTCTGTAAAATGGGACAGTGGTCCTGTGTGCGTCCTAAGGTGAGTTGATACGGGTGAAGTGCCTGGCGCGCCGTGGCTGCTGTGAACGTATTTCCTGTTTGTTCTTATTCGTGTTCTTGTCGCTATTAGGAGATGTGTCAAGTTTGAACCTTCCCCGTAATTTGAGATGCGTTCTTTGTGCATAAGAGTGGGTAATATATGAATGAATTAAAATAGCTCTTTCCGAAATAACCTTGCTGGATCCTGCCTGCCGCCCCGGAGGGTGTCCCCGCCCCCTCCTCCTCTCCGGCAGCCCTCCCTCCCCCTTCTAAAATTTTTTTTTGTAACATTGATTTATGATTGAGAGACACTGGGCATGAGCAGGGAAGGGGCACAGAGAGAGGGAGACGCAGAATCGGAAATGGGCTCCAGGCTCCGAGCTGTCAGCACAGAGCCCGACGCGGGGCTCGAACTCACGGACCACGAGATCACGACCTGAGCCGAAGTCGGTCGCCCAGCCGACCGAGCCACCCGGGCGCCCCGTGCTGAACCATTCTAGTCAAATCTTAGAACAACGAGGCCTTCGGCAGGTTTGCATCCACACAGGTGGGGCCAGGAGGATCACTTCTGTGTGTCTCGAAAGGGTCGAAGTAAATGTCCCCGAGGCCGCGCATTTTCAAGGTTACTGGCCAAGCAGAAAGGCTTGCTCCGGAATGGCTTTTTCACCAACCGGAGGGACCCAGGCAGTAGAGAAACAAGACACGGCTGGGCTCGCTGAGGGGTCCACCTGAGAGATGACAGAGAGAGCGCTGAGCTCCCCGCTGTCGGCTTTGCCCTCGTGACGAGAAGACGTCTGTCTGTCTGTCTTCCAGGGCGGACAGCAAGACAGCCTCAGGTTAAGGGGGAAGTGAAGCCCAGGAAGGCGGGAGGGGCAGATAAGAAAGAACCTGGGGTGCCTGGGGGGCTCAGTCGGTTGAGCGGCTGACTTTTGATCTCGGCTCAGGTCCTGAGCTCACGGTTCGTGGGTTTGAGCCCCGCGCCCGGCTCTGTGCTGACAGTGCGGCTCCTGCTTGGGATTCTGTCTCCCTCTCTCTCTCTCTGCCTCTCCCTCTGCTCCTGCGTGCATGTTCTCTCTCTCAAAATAAATATACATTAGAAAAGAAAAAAAGAAGGAAGGGAGGGAGGGAGGGAGGAAGGGAGGAAGGAAGGAAGGAAGGAAGGAAGGAAGGAAGAGCCCAGCTCTCTTAACCTCCTAGGCCTGAGTGAGTCCCATCGGAGGGCAGACAGGGAATTTGCAGGTGTGGTTGGGGAACCACTGGCAGAAAACTTGAACTTGCGGAAAATGCCAGACACGGACTGGGGTGAGGCTAGTGCAGCGTTAGCTTTGGGTGCAAGATGTAAGGGGCCCCCCCAAAACTCATCAAGGTAAATATTTTAACGCAGTATTTTTTTTAAGTTTATTTTTATTTACTTAGAGCGAGCTTAGAGGAGGGGGGGGGGGGGGGGAGAGAGAGAGAGAATCCCAAGCAGGCTCCACACCGCCAGCACGGAGCCTGCCGTGAGGCTCAAACTCACAAACCGTGAGATCATGACCTGAACGAAAGTCTAGAGTTGGACGCTTAACCGACTGGGCCACCCAGCTGCCCCTAACGCAATGTCTGTTTTTTAAATAAAAATCAACACAAACAGTGGTGATGAGCAAAATATCAAAATTGAACATAGGGGCAAGATCAGTATTTCTGACCATTCCTTTGGCCTCAGGCTCCAGTAGGGCTTGGCGTGTGTTATGGGGTGAATTGTGTCACCCCTGGAAATTCCTGCGTTGAAGCCCTAACTCCCAGTTCCTCAGGGTGTGACCTTGTTTGGAGCAGGGTCGTTGCCCATGTGATCCGTTACGATGAGAGGAGGCTGGAGGAGGGCGGGCCCTGACCCAGTACAACCCGCGTCCTTAGGAAAAGGGGACATTTGGACACAGAGACACGTGCGCTCGGGGAGAATGCTGTGTCAAGACTGAATTATGTTGCCACCGACCAGAGAACTACCAGCAGGGAGGAGGGAGGCCTGGGATGGAGCCTTCCTTAGGGTTCGAGGGAGCTGGGCCCCACCAACGCCGTGATCTCGGGCTTCCAGCCTCTAGAACCGGGGACCATACTTTTCTGGCGCTGAAGCCGCTCCGCGTGCGTGTGGTGTTTTGGTGGCCCCAGCTCACAAGTACCCGGCGGGGCAACTGTTACGTTCTGTGCCCAGAGTGAGTGCTTAACTCTCCCCTCCTTTGTTCCAGGCCCAGTGCCAGGGGTGTTGGGAAAAGGATGTAGGCCCTAGTTCTGTCTTCCTTTCTTCCTCCCTCCCGCCTTCCCTCCCTCCTTCTTCCTTCCTTCCTTCCTTCCTTCCTTCCTTCCTTCCTTCCTTCCTTCCTTCCCTCCTTCCTCCTTTCCCTCCTTCCCTCCCTCCTTCCTTCCTTTGTTCCTTCCCTCCCTCCCTCCTTCCTTCCTTTGTTCCTTCCCTCCCTCCCTCCTTCCTTCCTTCCCTTCTTCCTTCCCTCCTTCCTTCCTTCCCTCCCTCCTTCCTTTCCTCCTTCCTTCCTTCCCTCCCTCCTTCTTTCCTTCCTTCCTTCCTTTTCTCCTTCCTTCCTTCCTTCCTTCCTTCCCTCCTTCCTCCTTTCCCTCCTTCCTTCCCTCCTTCCTTCCTTTGTTCCTTC
>NC_064816.1:8896876-8917185 GCF_023721935.1 Panthera uncia | reverse complement strand
CCTTCCCTCCTTCTTTCCTTCCTTCCTTCCTTTTCTCCTTCCTTCTTTCCTTCCTTCCTTCCCTCCCTCCTTCCTTCTTTCCTTCCTTCCTTCCCTCCCTCCTTCCTTCCTTCCCTCCCTCCTTCTTTCCTTCCTTCCTTCCTTTTCTCCTTCCTTCCTTCCCTCCCTCCTTCCTTCCTTCCTTCCTTCCTTCCTTCCTTCCTTCCTTCCTCCTTCTTCCTTCCTTCCCCCCTCCCCTCTCTCCCTCCCTCTGCCTTTCAAATAAGAGCTTTCTTGAGATACAATGCACATAACAGAAAACTCACCCCTTTAAAACGTACAGTGATTTGTATAATATGCATAAGGTTGTCCAGCCATCAACACTATCTAATTTCAGGCCATTTAGAATCCCATACCCCTTATAGGCTGTTGTTTTCTGCATTCACCAAAACAAAAACAACTCAGTGCAGGCCTTACCTGTCCAGCTCAGGTAAAGCCGATGACACCTGGTTTGGTCGGCCCTCGGAGGACTCACCACCCCAGTGATCAGATCCGGTTCAGGTGTCTTGTCAGAGTGCACGAGGACTGTAACCCTGGAGTATGGCCCTGGGACTCGTCTAGGTGCCCAAATACCCCTGGAAATGCTGGCTCAGGGGGAGGTCCAGGGTGGCTTGGAGGAGGCCAACTCCCTGGACGGCAGATGGGCAGCCCTCGGGGAGACCAACGATAGTGGCTGTTTATCAACCGGAATGGAAGCATCTCACAGTTTGAACAACCCAGAGGGCCAACAGCAGCTGCGATCGGAACTCCTGGTCGTTTTGGCGTTTCTTCCTTTAAATATTAGCTCCCCAGTTAGACCCGGAGCTATTTGAGAGGGGAGCCCATGAATCTGTTATCTACGTGGCCCTAGCGTGTGCACGGCATACTGTGGGTGCTCTATAAATGTTTGTCGGATTGAAATCTAAAGCCTGGAGAGTAATAGGGTTTGGGGAAAAAAAGGTGGTGAGACTGATTCTCCCCAGAATGCTTTTGATGTGAGGACTTTCTCCTGAAAGTGTGCAGCCTGATGGACAAGGCAGGATCATACACTCAGCAGACGTGGCTTTGGGGCTCAGGCACCAGACTCCTCGCTGTGAACCTGGGATGAATTTTCTGTCTCCTGGTCTTTAAGTTGGAGGTGATAATAGTCGGGGTCTTAGTTTGGGCTCTCTGAGGCAGATCCTGGGACAAGAATTCAAGTGCGGGGGCCCCTGGGTGGCTCAGTCGGTTGGACGTCTGACACTTGATTTCGGCTCAGGTCATGATCTCATGCTTCATGAGTTCGAGCCCCACATCGGGCTCTCTGCTGTCAGCACCGAGTCTGCTTCAGATCCTCTGTTCCCCTCTCTCTCTGAGCCTCCCCCGCTCGGACTCTCTCAAAAATAAATAAGCATTAAAAAAAAAAAAAGAATTCAAGTGCAAATAGTTATTTGGGAGGTGGCCCAGGAAACACCAGGAGGGAAAGGAGGCGTGAGGTGAAGGCAGGCAGGCAGGCGGTTAAGGGAATGTTAGCAAGGCAGTTACCACAGTGGGTAACCGGGGCTCAGTTCCATCATAGGCCTCTGGGAGGCAGCAGAGAGCATGCTTTTCAGAGTCACCCCGCCGAGCGGCAAGGGGGCTGGGCTGTCAGCAGTTGAGGACGTTAATTGCTTCCCAGGACACTTCTGGCTGGCCTCCACCTTCAACACTCATTGAGGGATACGGCGGGTGGGACACCGGTAGCATCTGGCCTAGGGCCTTTGTGACTCTCCGCCGAGATACTGGGTGAAGACCACAGGTGCTATTATCCCTGCAGCTGTGGCCCCCAAGTTCAATGGAAAGAAGGCGGATCGATTCACCGGGGTGAGGCTAGGCAGCTATAACAAGAGGCCCAAGGCAAATTCAAGGTCTGAAAGAGGGCGGGCGTCTCTTTCTTTTCGCCTGTTACGGTCTCGCCTGTTGCGGCGGTGGGGTGGCTCTGCGCCAGGCGATTATGCAGGTCGTGTGGCTTTTGCCGCCGCTGCAGACGCAGTTCCGTTCCCCACGCAGCGCCTCTGGCACCTACCATTTCTGGAGCTGCCCACCCCATTCTCCATGGACGGCGCCTGCCTCTGTCTGCCTCCGAGCCCTGCCTGGCAGCCAGAGTTCGCTGTGGGTACAAGCAAGGCGAGCCTGAAATGTTGGGGAGACCACCGCCTCCCCCTGGAGGCGTGGTGGATACGTGCGCCAAATTCCCGGCCCCCCCCCCCCCCCCCCCCGGGAAGGAGGGCTCGGAGGGGTGTGTGTGTGTGTTCCATGCTGCCTTCTAGAGCTCTCCAGCAGGATGGCATCCCAGGTGTCCCCGGTGGTAACTGGCTGCCTCCCCTACTCTGTCTCACTTCCCCATTCCCCCACTGGGGTTTTCTGGGGTCATTTCACATCCTTGTCTCCGGGTCTCCTTTTGGGGGAACTCGGACCAAAATACGGTTCTCCGGCTGTCATCATGCCCTGGGCTCACCAAGGGTGACGGCCAAATGGGAAGACGTGGCCCCTGTCCCTTTCCTCAAGGTCCAGAATCGGCACCTAAAACTTCGGCTGGCATGTCACGGGTCACATGACCACACGGTGTGGCCAGGGCAGCTGGGAAATGTAGTCCCTCCGCCTGCCGGGATGTTGGTGGACACAGCAGTCCCTTCCGCACAGGCGATCGCTCGAGGATCAGAAGTTGACAACCCTTATTCACGACGTGCATAACTCACCTGCGGATAACGCGTTCACGATCACGTCTTTTTGCCTGGGTTAACTTAAACGTTCCTTTTTTGGCTCACGCCGGGGAGCAAAAGCCAGTTCCCAGCTCTGAAATCTTAGTATGACGGCGCTTAAAAGTGAAGCACACAGAAATCTTTTTTTTTTTTTTTTTTCTTCTGTTTAGATGACACATCTAGGGATTAAGCATCTGGACCCTAAGATACCTGCCCCCACCCAAGACTGCCGACCAGACAGTCACGGAGCCCAAAAATACGCCTGCATTTCTTCAGTTAGACTGACCTAGTATTTGTACCCAATTTTCTTGGGAACACTTTCTGGCTAAATATTTTTTAGAAGGCTTTCAAAAAATATTTTAAAAGTGAGTTCTATTTTTCTTTCTTTCTTTTTTCTTTTCTTTTCTTTCTTTCTTTCTTTTTTTTGGTCGGGGGGAGGTTGGTGAAGTTTTAACATCACGCCTCCTCTTTTCTCTAGAGGAGGCAGGGATGGGGGGGGGGGGGATGTCTCCACAGCCTGCCAGGCGATGCATCCAGAACCCAGAAGAGCTGGTTCTTAATCCTTTTTGCCTTGGAAGCATTTTTTTTTTTCCACCACCCCAGCAGCTTGCCAACCAGTTCTGCAGTCTCCTCTTCCTCCCCCGACTCAGAGCCTTTTTCCAAAGCTCTCAGATTAAAAAGTGCTGAGGCCAGTGTCTCTGAGTGCTCTGGCCTCCTGTTGTCATGGCGAAGGGAGCTGGCAAAGAAAGACTTAACTCCTGCCTCCTTGGGGGCCCTGGCACCTGGGGCCACGTCTCCACCTGGGGCTTTCTGTTTCCAACAGCAGCTAGCTCATCATGCTTTTTTATAAATAAATAAAAAATAAATACATTCATAAATAAATAAATACATGTATTTTAAAAGTTTTTTTAAAAAAATTGGGGAGCCTGGGTGGCTCGTCGGTTAAGTGTCCGACTTCGGCTCGGGTCATGATCTTGCGGTTTGTGAGTTCGAGGCCCGCGTCGGGCTCTGGGCTGACAGCTCGGAGCCCGGAGCCTGCTTCGGATTCTGGGTCTCCCTCTCTCTCTGCCCCTCCCCCACTCACACTCAGTCTCTCTCTCGCTCTCAAAAATAAATAAAACATTAAAAAAATTTAAAAAAACGTTTTTAAAAATGGAAGCCTAAGATGCATTGGGCGAGATGTGTTAACACGCATCTGCTTCAAGTTCACAGCGCCACGAATTGTTGCGAAGCTACACAACTCTGGGAACGTTGCTCACCTCCAGATGTACAACAGCCCGTCTCCTCCCAAGCCTCCTTGGAGCTCCTGCTCAGACGCAACCCCAATTTTCTCTCACTGTGGGTAGGGTTTGCCTCTCTTCCTGAATTTCCAGTAAACAGAAACCCCGTGGCGTTCTTATTCTTTGTCATAGACCGTGGTCATTGTTCTAGTTGTGTGAATAAGACGTCTCTGGGAAATCTTGCTACTTTTTGAAATAATTTTATTTTTTTCTCATTATGTTTGTCTCAGAGAGAGAGCATGGGAGAGGGGCAGAGAGAGGGGGACAGAGGATCCCAAGCAGGCTCTGTGCTGACGGCAGTAAGCCGGATGCGGGGCTCGAACTCATGAGCTGTGAGATCATGACCTGAGCTGAAGTTGGATGCTTAACTAATTGAGCCCCTAAATCTTTTTTTTTTTTTTTTGAGAGAGAGAGCAAGTGGGGGAGGAGCAGAGAGAGAGAGAGAGAGAGAGAGAGAGAGAGACAGACACAGAATCTGAAGCAGCCTCCGGGCTCCGAGCTGTCAGCACAGAGCCCGACGTGGGGCTCGAACTCATAGACTGGGATCATGACCTGAGCTGAAGTCCGATGCTTAACTGACTGAGCCACCCAGGCGCATTTGAGATCATAAGCTGATCCAAAGTAGGATGCTTAACCAGTTGAGCCACCCAGGTGCCCCTCGATTCGCTTCTAACAAGAAAATACAGCAAAGTGATGGGATCCACTTCCCAATTGGGTTACAAAAGGCCCACGGCTTCTGTCTTGCTCTGCCTTGGGGTTCTCTTGCTTGCTGGTTTTGATGACGCCAGCGACCAAGGAACAGAGAGCGGCTTTCAGCCAACAGCCTGAGAGAAGCTGAATCCTGCCAACAACCACATGAGTGAGCTTAGAGGCCCTTCCTCAGCCGAGTCCCCAGATGAGACCGCAGCCCTGGGTGATAACATCTCATGACACAACGTAAGGCAGAGGCAGCCGCTGAGCCCTGCCAGAAACGACGAAGTCCTCAGTTGTTTGTTCTAGGCTGTGAAGTTTTGGGGGAATTTGTTACACAGCATTTGATAGCGATTAAACCGAACAGAAGCAGTTTTGTTCCGCAAGCATGACTTCAAAGTCACGCCTCCAGACCGAATGCCGACCCTGTTGATGCCCCGAAGCCTTTTCAGTGTAGAATTTCCAGAGCCCCTTGAGCCTTGAAGGCCAAGGTTAACAAAAAAGCCCAACCCCACCCTCAGCCCCAGTCACTTGGTCCAAAATTGTTAACAACCTTGGATGTGGTGGCCTTGAACTAAGGGCAGCAGGAAGGATGGGACGTGCTGTCTTTCCACCCCAAAATATGTTTTGCTGTGAAGTCAATGCGTTTTTATTTTAAAAACTCAGTGTTTTAAAAAATGTTTTTAAAACTGAATTTTTCCCCCCCCCCCCCCCCAAGATGATTCTCATTAATGGTGGTGATGGGCCCCTTTGTGTAGTAAGCAAAATTAACATCCTACATCCCTATTGCTTTGGAATGTGTCTGTCCCACTAAGTAGGGGATGAGATTGATGTCTTTATGATGGGGGCTAGGATTTCTTCTGAACTTTCAGTCCATGTTGTTTAATGAGTACCTACAGTGTGCTGATCTATGTTTCAGGGCTTGGGATCCATGAGTGCCTTCCTTTGAAAAAGAATTTTTAATGTTTATTTATTTTTGAAAGGGCGGGGAGGGGCAGAGAGAGAGAGAGAAGGAGACACAGGATCCCAAGCAGGCTCCAGGCTCTGAGCTGTTAGCACAGAGCCCGACGTGGGGCTCGAACCCACAGACCGCGAGATCATGACCTGAGCCAAAGTCGGCCACTCAACCAACTGAGCCACCCAGGTGCCCCACAAAACGGTTTTTCAAAATCCCTATTTTGTCAGGGTACCTGGCTGGCTCCGTCAGGGCAGGCTGTGACTCTTGATCTCGGGGTCATGAGTTCGGAACCCCACGTTGGGTGTAGAGATTTCTTAACACAAATAAATAAACTTAAAAAAAAAAATCCGTGCTTTGTCTTTCGCCATATTTTCCCTCCCCCTTTTCATCTGCAAAATGGGGATAATGCTCTGACCTACCTCATGCATTTCGAGGAGGGTGAATTGAGTTACTGCATGTCGAGCTTTCAGCCAAGGGCCTGACACACGGGAAGCTCTGTATTTGTCAGGATTGCTGGGATGATTCCTCCTTGCCACTTTCCCTTCCTTCCTTCTGCATTCCTCTTTCTGCCTGCCTTCTCATCTTTCCTTTTCTGTAAGGAGGAGGGGCGGTTGAATGCTGACAGTGTTCTGTGTGGGTCCATTACCAGCGTCTGGGAAGGGAAGAAAGGACTAAATTAGATGTGTTTGGCCCGCTCCCGGAGCGGTAGTGGAGAGCCGGAGCCAGCTGGAAGGAGCCGGACCCGTCTTCCTCCCTCTCCCCGTCCTGTTTCCCCTGCCCCCTCCTCGGACACAGGGTTTCTCATTGTTTCCGGGGCTCCAGAGGAGTTTAGCCTGGCGGGGGGGGGGGGGGGGGGCACTGGAGGCAGGGGCTGGCCACACGGCAGAGGCTGAAAGAAAGGCCTGTGCTGGCAGGAGGCACCCACTCCTTTATCTGCCTGTCTCCGAGGTCCCTCTGTTCCCTTCCCACACACCTTGCCTGCTATTTCATCAGAGGAGAGAATGCGCGCATCGGTGCCATCCATCCGCGGCAGAGACTCTTGGTTTTTCTGATGCCTTAAAAAAAATAAATCCATTGTCAGAGGAAGGTGACACTTGACTATTCAATCGTTCACTTACTCGTTCATTCGACCCTAACAGCTGTTTGCAGGGGAGGCTGCCGGGGCCAGTGCTGGGCGCACAAACGTGCGAAGGCCGTAGCGCCCCCTCCTCGGGAAGAATGGTCCGGTGCGGCCGACACAGATCAGCGGTCACCAAGGTGGCAGGGGGATGCCGCAGGGAGGCAGCGGGCACCGGGAGCTCCTGGGTTTGCTCTGTGGAATCAGGGGAGCCCTCCCACTGGAGGAAGCACTGGGCCAAGATGTGAGTGACGAGCCCGAGTTTGCCAGGCTGATAAATGTTGTCGGTCTGAGGGGCGTGTGTGTGCGTGTGTGTGTGTGCGCGCGCGTGTGTGTGTGTGTGTGGCATTCCAGACGGATGGGGAGATCAGACAGCATTCGTTTGGTTGTGAGAGATAGAAACACGATGCACATTGAGTCAGGTTGAAAGCAAAAAGGGTTTTGTGTGAAGGGGCGTGTGTGTGTGTGTGTGTGTGTGTGTGTGTGTGTTGACTCAAGTAATTTAAAAAGTCTGTTTCAGGAATGGCTGCATCCAGGCGCTGAAATAAGGTCAGGTTTCAGGAATGGCTGCTTCAGGCACTGGAATAAGGCCATCAGCTTGTGGAATAATAAAAACATATTTGGGCTTTGCCTCAGCTCCCAGCATACAGCTCCTAAAACTCTTGGAATCTCTGAGTGATAAGAGGGTCGTTGGTATGCTAAGGAGATGAGGGCTCCGGGTTGCCAGCAACTGGTTCTAGGTCGGGCGAGTAAAGATAAGATGTGATCCTTCTTCTCAGAGGGCTTATGTTCTAGATGGGGGGAAGGAAGCCCTTGTTAGATCAGGACTCCGGGAGGGACTGGTTGATTCTCCTGAGAAGTATTAGAAAAGAATTTATGCCGTGTGTGATTCTTTAATTTTTTTAAATGTCTATTTATTTTTGAAAGAGAGAGAGACAGAGAGCGAGCGGGGAAGGGGCAGAGAGAGAGAGGGAGACACGGAATCCCAAGCAGGCTGCAGGCTCCGAGCTGTCAGCACCGAGCCCGACGCGGGGCTCGAACTCACGAACCGTGAGATCACGACCTGAGCCGAAGTCGGCCGCTTAACCGACTGAGCCCCCCGGACGCCCCTGAAGTGTGTGATTCTTGATGTGGACTGGTGTGTGTCAAACGCTCGGGGAAGGAAATGGTTTCCAGGGTGGAGGGAACTTGGTACCCAGAGGCCTAGAAGTGTGGACGACTTCGGTGTTGGAGGAACGGAAAGTAACTGAGTATGGATACCCGCCTGTGCTTCTCCGAGCGGCCCGCTCACCTGCCGAAGCCAGGGCCACACCTGAGACCAAGTGCGCGGTACTGTCCCTGAGGGTAGCAATTTTAAAAGCTTCCCTCTTCCCGGGGATTCTAGTAGGCACCCAGGACCTCTGGGCTAGAGTTTGTGGTGCAAGGAGGATGTGGCAAAACAGACGTCTGTTAGAAGTCAAATCAAGGCTTTTGAGTTTACCCAGTGGGCAGAGGGCAGCCTCCAGCAACAGAGGAGAGGGGTTTAATGTAGAAGCAAGTGATGGTCATTGAGGGGCGCCTGGGGGGCTCAGTCGGTTAAGCGACCGACCTCGGCTCAGGTCATGATCTTGCAGTTTGTGAGTTCGAGCCCCGCGTCGGGCTCTGGGCTGACAGCTCGGAGCCTGGAGCCTGTTTCAGATTCTGTGTCTCCCTCTCTCTCTGCTCCTCCCCTACTCATGCTCTGTGTCTGTCTCTCAATAATAAATAAATGTTAAAAAAATTAAAAAAAAGAATTGAATGCAGGGTCTGGAAGAGATATTTGGACACCACACAGCCTAGGTGTTTGTCAGCGGGTGGATGGTTAAAGAAAATGCTTTATATGTATATAAAATGGAGTATTATTCAGCCTTCAAAAGGAAGAAAATTCTGGGGCGCCTGGCTGGCTTAGTCGGTTAAGCGTCCGACTTTGGCTCAGGTCGTGATCTTGAGGGTTGTGAATTTGAGCCCGGTATCGGGCTCTGTGCACTCAGTGCCACTGAGCTGGGCACTTCAAACATGGTAACAAGATAAGGAAAGAGAGTCCGTGGAGAATTTCGAGCCAGGGAGTTTTTTCGGACGGGGTGTGTGCGTGAGGAAGAGCCCTCGGGGGACGGTGTGAGGGATGATTGAAGACGAGATACTAGAGGCAGGGGGATCGGTGAGGGGGACACTGCCACATGGCAGGCAAGCCGTGACGGAGGCCTGGACGGAGCGGTTACGGCATGGACAGGAAGGGATGGGTTAGAGGGGGTTTTGACGAGTGACTGGTTGGTTAACGGGCGAGGGGTGGCGAAGAGGGTTCTGAATCTGTTTAGACCTATTTTCTTGTTTCTAAACACTTGCATCATCTGAACGAAACTGGGATTCCGAGTGTGACGATTTCAGACGCACGGTTGCCCTTCTGGCCCACCTTGCTGGCAAGTCTGTACAGGTTTGCATAAACTGAGAGGCACGGGCCTCCGTGAAGAATGCTTGATGTGATCAGACCAGGGTGGGTGCTGGGCTGCAGGTCGTAGAAAACTGAGGCAGGAAGGGAAGGTAACGCGCTTTCGTGACCGGAAGTGCAGGGGTGGTGTGGGCTTCAGGATGGGCTTGATCCAGCACCATTTTAATTTCTCAAGGATCCAAGGTCTTAGGATGGCTGCCATTGTAACTGGGGCTACCTGCTTCCCTGTTCGTGCCCCACGGAAGAAGAAAGGTAGTTTCCCATGGCTCTTGTAAGAGACACTCTTTGCAGCTGTCCCCAGGAGATGTTCTTATGGACTTTATGGTCCAAATTAACTAACGCGTGGGGCACGTTGGGATTTTTTTGTGGTCCCTGTTGATCATGCGACATGGCTTGAGGCAGATTCTACAATGTCACACAGAGGTGGTCGAGTTAGGCTGGGTTCGGGGGAGGAACTTAGCAGCCCTGGAGGTCAGAGACCCACGTCATCCCATCATTCCATGGGGAGCTGCGCCAAGGCCTGGGTATCCTGATGGACGGCAGTGGGGGGGGGGGATGGTCTGCAGTTAAGGACATGTGGCTTGGCTACTGGAGGGTTCCTTCAGGTGAGACGATGCTGCCTCTCCCTTTGGGCTTACAACAGTCTATCCTGGGGAACATCTTATAAGAGGACGTAGGTCCAATCTTTCGTTTTCAAGAAAACCCTTTTATCATGAAAAATTTCAAACTTATGGCGAATTGGAGAGAATTCTAAAAATGACCTTTCCTAATTTTAATAATTACCAACATTGGCAAGTCTGGTTTCTCTACACCTACTGTCTGCAGTGTGCAGGATTCCTTTCAAATTTTTTTAAATGTTTTTATTTATTTTTGAAACAGAGACAGAGCATGAGCAGGGGAGGGGCAGAGAGAGAGGGAGACACAGAATCTGAAGCAGGCTCCAGGCTCCCAGCTGTCAGCACAGAGCCCGGGACACAGGGCTCAAGCTCATGAACCACGAGATCACGACCTGAGCTGAAGTCGGACCCATAACCGACTGGGCCACCCAGGCGCCCCTCGGGTAATTTTAGATTTAACAGAAAAGTTGCAAAGAAAATAGGGAGTTCCTGTATGTCCCTCATCCAATTTCCGCTAATGTTATTATCTTACATTAGTGCAATCCATTACGATTTTATTTGTGTTTTACCAGATTTTCCATTAATGCCCCGTTTGCTGTTTTGGGATCCCTGTTCACACCGACCCCAAAATGACTAGTTCCTTAATACTGCCAAATATCCAATAATTATCCCCATATCCCTGGTTGGCTGATACATCTCGCAAGTGTCTTGGAATCTAGAACCGTTCTGCCACCTTCTTTTTGTTTTCTTGCCACTTATTTATGGGAGGGACCGGATCATTTTTCCTGGAGACCATTCCACACTTTAGGTTTTGCCGATCGCATCCTCTGTGGTGTTGGTTGGGCACGTTCCTCTGTCCTCCATACTTCCTGTGAACCTGTGCCCCGATCTAGCACAGGGGCTGGTGAAAAAGCCCTAAAGGCCCGGACAATAGATATTCTAGTCTTTGCAGTTCATATGGGTTCAACTCTGCCATTGTGCTGGGAGAGCAGCCATAGACAGTAGGAAAACGAATGGATGTGGCTGGGTCTCAATGACACGTTCTTTACGAAATCAGGGGGAGAGCTGGGGTTGGCGGGGAGATCACAGTGTGATGATCCCTGCACTAGAGGATTAATCGGATTCAGTTTTGGTGGTTTGGTGCTCTTTTTGCAAGAATAACTCTTTGACAGTGCTGGGTATTTCCCATTGCCTCATCAGGTGGCACGTCACATCTGGTTGTCTCTTTTAGTGACGTGGAATTTGACAGGGATTCTGATGTGACCAGCTGGGGCCACGTATCATGAAGGTCTCTCCATCAGTGGACTGTATTTCAGCTTTCCTCTTTCTTCTGCGGCTGGGAGCACTTGTGCAGTGCGTGCCTTGAGCAACCGTACGTGGCAGCCTCTCTCCAGCATTTGTGATCGCCTCTTGGCATCTCGGGGGTCATACAGCACATCCAGCAGTTGCCCTGCAGGTTTGTAAAGTGCCACAAAGGCTGCCACGCCATCAAGAAGAAGTTTCCAGAAGATTTCCCAAGGAGGCACAGATTCTGCGTTTCTCTGGATCAGAGGTTGTGTACAGACTCCAGCTTTTGCTTTCCAAAACAAAACAAAACAAAACAAAACAAAACAACAGTCTCTGCTAACTCCTAAAATCTGGAAGATTTGACAGAAAAACCTGGCTTTTCCACTCCTCTTGGAAAAGGAGGGAATCTGGCCACTCGGGGCCCACAACCCAGCTGAGAGCAAGTGCCCCCTTTAGGTGAGGCCCGTTTACAGGCAGACATCAGGGCGCGGTGGGGACTGTGGCGAACAGCAAGGCACGGGCCCTGTCATTTACCGGGTGAGAGATGCTTCTCCTGAGCACCTGGGAGCCTCTCTGGCTGCTGCGTGAGTTGTTGCTGTTCCCGCATGGGATGCATTTACCTCTCCTTCGCCTCCCCGAGCGGGGCCAGAGCCCTCACTGCCTCCACCCCCCGTGCCTGCAACATTCACTGGTTTCTTACGTGTCTCTCCAGACCTACTTCGTGCAAGCCCGTCAAGTGTGTGCAAATATCAATCCTTCCTTTCCCCGCTTTCCCCTCCTTGCTTACGCAAAAGAGCATATACTCAGCCCGCGGTTGGGTAGCTTGTGTTTTTTCCCACCTACCCATATGTTCTCGGAGATCTTTCCAGCTTAGTTCAGGGAGAGCTTCTTTGTTCTCAGAGAGGCAGGGTTGCGGCCGTGTGGTTGAGGGAGCAGGGGTAGCTAAGGAGGAGGGAGAAACTGAGGCTCCTTCTTCTGTCCCAACCACGAGTACCCTCTTTGGGGGCCTGGATGTGATGTGACAGTGACCCTAGAGCATCTTGTTCCCCTACCCTGCCACTTGTCTGCCCTGTGCTTCAAACAGCTCTCTTGGGTTTCTTTGTCTCTCTCTTAAGCTTATTTATTTAATTTGCGAGGGAGAGAGCAGGGGAGGGGCAGAGAGAGAGGGAGAGAGGGGGGGAGAGAGAGAGAGAGAGAGAGAGAGAGAGAGAGAGAATGAATGAATCCCAAGCAGGCTCCGAGCTGTCAGCACAGAGCCCCACGCGGGGCTCGAATTCACGAACCGCGAGATCATGGCCTGAGCCGACGTCGGACGCCCAACCGACCGAGCCACCCAGGCGCCCCAGTAACTGGGTTGTCTTAAAAGCTTCCTTCCGTGCTTGGTTTGTCTAGTGGCTAGAGAGCAGTTATCAGCAAGGCCAAAGTCATGGGTGTGAGGCTTCCAATAGACCTCCTGTTTGTTCCACAGGCACAAGACCAAGTAAGAAACAGCTTGGAGAGCATGGCGGAGGGCGAGCGATGGGGGTGCCCAGGAGATCGTGGGGATGCTGAGTCCCAAAGGAAGATGGATTTTCCCTCGAGGGCAGGAAAGGGAAGGTTTAGAAGCAGAATTGGAGAGAATGTCAACTCTACTCAAAACGAGTTGGCTACGCACACCATTACTGCAAGGCTGTGTTCAACAGGTTAAGCAGTGATAGCTGCGTAACAAGTAGTCCCCGAACACTGAGGGGCTGAACGCCGAGCGAGTTTCCTTCTTGCTCACGTCGCTGTCCAAGGTGGCTGGGGCGTTAGACAGGAAATGTAATGCTAGCTGCTGTAACACATACGCTCCCTGAATGCTCCGTGACGGAACAAGGTGAAAATGTCCTTGCTCGACTGTCCCAGATGGATGACCTCTCCTGGGTGGCTTTTCTCCGGGTGGTGATTTGGGGATCCGGGGTCCTTTCATCGTGTGCTTTGTCTTGTCCTAAGTAGGGCATCTGAGTTCCCCGGTGGCGCTTCTGAATCTGCCTGGCAGATAAGGAAAGAGAGAGAACAGAAGGACCAGACATTTATCATGGGTCAGGCTTACACGTGGCTCACCATCTCCGTGATTTGCCGTAACTGGGGGAAAATGCACACGCACACGGAGGGTATGGCTGTGGTGGCGAAGGGTTAGGAACATCACCTGTGAAGTCAGAGAGAGCTTTAGAGCCAGGTCTTACCAACGTACTCTCCCAAGATCGTATTGAACGCCGGGACCTGCTCTGGAAATCACTCCCCGCCCCCCTCTTGTTTAGCACCCCCCACCTTCCTTCCTGACCCCAGGGTCTTTTTACTTTGCCAGAACCTTCAGACTGGTTTTCTCCAATGCGTGACTTCTAGGCTGATTGTTCTTTCGAATGTCTCCCCAAGTCCTTGGTCCCTTCTCCAGCACAACTGGTTCTTTTCCCTGCCAGCCCCGGGCAAGAGAGAGACTGAGCTGCTGTGATACTAATTACCAGGCTATTACTGTTATTATTCAGCTGTGGAAAAGAGCCTTCAGAAAACCCCAAATATAATTCACCTTACTGACATCTCTCTCCGTCTCTGTCTCTCTCTCCCTTCTCTTTCTCTGCCATCTGTCTCTGTCTCTCTCCGACCACTCCTGTTTTATTGCAGCCCGCGCCTTGCCTTCGTTGTCCTTGTCAACATTGTCATTTAGCTTTTATTGATACGATTATTTGAGTGAGAAGAAGCTAAGGGCTCCGTCCAGTTTTTCTTCCCTTGTTTCCTTTTTCTTTTTCTTTTTTCCAGCTTTTCTTTTAATGCATTCCTAGCCCAGAGCAGGAGCTCAAAAATATGTATTGATCAATGCACAGGCGTTAATACCTTAATTATTAACAGTCCTCCCTTAGGGTTTTCCCATTCCTGTGAATCGTCCTTGCCACCTGCTTGGCTCCTCCCCCTACCCCCCCCCACTCCTTCCGGTGTTCCGGTCACTGTTCCCTGACCCCGCCCGCCCAGGCGAAGGTTACTCCACGACAGCACCGACTCTTACCAGCCCCAGCAACCCCTTGCTTCTTTCCCCCTTGTCCTTTTTTATTAAAAAAAATTTTTTTGTTTGAATGTTTCTTTAGTTTTGAAGGAGGGAGGCACAGAGGGGGAGTGGGGGTGGGCAGAGAGAGAGGGAGACCCAGAATCCGAAGCAGGCTCCAGGCTCTGAGCTGTCAGCGCAGAGCCCGATGTGGGGCTCGAACTCACCAATCATGAGATCATGACCCGAGCCGAAGTCGGACCCTTAACCGCCTGAGCCCCCCAGGCGTCCCGAAATAGGACCCATTTTTCATGGTTTCTCCTACATATGGCCGAATGGCTTCTCCAAAGGGCCTACCAATTTACACATTTACCAGCAATGCCTGTGTCTGCCCATTTGAAGGGACACTAACCAGTATCGAGTACCGTTTTAAACTATTTTTGTTAATTTAATAGACAAAAATAGCACCGCCTTATTGTCTTGGAATCCCGATTTGTTTGATGGGAGCTGACATTAGTCATTCCACAGATATCTATTAAACATCTTCTCCCCGCTAGGCCCGTGTGCTGGGCCCCGGGGGACCGTTGAGTAAGCAGATACGTGTTCTGGTGCCCAGAGGTGTGGAGTTTACCACCAGGTGGGAGGGGTCTCTCGAGGTCCAAAGAGGAAAGAGAATTCACCTCCCTCCCTATAGTTTAAATGCAGAGGCTTTAAGGAGGGACGTGCTTGAAGAAGTGTGGACAGAGGTAAGGGAGCCCGCAAGGCAGGGGGGCACTCAGGAGCTGGCAATAACGGAGAGCCTTTACCACCCTTGAGCTGTAGCATTGGCACAGGGAGGGCTAGAGCCAAGGAGGGCTGGAGCTATGGGGGAGGGGCTGCCTGGCAGGAGCCGTCCTGGTGGAGGGACCCAGCCACTCACCAGAGACCGGGCAGCCAAGCAGAGAGGGACTGGGGAAAAACTGTCCTGTCTTCCTTCTCCCGGCTCTGAGTTCCTGCAGGTGCCTCCCCTTGGCCGAGAGCAGCGGGAATCCAGGGGGCCTGGGAACTGGGTGATGCTCAGAGGAGGGAAGGGCAGACGGTGGGTCTGGCAGGGGCGGGGTGGGCACGTGGGGAACCACTTTCTCAGGAGGAGATGCTCAGAAAATAAATAGACCGTCAACAAATAGTTGCGACGAGCGCTCCCAAGGAAAGCAGCGGGAGGCAGCGACGGGGAAGAGAGGTGGCGTGGGGGGGCGGGGGGATCTGCCTCGGCTGGGGATGTCAGGGAGGGACAGCAAGGGCAGCACGTTGAGTGGCCCTGAGAACGGGTCAGAGACCATTGTAGGTGGCATTCTAGGTTTGACCGTGGCGACTACCTCGATCCTCACAAAACGCCCCTGATGGGCACTGTGATCGCTCACAGATGAGGTTTTCTAAGGCCATAGGAGTTCCTTGTGGAAAGCGGTGGCGGGGGCGGGGGGGGGCGGGGAGCTCAGATGGTCCCCAGTGCGCATTTTGTCATCCGAAATCTGGCCCACTGGTTTTCAATTGTGTATAGGTAGAGCTCCCTCGTTCATTTGTTAATTCATCTGATGTTTCTTTTATTTTTTTAAGGCAATGTTATCTTTTTAAAAATTTTTTTTAGAGAGACAGAGAGAGTGTGAATGGGAGAGAGGAGCAGAGAGAGAGAGAGAGAGAGAGACAGAGACAGAATCTTAAGCAGGCTCTACGCTCAGTGTGGAACCCAACGGGGGGCTGGATCCCACGATCCTGGGATCACGACCTGAACCAAAATCAAGAGCCGCATGTTCAACTGACTGAACCACCCAGGCGCCCCTAGCTCACATTTCTTGAGGGCTTAACAAGGCTAAATAAAACTGGTTTTTTTACTCGAGGGGTCTTATGCGAAGAAACACGTAAAGATAGCTTGTTCAGACCGTTTGTACGTAGCAGCCAAGAATTTTATTTGGTTGTATGTAAAATAAAATACTGCAGTGACCCGAGGACCTTTTTTTTTCTCATGATCCATCCCAAAATGGCTGCTGTAGCTCCAGACATCACATCTGCATTTCAGGCAAGAAGAAGGTGGAAGGACAAAGGCCAGTTAAGACCGGTGCCCTTCTGTTTCACTGGCCAGCATCGTTCACGTGGCCGTACCTCCCCGCAGAGGAGCCCAGGAAATGTAGTTCCGAGAGCTGGAGAAGAAGGCGTGAGTGGATAACGGGTGGGCCGCCTCCAATCCTTCTTCAGCTTCCTTATGTTTGTCTTTGCGTTCAGACGATCCCCGGTCTTATAGAGGGTAGATGAAGGAATGATAACGTTAGATTAAATAGATCTTCACAGGAGGCAGAGGCTTTGCCTTTCTCCATAGTCTCCCTGATGGCATTTTATTGGCTTCGATAGCTGCGGCAGCTTAGTTCGGGGTTTTTCTGGCAAAATTCCCAGAGAGCAGGGTTTATCTAAACTACCTAATGTGCGGCGTTTGCAAATAATTATTAATAGATGTTTGCATTTTCATTCTTTGGGAGTGCTGCTGTGGGGTGATTCTGTAATTCAAGAGGGACGTGGTAGTGTGGATTGCTACCCTTCCCACGCTACCCCTCCCGCAGCCTCCTCCATCAGGCTGCTCAGTGTCAAAATCCCCGAGGCGTCCTTGACTCCTGTCCTTCACTGCCACCCCACGTCCGATCCGTGAGCAGCGCCTGTCTGCTTTGCCTTTAAAAGATATGCAGAAATAACCCTGCAGGGCACCCACCTGCTCATGGCCCCCATCATGGACCGGTGCTGTCGCCCCTTCTGCAGACGCCCAGCTTTGCTTTCCTTCTCTCTCCGCTCCAGCGGCCGGGGAGAGACGGCGAACGCCTGAGTCGGTTCACGTCTCTCCTCCTCCCGGCACCCATCGTGGTCCCCAGTTTACTAAGAATGAAAGCCAGAGTCCTCACTGCAGTCCGTAAGGCTCTGCATGTTCTACCCTTATCGACTTGTCTGTACACACGGAGCATGTTCCGGCCGCAGGACCTTTGCACGTGCTGCCCCCCCCCCCCAGCCTGGGATGCTCTTCCTGCAGATGTCTGATGGCTCCCTCCTTCACTTCCTTCAAGTTTCTGCTTGCATATTACCTTACCACGGAAGCTTCCCTGGCCATCCTGTCCGTAAGTCACCCCACTTCGGTCCCCATTCCCGATGTAGGTTTCCTCACCGCATCTGCCGTATTATGAAATTATTTGTTGATTGTCCCCTGTTAGAATGTCCCTTCAATGAGGGCAGGGATGTGAGGCCATGTGGCTCTGCGCTGTGCCCCAGGTGCCTAGAACAGCTCCTGGCACACAGTAGGTGCTCAACAAACATCTCTCTCTCTATACAAATTGTGAATGTGTATTTGTTTTTGAGAGAGAGAGAGAGAGCATGTGAGCAGGGGAAGGGCAGGAAGAGAGGGAGACAGAGGATCTGAAGCGGACTCCACAATGACAGCAGAGAGCCTGGTGCGGGGCTCGAACCCACGAACCGTGAGATCGTGACCTGAGTTGAGGTCGGACGCTTAACTGACTGAGCCACCCAGGCGCCTCTCAACGAATATATTTAATATGTGAAGCAGGGCATATTTGTATGGCCAGTCTGGAGAGACACTACATCCGATCCAGTTTGCAAGGGCGCCTGGGTGGCTGAGTCGCTTAAGCTTCTGACTTTGGCTCCGGTCATGACCTCACGGTTTGTGGGTTCAACCCCCGTGTCGAGCTCGGTGCTGACAGGTCGGAGCCTGGAACCTGCTTCGGATTCCGTGTCTCCCTCTCTCTCTTTTTCACGTTGCCGTCGATTCACATCATTTCGAGTCATGTCGTCACATTTCAGACGACCATCAACAACCCGAGATAAACATTGGCAAACTCGTCGATCTGATGGGCTCCGGAGCGATGTTTGTGCTAGCCCGGAATGGATCGTTGTTGTTTTTTTTTAATTTTTTTTTTAACGTTTATTTTTTTTAGAATTTTTTTTAATGTTTATTTTTTTTTAATTTTTTTAATGTTTATTTATTTTTGAGACAGAGACAGAGCATGAACGGGGGAGGGTCAGAGAGAGGGAGACACAGAATCTGAAACAGGCTCCAGGCTCTGAGCGGTCAGCACAGAGCCCGACGCGGGGCTCGAACTCACCGACCGCGAGATCATCACCTGAGCCAAAGTCGGCCGCTTCACCGACTGAGTCACCCAGGCGCCCCGGGAAGGGATCATTGTGAAGTTGTCGGTTCATTAGCGAGAATGTTTATGTTAGGATGACGTCAGCTTCCCTAAGCTCTTAACCGTGTGGTTATCGGGATAATGAACCATATAATGAATACTCAGATGATGAGGAACTATTGTATATAAAACATCTTTCTGCTATAATTACCTCTATCAAATAAAAGTCCGGGGGTGGGGAGGTCAGACAGAAATACCACGGAATACCCCCAGTGTTTGTACTGGGGTAGTCAGGGGACAGTGGCTTCAATTTGTTTTTGATGGGGCACCTGGGTGGCTCAGTCAGTTAAGCACGGGACTCTTGATTTTGGCTCAGGTCCCAATCTCACGGTCGTGAGATCAAGCCCCACACCGGCCTCTGTATTGAGCCTGAAGCCTGCTTAAGATTCTCTTTCTTCCTCTGCCCCTCTCCCCTGCTCATGCTCTCTCTGTCTCTCAAAAACAATTTTTTGTCTCTCTGACCTGCTGTGTGGACTATCTCATTTAATCCCTGCGACCACCAAAGAAGTGAACACTGTAATCTCCCCGTTTCGTAAATGGACACCCTGAAGCCAGAGAGGTTGGGCAACTTGCCCAAAGCCACACAGCTCAGCCACACATCATGCTGCCTTGTAACCCATCTGCGAGCCCAACTGAAATCTCTTTCTCGGGGCGACCTGGGTTTTTCCTGGAAATGGGAACTCCTAACACCGCGAGACACTTGATGCTTGAGCGAGCATCTCAGGTGGGAGAGTGAAGGGATTCCTGTCGGCGTGTGATGAAAGCATTTCCTCCACAAAAGACCCAGATGATGCCCGGGGAAGGAATAAAAGAGACGCAGAAAAGAGGCTTAACCTTCTGTCAAGTCAACCCCTGTGGTGTCTCTGTGGGACCCCACGCGTTGGCACAGCCAGAACAGAAATGCATTCGTGTTTCTCTCCGCAGGTACTTCTTCGATGGGACTTTCAGTCCCTTCGGAGGAGTGGCGTTGGAATCTCTTTTCCGTTACCTTTATTTGTCTGTGTCTCTGACGAGTCCTTCCCTGCGTTTGACCTCCTTATTTGGGGAGCGTGGGAGGCTTCCTTTGGACGCGAGATAGAATTCCACCCGACGCGCAGTAAAGACCATCGAGGAAACCGAGGAAACCGGTGCTTGGGTCTTCGCTCCCCTGTGGCCGGTGCATCCCGCTTCCGTGACGCCCCGGGGCACGTCCTGCTTTCATCTCCGTTGTGCCGAAAAGGCAATTGAGGTTCAGGGAGGATCAAGGATGGGAGGAATGGTGTTGTCGTTCTTTGCTGCTGCTTCTGGGCGGGGAGACCACCTCTGTGACGTTGAAGGTCTGGTTCTAGGGAGCTCGGTCGTGTGCAGAGCTGGGGTGACTACCCAGACGGACGATGTCCAATAGAAATACAACAGCAGGGGCGCCTGGGTGGCTCTTAGGCCACTGACTCTTGATTGGGTGGAATATAGACATTCATAATGAGATATTTTGCATTTTGATTCTGGTACTAAGTCTTTAAAATCTGCTGCGGATTCTTACACTTCGGTCTTGATTTGGATCAGTCATATTTCAGGTGCTCAGTGGCCACCTGAGGCTTGGGGCTGTATTTTGGGGAGAGTGAGTCCGAATCTTCTATAAGCAGTTCTGGGATTTTTCTGTTACACGATGAAGTTAGGGCAGCACATATGTTGGGGGTTCCTGATTTATATTCAGCTTTTATCCTGTAATCCCCTTCAATATTTTTTTTGTAGAAGGAAGGAAGAAAAATAGAGAAAGGAAAAGGGGAAGAGGGAAGAGGAGAGGAAGGAAGGCAAGAGAGGAAGGACGGTGCAAAGAAGGAAAGAAAGAAGGAAAGGAGGGAGGAGGGGGGCAGGGGAAAGAAGGGAGAGAGGGAGGGAGGATGGAAGGAAGGAAAGGAGGAAGGAGGGGAGGAAAGGAGGGAGGAGGGGGCAGGGGAAAGAAGGGAGAG
>NC_064816.1:8889868-8896866 GCF_023721935.1 Panthera uncia | reverse complement strand
GGAGGGGAGGAAAGGAGGGAGGAGGGGGCAGGGGAAAGAAGGGAGAGATGGAGGGAAGGAAAGGAGGAAGGGGGGAAGGAAAGGAGGGAGGAGGGGGCAGGGGAAAGAAAAGGGAGAGAGGGAGGGAGGAAGGCAGGGAGGAAGGGAAGGAGAGGGGAAGGAAAGAAGGAAGGATGGAACTTCCTCTGGCCCCCAAATCTTGAAAGAGGTAACAGACTCTGTCCAACTCCATTGTCTTAGTTTGGGTTCCCCCCAGAAGCAGATCTGGAAGCAAAGAGGCAGTTGCTTTGGGGGCAGATCCCAGGACAGGCTGGCAGAGGAGGCAGAGGAGGGAAAAGTGATGGATGTGCCATCAGTCAAGACAGCATGAGCGCCTGGTCCTCTGTTACCAGCGGGGACCTCTAGTGGGCAGCAGAGAGCACCTGCCTCCCCGCGACCACACCCCAGGACCCAGAGAGCTGGGGTCCTTATCCACCAACTTCCCTGGCAGGGGTCGAAGGATGCTCTCCCGGCATCCCAGCCTGCCGTGTGGACAATGTGGTGGCCAGAAAAAGCCCCTCCCCGACCACACCGGTGACGCCCCTGCCTCCTCGTAGCTCCAAAGCGTTTCTTCCCCATCGCAAGCCCTCCTGAACTCGAAGCGTGTTAACGTTGTGACAGTCGGGGCGCCGCATGGGACGTGAGAGTGTTTCTCTGTTGTCACTTCAGCGACGGAAGAGGCAGAACAGCTATGGAAGGACATCGCAGACGAATGCGGATATTTACATGTGACCCCGCAGGCACCTGTGTGCTCCCGCATTTGTGTCGTCGCGGTGCTTAACTCTTGCCGCCCCCTCTGTTGTGGTGGTGTGTGTGTCTCCTGTTCTCTTTCTCAGTCGTTGGTCAACACAGAAGAAAATAAAAGGGGCAAGTGTACCCCAGGCAAATTGATGCCGCTGTGAATCTAAGCAGGTGTCAGCGCCCGATTCCTCCCTTCTCGGTCCCCAGCCCCTCCCCTTCTTCCTGTGGTGACATCGTTTGCATTTGGCCTTTGGCTTATTCGTTTGCTTCTTCTTAAAAAGTCTGCACAAGTGTCTTTAAACATTCACGTCTTCTGTCTCTCTCTCTTAAAGATCGTTCTCATTCTGAACTTCCCCACAACGTCCCCCTTTCGCTTTCTGGGGCAGTGGGTTTCTTTTTTTTTTTTTTTTCTTTAATTTTTTAATGTTTATTTATTTTTGAGAGAGACAGAGTGCGAGCAGGGGAGGGGCAGGGAGAGAGGGAGACACAGAACCGGAGGCAGGCTCCAGCCTCCGAGCTGTCAGCACAGAGCCCGACGCGGGGCTTGAACTCACGGACTGTGAGATCGTGACCTGAGCCGAAGCCGGACGCTCAACCGACTGAGCACCCAGGCGCCCCTGGATTCCTGTTTTGACGTCTCTTGGCTGCTGGGGCTGGAGCGGTGAACAGGATAGGCAGGACCTGGGGGGCCCCAGAACTCAAAACATTTTAAGGGACACGCTGTGAATTTGCGGGAGAACAGGCCTCTCAGGGGAGTTCCGGAAGACAAACGCATTAGCCGTGGGCTTGGAGTGTTTTCACTGCGCGTCCCAGGGCTGGCCAATCACTAGACGTAGTAAAGGACTCACGAGCGAACATGTGTTTCAACTGCAAACCCACCAACCCGAGCCCACGCCCCCCAGCTCCTCTGTGGGGCTCTCTCACTCAGGGCCACCTACCCTGATCACCCCAGCGCCAGGTACCAGACAATCAGGGACAGCCTGGTGTCCCAGAGCCCTGGAGTCATTGGGACCAGCCAATCCTGAGCCCGCTTATTCTGCTCTGCCCCTTCCCTGGGGAAACCACACTACAGGGTCTTGCCCACATTCTTCCCTTGTTCTTGCCCCCCCGCCTCCCCGCCCCCCAGCAACCCTCTGCTTCCCTCCGTGGCCCCGCACGACGTGCGTGTCCCTCCTCTTGGCATCTGGGAGGAGAACGAGCTATTTGATGGCCGTCATTTCCTCCTCTGGTGGCCTCACCATAGCTGGATCGTAATAAAACCTGCATTTTATTTTTTGAAAACGTGTATTCTTTTTTTTTTTTTTTTTAAGTTTATTTTGAGAGAGAGGGCGGGTGCGCACACACGTGCGAGTGCAAGTGGGGGAGAGAGAGAGAGAGAGAGAGAGACAGAATCCAAGGAGGCTCCACACGGTCGGCACAGAGCCTGGCTTGAGATCATGACCTGGCCCAAAATCAAGAGTTGGACGCTTGACCGGCTGAGCCACCCGGGCGTCCCTAAAGCCTCTACCTGAAAACAGTAAGGGTCTGACACTGGATGACAGCTTTTGGTCAGCCTGGTCACCTCCCTCCTCTCATCCTGTGTCCCTGTCTCCGCTCTGGCAGGAGGAGCCTCCTCTCTGCTCTCCCCCATGCCGGTCGCCAGGCTCACGGTCCGTGCTGTTGACGTTCCCTCGGCCCGGCCACCGTCCCCGATGTCTGCGCCTCTGTTCCTTCCTGTCCGAGGATCCCTGCCTGAACGCCGCCTTCTCGGAGAGCTCCTTGTGAAAGAACTCCCCTCCTCTTCTGTCTGACCCCCTACCCGCTCCAGTTTTCTTACAAAAATGATCTCTACCTGACATGTGATAGACCTACCCGAGTTCACTCGTTGTTTTCTGGTTTCTCTGTCCTTAAAACATAAATTTCATATTTGTTCTATTCATGGCTCTGTGTATCCCTGATTGCCCGGGGGTAGGGCCTGATATTTAATAGATGCTCAGTAAACATTTGTTGTAGGGGCGCCTGGGTGGCTCAGTCGGTTGAGTGACCAGCTGTTGAGTTCGGCTCAGGTCATGATCCCACGGTTCATGAGTTTGAGCCCCACATCGGGCTCTGTGCTGACCGTGTGGAGCCTGCTTAGGATTCTCTCTCTGTCTTCTCTCTCCACTCCTACCCCGCTTGCTCTCTCTCTCTCTCAAATACAAAAATACTTTAAAAAAAACCACCCATTTTGTGTATGAATGAAGAAACGGGCAAATGAAATTGACCAGGTTAAATAGCAGGTTTGACTCTGTTATCTGTACCTTTGTCTCCAGACGTGGCAGAACTTGTGTTGTTTTCCCAGCTGAGGTCGGGACTGAGCTCAGTGCTCAGCCCAGAAGAACCAACACGGGGTTTCCCGAAGCAGATGTAACTCGTTTGATTGAATCCCCCTTTGCTAACGTCTCAGGATCCACGTGAATATGTAAGTTAGCATTTAATCAAGCTCCCGACTTAACGGAGAGGTGAGATGCTGAATATAATTTGCAATTGCCTGAGAATATAGTAAGCTGGAACACCCTTGTTCCCATAATTAAGTGCGAGGTTCCTGTCGCCACGTGAATCAGGAACGCCTCAAGTGGCTTAGGTGCAAAGAACGCTGTTCCTTCCGGAAAAGTTCAAACGTAACACAAAAGACGAGACGCCAGAATGAGAGCCACCGTATTCCTCCCGTCCTTCTTCAGTTGTTATTAACTCGTGACTCATCTTGTGATACTGAACCTAAACTTGTAACATAAGTTTACTTTGCCCATCAAAGCAGACCTTTGATTTGCTTTAACGGAACCCCGGGTTACGTTAAAGCAAACCTCAGGCATCGCGTGATCTCATCTGTAACTATTTTAATACACACTTCTGAAAAGCGAAGGGCTCTGCGGTCACCGTGGGACGCGTGTATGGCCATTCCTTGACATATCAAACATCAAATTACCATATGCCCCAGCGTCCCGCCTTGGGATGAGGAATATGCCCCAAAGAGGGACTCAAAGAGATTTGTATAACCACGTTCGTAGGATTGTTCGCAATAACCGAGAGGCGGACGCAGCCCAGGCGTCCGTTGACAGATAAATGGAGAAAAGCAGTTCAGCCACACCGATTCTTCAGCATTAAAACGGAAGGAGATTCTAACGTGGGTTGGAACCTTGAGGGCATAACGCCGAGGGAAATCAGCCAGTCGCAGAAGGACACATGCGGTGTGATTCCACTTCATATGAGGTCCTTGGAGGAATCAAATCCCTAGAGACAGAAGTTAGAGTGACAGGTCCAGGGGCTGGAGGAGGGGGCCGGGAATTCATTTTCAGTGGAGAGGATGGGGTTCTGGAGATGGGCCGTAGCACAACAGTGTGAATGTATCCAGGGCCTCTGACCTGGGCACTTAAAAATGGCTAGGATGGGGGCGCCTGGGTGGCTCAGTCGGACTTCTCCCAGGTCATGATCTCCCGGTTCGTGTGTTCGAGCCCCGCGTCGGGCTCTGTGCTGACAGCTCGGAGCCTGGAGCCTGCTTCGGATTGTGTGTCTCCCTCTCTCTCTCTGCCCCTCCCCCGTTCATGCTCTGTCTCTGTCTCTGTCTCTGTCTCTCTCTCTCTCTCTCTCTCTCTCTCAAAATGAATAAACATTAAAACATTGGCTAAGAGGGGCACCTGGGTGGCTCAGCCGGTTAAACTGATTTCAGCTCAGGTCACGATTTTCATATTTTGTGAGTTCAAGCCCCCTCATCGGGACCTGCTTGGGGTTCTGTCTCTCCTTCTCTCCGTCCCTCCCCTGCTTGTGCTCTCTCTCTCTTTCTCTCAAATAAATAAATAAACTTAAAAGATTCCGATGGTAAGTTTTATGCGATGCATACTTTACCATAAACAAGGACTGGCTCCTTTAAAAAACACTGGTGGTGTTCGTGTGTGCGGTGGGACCAGGGTGGTACTTCTCAGTCCTCGTCTGGCTTTATGTCTGGCAGCGTCTGACCCTGGACTCCCCGTCCGTGGGGCTTCTGGATCACACGCCACCGTTTCCTTCTTCCTCCTTGAGGGTACCTTCTCAGTCCCCACTAGAGGCTTCGGTTTCTCTGCTCCGCCCTATTTTTTAAATATATTTTTTTTAAATTTTTTTTTTTAACGTTTATTTATTTTTGAGACCGAGAGAGACAGAGCATGAACGGGGGAGGAGCAGAGAGAGAGGGAGACACAGAATCTGAAACAGGCTCCAGGCTCTGAGCTGTCAGCACAGAGCCCCGACGCGGGGCTCGAACTCACGGACCGCGAGATCATGGCCTGAGCCGAAGTCGGACGCTTAGCCAACTGAGCCACCCAGGTGCCCCTATTTTTTAAATATTTTTTAATGTTTTTATTTCTTTTTGAGAGAGAGAGAGAGAGAGAGAGAGAGAGAGACAGAGCATGAGTGGGGGAGGGTCAGAGAGAGTGAGACACAGAATCTGAAACAGGCTCCAGGCTCTGAGCCATCAGCACAGAGCCCGACGCGGGGCTCGAACCCACGGACCGCGAGATCATGACCTGAGCTGAAGTCAGATGCTTCACCGACTGAGCCACCCGGGCGCCCCTGCCTTTATTTTTTTTTTTTAAGTTTATTTATTTTGAGAGAGAGAGCGGGGGAGGGGCAGAGAGACAGAGACAGAGAGACAGAGAGAGGGAATCCCAAGCAGGCTCCATGCTGTCAGCACGGGGCCCGATGCAGGGCTTGAACTCACGAACCGTGGGATCCTGACCTGAGCCGAAGTGCAAGATTCAGACGTTTAACCCACTGAGTCACCCAGGTGCCCCTCTGCTCTGCCTTTCAGTGTCCACCCTTCTCATGAATCCCTCCTAAAGCCTCAACCCTCTCTGGGTCCATTGTCCGGGAACATTCCATCCGCCTTCCAAGGTGTCCATACTGATAGTCCCTGTGCTAATTTCCTGTAGCTGCCGTTATTTACTACAAACTAGGTCGTTTAAAGCCACAGAAAATTAATTCTGTCACTCTTCTGGGGGTCAGAAGTCCCAGATCAAATGTCAGTGAGATCACACACAGGCTCGAGGGGAGAATCTGTCCCTTGCCTCTCTCTTAGCCTCTGGTGTTTCTGGCAATCCTCAGTATCCCTCAGCTCAGGGAAGCATCTCTCCAATCTCTGCCTCTGTCTCCATGTGCCATCCCCTCTGTGTCTGTGTCTTCTCTTTATCTCTTGTAGGGACACTTGTCATTGCATTTAGGGCCCACCTGCAGAGTCCAGGATAAGCTCGTCTCGCAAAATCCTTAACTTGATGGCTTCTGTGGAGACACTTTTTCTAAATTAGATCACATTTTTAGGTTTTGGAAATCAGGATGTGGCCCGGTCTTTAGGGGCCACCATTCGACCCATGACAACTCCCAAATACGTGTCCCTGTTGGGATTTCTCTCCTGAGTCCAGAGCCGTGCAGCCAGCGGGCAAATCTGACTCCCAGGAGTACCCCAGTCTAATCGCGAGCAAATCGCAGACAAACCCAAAGCGAGGGGCACGCTACAAAATACCTGGCCAGATGTTCCTACAGATGATCAACATTGTGAGAAACGAGGAAAGAAACCGTCACAGAGAAGACTAGGGAGGCCAGGTGACTCGATGGCAGGTGGCAAACAGGAAAGGTGATTAGCGGCAAGACAAGTGAGATCTGAGCATAGGTAGCGGAGGGTTTAGTTAGTAGCACTGTCCTGATGTGGGTTTCTTAGTATTTTTTAAAATTTATTTTGAGAGCGAGAGAGAGACAGAGCGTGAACGGGGGAGGGGCAGAGAGAGAGGGAGACACAGAACCGGAAGCAGCCTTCCAGCTCCGAGCCGTCGGCACAGAGCCCGACGCGGGGCCTGAACCCGCAAACCGTGAGATCGTGACCTGAGCCGAGGTCAGATGCTTAACCGACTGAACCACCCGGGCGCCCCTGGTTTCTTAGTCTTAACACATGTACCTGGGCTACGTAAGATGTTAACATGAGGGGGAAGCTGGGTGAAGGGCGTATGGGAACTCTCGTACTATTTTTTCCAGCCTTCGGTAAATCTGAAAGTCTTCCCGAGTAAAACGTTTGTTGAAAAAACTAAAAAGAAGCCAGTACTGAATCAGTCTGGGTCAATGATACTCACAGACTCCCGATTCCAGGTGTGGAAAGTTGACTTGCGGTGATTTTTATTTTATTTTATTTTATTTTTTAATTTTTTTTTCAACGTTTTTTATTTATTTTTGGGACAGAG
>NC_064816.1:8840607-8889768 GCF_023721935.1 Panthera uncia | reverse complement strand
ATTTTTTTTTTTTTTTTTTTTTGGGACAGAGAGAGACAGAGCATGAACGGGGGAGGGGCAGAGAGAGAGGGAGACACAGAATCGGAAACAGGCTCCGGGCTCCGAGCCATCAGCCCAGAGCCCGACGCGGGGCTCGAACTCACGGACCGTGAGATCGTGACCTGGCTGAAGTCGGACGCTCAACCGACTGCGCCACCCAGGTGCCCCTACTTGCGGTGATTTTTAAAAAGCAGACTTTATTTTTTGGAGAGGCTTTAGATTCACAGCCAAGCAGAAGGTACAACGATTTCCCTTACACCCGCTGCCCCGCTCATGCGTAGCCTCCCCCACCATCAACAGCCCCACCGGAAGGTACATTTTCTCCAACTGATGAACACGCAGCGACGCGTCCTTAACACCCAAAGTCCGGAGTTTGGTTACTTCCGGGTGTTGGCAGTTGCGAAGAAAGCTGCTTCTAGACATCCGTGTGTAGGTCTTTGTGTGGATGTAAGTTTTCACCTCCTGTGGGTAAATACCAACGAGTGCCAGTTGCTGGATCGTGTGGGAAGAGGAAGTTGAGGTTTGTAAGAGGCCGCCAACCTGTCTTCCAAAGTAGCCGTACCATTTTGCGTTCCCGCCAGCAGCGAATGAGCGTTCCGGTTGCTGCACGTTCTCGCCAGCATTTGACTTTGTCAGTGTTCTGGATCTGGGCCATTCGAAGAGGTGTGCGGAGGTATTTCCTTGCTTTAATTTGCATTTCCCCGAGGACGTGTAATGTGGGGACTCTTTCCATATGCTTGTTTGCCATCTGTGTATCTTTGTCAAGGTGTCCGTTGAGGTCTTTGGCTCATTGAAAAATCAAGTTTGAGGGGCGCCTGGGTGGCTCAGTCGGTTGAGCGTCCGACTTCGGCTCAGGTCACGATCTCGCGGTCCGCGAGTTCGAGCCCCGCGTCGGGCTCTGTGCTGATGGCTCAGAGCCTGGAGCCTGCCTATGTCATGCTTTAGGGGTTTTGCAGTATTACGTTTTATATTTAGTCTGTGATCCATTTTAATTTACGTGACGAGTGTGAGATCTGTGCTTAGATTTCCTTCATTTTTATGGGGGGATGTCCAGTGCAACTTTGTTCTTCTCCCTCAGTGTTGTTTGTGTTGGCTACTCTGGGTCTTTTGCGTCTCTGTGTACACTTAAAATTTTTTTTTAACGTTTATTTATTTTTGAGACAGAGGGAGACAGAGCCTGAGTGGGGGAGGGGCATAGAGAGAGGGAGACACAGAATCGGAAACAGGCTCCAGGCTCTGAGCTGTCAGCACAGAGTTCAACTCAGGGTTCGAACCCACGAACCGTGAGATCGTGACCTGAGCCGAAGTCGGACGCTTAGCCGACTGAGCCACCCAGGCGCCCCTGTGTAAACTTTAGAATCAGTTTGTCGATATCCACAAAATAACTTGCTGCAATTTTGATGGGGGTTGCATAGAATCTGCAGACCAAGTTGGGAGGAACTGGCATTTTGATTATGTTGAGTCTCGCCATCCATGAACATGGACTATCTTTCCAGATTGTGGTGGTTTTGACAAAAGTCCACTTACCTTTTCTTGACTGCTTGTTGTGTGGTAGTCATTGTGCTACGTGCTTAGCTGCTTGATCTGAATCAATCCTTACAGGAACCTGCGGGGTAAGATTTGTGTCTCCATTTTACCCACAAGGAAACCGTAGTTCAGAGAGGCTAAGAGCTTTTCCAAAAACACACAGCTAGGAAGAAGTGCCATAGCTAGGATTTGAACCCCACTCTGCATCCAGAGATAGGCTCACGCCTCATTTGTTTCTGGAAATTTGTAGGGCATGTACTTCTTTAAAGTTATGTCTGGAGTGGCGGCCACATTCCGTCTCTGGATTCACTCTTACTGCCTACATCGTGACCCACAAATGTCTGGGTCATACGATCTGGTTTTTGTCATTTATACCCTCCGTCTCCCAGACATCTTGGTCCTCATTCCCTGACTGGTATCCAGACCAGAAGGCAGAGACCAAATACCTTTTGGCTGATCCATTTTCGCAACTCAACATGACCGGATTAGCTGGTAATTGTTTTAGAAGCCAAATGAATGCGATCCACAGTTATTTATTTGGGGCACCTATTTCAGAGATGCTAGCCCTGTTCACTGGAATAACGTGCTCAAAGCCAGTATGGTAATGCTGCTGCTGATTGATAAGTGAAACTTCCAGCTGGCAGATGTGTTAAAGATTAAAACCAATGGCTGAGGCTGATTTCCGGAGGCCTGCTGCTAAGCCGCTTCTATGATGCTAATGAGATTCTGCGTCGTTCTACCTGGTCAACATTAGTAATGTGGATGAAGGGGGAGCAAGGAACTGCCAACTGCAGTCATTTGAGAAGCCTGTGAAGATTTCTTGCTCACCCATCCCCGTTGGCTAGGTGATAGTAAGATTCTCATATTAGAGATTCATTCCTTCGGCTAGCTGAATTTTGTTGTTGTTGTGGTTCTCTGTAAAGTGAATCCGTAGGATAATGCCCGTGGGGGCCTGTCACACTTTTGGGTGCCTGAGTTTTGAGTTCATTCTAGAAAAGGGTGATAGAGCAATTGAGGGGGTTGGAGGACTTGGGGTGATGCTGAGGAAGGGGAGGTATACTCAAACATGTCGAACTTCGTAGTCAGGTGAGTTTGGGGGAGGTCATTTGGTGGGGGGAAAGGGTAGACTCTCCTGGCACTTTGGTGGGGAGCATTTGGAAATGTGTGTGGATATCCGTGCTTGTCACAAGGTTGGGGGTGCAGATGACACTTAGCAGGCATGGGCCGGGCGTACGAAACAGCCCACCAGGTACCCGACAGCCCCGGGCAACAATCTTTCCACCACAGTCGCCACAAATGCCCCGCCGATAGTTCCAGAGAATGCCAAGACAATGATGGCAAATTTGTCCCTTCCAGGGCAGCGACTGCCATGGCTGGCCGTACCCCCAAGGACTTGCTGAATGAAAATCAGGGTAGAGGGGAGGGCCCAGGAGTCTGAATTTTTACAACACCCTGCAGGTGGCTCTGATATGCAGCCAGCCTGCCTGCTCTCGAGGTGTGGGTCAGAGCGCCCCGGAGGACCGTTCTTCGTCTTCTCGTAAAACAAAACAAAACAAAAGAATGGTGTCTGTTGCAGGGACTTCACAAAGTACACAGTGAGAATTACAGGTCACTATGACAAGTGGTGCCACATGGGATCCACATTCAGAAGGATTACAGACGTTTGCTTTTCAAGTGTAGCGCACGTAGAAAACTGCGTAACTCATAGATGGGTGATTCTAGCGTGCGCGTGCGCGCGCGCGCGCGTGTGTGTATCCGATATCCATTCATCTACTGATGGACCCTTAGGTGGCTTCCATACCTCGGCTATTGTAAATAACGCTGCAGTGAACATAAGAGGGACATGTATCGTCTTGTTCGGCCATGTGCAAACTACATATGTAGGAATCAGACACTATGTTCTACTGCGTGTCTGGGTCTTCTCGCTCCGCATCATGATCGTGAGACGGACCCGTGCGTTTGTACGCAGCTGGGGAACCACCACTCCCGCTGCTGCCCGGGACCGCACGTGCGAATGTTCCACGGCGCATTCAGTCCACTTTACTGTCGAAGGACATCGGGGACGTCCCCAGTGCTTAGCTAGTAGGAATGTGCTGCTGTTCACATTCCAGGGCGTGTCTTTCAGCGGACGTACGAGCTCGTCCCTCCTGGGCACGTACCCACGGGGGCCGATGCCGGACCGCAGGATATTCAGACGCCAAGTGTTGGTAGAAATGGCCAGCGTTCCCAAGGGGTTGTACCAGATTACACTCCGGCCAACAGAGCCCAAGTCCCATGTGGTTTCAGATCCATGGCGGGGACTTGGTTAAGTTTTTTTTTTTTTTTTTTTAATGTTTATTTATTTTTGAGACAGAGAGAGACAGAGCATGAACGGGGGAGGGTCAGAGAGAGAGGGAGACACAGAATCGGAAGCAGGCTCCAGGCTCCGAGCCATCAGCCCAGAGCCCGTCGCAGGGCTCGAACTCACCGACCGCGAGATCGTGACCTGAGCTGAAGTCGGACGCTTAACCAACTGAGCCACCCAGGCGCCCCCCTGGTGAAGTTTTAAAACCTCTCTCAGCCTCAGTGTTTTCATCTGTAAACTGGGGCTTCTGTGAACACTCCGTAGAATCTTTACCCTGGTGTGGACTTTATCAGCGGGAGGCCACTCTTTCCTGAAAAACTCTGGGGTCTTTAGAAATCTGGGTAGGTGACGCTCTTGTGACGAAACGCAACGGTCTTCTCAGGCAAGTCCACAAAAACAAGTAATATAAAAGTTCACTTTTCATGATGCAGTCTTCTTACACGACTGGCTGTTTGCATCCATGTACGTGGGGTTACTTCTCGTTTTACGTTGGCTCCCATTTGCCTTTGAGATATGAAACGACATCAGATACAAAAATCATTAATATTTGTCGAGAATCCTATATATACCATCTCCTTGCATCTCTGGTTGCTTGTTTTAATCATTTCGCCCATACCTTGACAAGCTAGAAAATCTTATTTATGTATTTATTTATTTACAGAGAGAGTGTGGGAGTGGGGGGGGGGAGGGGAGAGGGATAGAGAGAGAGAAAGGGAAAATCTTAAAAAATTTTTTTTTAATGTTTATTTATTTTCAAGAGAGAGAGCACAGTGAGGTGGGTAGGGGGAGGGTGGTGCAGAGAGAGAGAGAGAGAGAGAGGGAGGGAGACCCAGAATCCGAAGCAGGTTCCAGGCTCTGAGCTGTCAGCACAGAGCCCCATACGGGGCTTGAACTCGTGAACTGTGAGATCATGACCTGAGCCGAAGTCAGATGCTCAGCCAACTAAGCCACCCAGGCGCCCCATGAGAGAGGGAAAATCTTAAGCAGACTCCACGCTCAGCATGATGCCCCCCCGTGGGGCTCAACCCCACGACTCTGGGATCATGACCTGAGACGAAATCAAGAGTCAGACACTCAACCAACTGCGCCACCCAGGCACCCCGAGTTAGAAAACTTGAAGGTGCTATATAAGCAACCTGTAAAAGCTGACTCATAGGCACAGAATGGGGAATTTATATAAAGATGTATCTTTTCTAGAATGTTCCAAAGAACTCAATTACTGATGGGGGCGGGGCACCAACTCAGATTCACCTAGCTAAGGCTTGGAAAATAATTTGCCGCCTTCATCCTCTTCCCCAACCCCTATCCTCATCCCTGCCTTCCAAATCTGTACACTGCTTTCTGAAAATTCAGTGGTTTCTGGGTACATCCACTTTGAAAGACAGTTTGGTGACATCTTATAGACCTGAGGACAGGCATACCCTGGGACCCAGAAATTCCATTCCTAGGGCTATTCCTACAGAAATGCATGCCTATAGGCACAAAGAGTATTTGAGGCAGGAATGTTGAAAGCCCCAACTGGAGACAATCCAAATGTCCATCAAGGGGATAATGGATAAACAAATTGTGGCGTACTCTTTCAGTGGAATACTATGCAGCAGTGAGAGTGAACCAGTCAGCTACACGTAACAACAGATGAATCTTTTTTTTTTTTTTTTACATTTATTTATTTTTGAGAGACAGAGTGAGACAGAGCACAAGTGGGGGAGGGGCAGAGAGAGAAGGAGATACAGAATCTGAAGCTTGCTCCTGGCTCCAAGCAAGCGGTCAGCACAGAGCCTGACGCGGGGCTCGAACCCACGAACTGTGAGATCATGACCTGAGCCGAAGTCAGTCATTTAACCAACTGAGCCACCCAGGCGCCCCAACAGATGAATCTTACATCACGGGATACATACTGTGTGTCCAAAAAGATGCAAAGTGGAGCTGTATTGTTTAGGGATGCACAATAAGGTAGTAAAAGTATAAAGAAAAGCAAGATTATTAATACTATAAAGTCACCATAGTGATTACTGCTGTGTGTGTGTGTTTCTGGGAAAGGGTCAATGTTCCATTTATAGCCCTGGACCTGGGTGTTAGTTTCAAGAGTATTAGTTTCAGGGCAACATCTTCACCTGTACATTTATGGTTTAGACATTTTTTCTGTGTGCCGATTCAATTTCGCAGTATACAAAGGGGAATGGGAAGTAAATTGCAGTGGTTCTGGAAAGAAGCGAACACCACGCCCCAAATACCACCGGGAAACCCTGTCCAGCCAACTAGGACCTGGTTTAATGATCTGCCGCTGGCAGTTAAGATTTGCCACCTCTGGAATCTTTTCAAAGATGAGCCGGACCTTTTATGCCAGCTTGCAGGGCCTCTGTGATTTGAAACTTTGACAGAAGTACCCCCAGACCGTTCTCCTCAAAATTGTGTCCTCTGCTAAACAGACCAAATTTGTTTAGGGACTGATTGCACCCCTAGACTCCAATCCCCTTCTCTTTTTATCATGAAGTTTCTTCCTCCCAAGCTCCTCTTTGCAAGATGCCGAGAGCGTCCGGTTGTCTGCAACAGAAAGGGAACCCGTTGGAAAACAAGGTTTCCTCCCAGGGGAGGAGGAATCTGTCGTCCCAACTTCCCCCCCAGCCTCCCGACCATCCGGCTCTCCCCTCTTCTCCCCCACAAACTCCGCTGAGCCGGGTGCCCTCGCGCCTCCGCGATTGGTCGCGGGCCATCATGTGTCGGCATTCTGGGTGGGTCTTTCTCCCGTTCAACTCATCAATCGCTCCTCTTTGGAGCTTCGCTGGCTAGTGGTTTAGACCTTTGAGCCCATTCTCCCTCTTCCTTCCTCTTCCCCCACCCCTCCCCACCAGTCTTATTTTAGCAAAACCTAGAAGAGAAGGAGGAGGAGGAGGCATTGGGGGGTGGGGGTGGGGGGGGACGCCAGGCACTGCAGCATCCGGGAGCAGCTATTGAGTGGCTAAGCGAACGGCGCATACCTCTCTCTCCCTCTCTCTCTTTTTCCCCTGTTGGGAATTTTCAGGATTTCATTGCTGCAATTTAACCCCGAGATGAGGCACGGTTAAGCGAAAGGCTGCGTGCGCGCGCGCGCGCGCACACACACACACACACACACACACTCCTTCGTGAGCAGAAGAGGCAGCCGCTCGTGATTCAGGAAGAAAAAAAAAATCACCTGCACCCTGCGGCTTCAAGACTCCTTAAGAGCCCCTCCGGAACGTTTCCCTCCCCCTCCCCTTCTTTCCTTTGCCGTTAATATTCATTTTCCTTTAATTTCATTATCATTATCATTATTATTATCATTATTTTTGGCTACAGATCTTTGAGCATTTTTAAGGTCTAGGAACTCAAGCAAAACAGAAAGGGGGATTTTTTTTTAATTTTGGGGGCTGCCCTCCCCCCCCCCCCCCCGCAAAGACCTCGTTTTTATTTTTGTTTTTTCAATAAAAAAAATTTTTTTTCTAATGGGCCGAGCGCACTCCTTTTGCAAGATGCCAGCCTGACCCGGACCTCGGAGGAATTTGAAGCTTCCACTGCGTCCCGGGGGGGGGCGTCCTTTGCAAACCGTTCGCGTCTTAAAGGGGGTGTGGGTGGTGTGTTGCCTCCAAAATTTTTTTTAATGTTTGTTTTTGTCTTTTTGATTTTTTTTTTCCGGAGTGGGTGGACTGGGGATTGCCTGGATTCCTTCCTCGGTTATTTTTTGCCTCGCTTCCCTCTCCCCTCCCCCCTCCCCGGCCCCCGCGCCCCGCCCCCGCACCCTCCTCCCGCCCCTCCTTCTCCGGGGTCAGCCAGGAAGATGTCCCGAGCCGCTATCCCCGGCTGGGGCCGGGCAGCCGCCTTGTGAGCCCCCGACCCGAGGCGCCGAGCCGCCGCCGCCCGATGGGCTGGGCCGTGGAGCGTCTCCGCAGTCGCAGCTCCAGCCGCCGTCTTCACAGCCCCGGCAGCATCGGCATCGGCATCGGCGGCGGCGGCGGCGGCGGCGTCTTCCGCATCGTTCGCCGCAGCGTAACCCGGAGCCCTTTGCTCTTTGCAGAATGGCCCGCTTCGGAGACGAGATGCCGGCCCGCTACGGGGGAGGAGGCTCCGGGGCAGCCGCCGGGGTGGTCGTGGGCGCCGGAGGCGGGCGAGGAGCCGGGGGCAGCCGGCAGGGCGGGCAGCCCGGGGCGCAAAGGATGTACAAGCAGTCAATGGCGCAGAGAGCGCGGACCATGGCCCTCTACAACCCCATCCCCGTCCGACAGAACTGCCTCACGGTCAACCGGTCTCTATTCCTCTTCAGCGAGGACAACGTGGTGAGAAAATACGCCAAAAAGATCACCGAATGGCCATATCCTTTGCCCGAACCCGGCAGCGAACCCCGGCAGCTGCGCCTCCCCCCTCCTCCCTCCGCTTCCCCTCTTCCAGGCTGGGAGAGAGACCCGGGGGTTGATGGGAGGTGGGGGGGTCTTCCAGGGGCTGGGAGAGGGGGCACCGGGGAGGAGTGTGGAGAATCTCTCCACCCCGAGCTGGGTTGAGCTACCGTGGAGGCTTGGGGTGGGGGGAGCCGGGGGAGCCGGGGCAGCCGGGGGAGCGGATTCCTCCTAAGGACCGATTACAGAATGAGGGCTGGGCCCTGGGGTCGTCACAGGGGCCTGGGTGGGGGGCTGCAGGGCCAGGTCCGGATGGATCAGAGTCTTCCCAAATGAGCATGGACCCGGCCGGGGCCTGGGCTCTCTCTCTGGCCAGGGCAGGAGAACCGCGGGGGGCTCCGGCCGGGTTTCCTTAGGTGCCCCTCGCTGGGATCGGCCGGAGCCTCCAGGAGCCCCAACCCAGCTCCCTGGCTTCTCCACCCCTGCCTTCCCTGAGGAGGAGGGGGCCGCTCTCTGAGGGCAGGGCGTTCGGGGTGCCCAGGGCCAAGAGCTAGTGGACGAACATGTGGCCTTCACACTGAGGGGCCAGCGCTGGTCCTAGGTAATACCCCCGGCCGGGCCACCGGCCCGGATCCGGGGAAGGCAGTGGTGGGTTGGGGGACACTTCTGCTGCTTGTGTCTGCCAACCACTGCTCAGGGTCCCCATCATCGTTCGGGGTGTACAAAGCATCCCATTTGCCCCATCTAGGGCCCCGAACGGAAAGACCCAGATGGACCGTTTCAATAAGAAAGATAGGGCAAAGCGGAAATGGAGCGGCAGGTCCTTCCTAGGGTAGAGCGTCAGGCCGTGGGTTGGATTCCGCTTCTCCCACCCTAGGGAGCCGGGAGGGGACACCGGGAGAATCAGCCTCCATGTGGACACCTCCAGCAGGTAAACGCTTTTTTTTTGTTGTTGTGAAATCGAAGGTCCAGAGGAAGTAGGTGAAGACCACATTTTTCTCTATGGAGATGCTGTCAAAATGCAGATCCCCCTTGTGTTTCTTTAAATCTGTGCCTGCTTGAAATAAACCTTGAGGAGGGCTTAACATCTGTTAAGATGTAGGCAGGCAAGGATGGGTAATTAGTTGGGCTTTCTAGCAGTTATTTAAGCGTGACCCAGATTCCAAGTGGGGGGACGCACCCTGCCCCCCAGGCTGACTGGCCACTGTGCCATATGCCCGAATGTGCTGTTCGTCGGGTTGGTTCCAACTGGCTGCCTTCCGGGTACAAATGAACGGGGCTGGACGAGCCCCCATGCCATCGTCTTTGGTTTCCACTGCTCTGTGCTCAACGGGGCTGGGCCTCAGGTGGTCCCAGGGTTGCTTGTTTGGGGAGCTCTGTGGCCGGTGGAGTCATTTTTAGGCAGACTCAAAATCGAACCAGCTTTCGGCTTGCGGGGGCTGCAGTTGTAAGAGGGCTCTGAGGTTTTGGAGTGTGTGAACAGTCTGCTTTTGAGGGTGGTGGAAATTAGGTTTGGCTGGGGTCTTTCTGGGGGGCCACACCCCTAAGCGTGAGGTCATCTTGATTGGTGCACGAAGCAGGAGCCCGGTGGCTGCCTCCCAAGTTCCAACCTCATGAAGACCCACTGAGATAGTCAGGGGTCTTGTGATCACTCTGCCGGCCTCCCCCTCCCCCCCCACCAGGGAGTGATGGGGGCTTGGGGGTGGCGAGGTTCAACGTGTGCACGCTCAGATAACTGCAGGGGGGTGTCCAGGAGGGGTTCACTGGGCTGACAGGTTTCCATGTTGAAAATGGCTTTGGATTGCCTTCTGGAGCCTGGATTTGGAGTCTTCTAAGAGGAAAGGAAGGAGGTGGGAGTCCTAACGTTGTGTCCTTAGCTCACCCCGTCCAGCCTGAATCCTGCAGATCAGGGGGCTGCTGGGGAGGGAAGGGATTGCTCGCGACCCCTCAGAGGGAAGATCTGTGGGGCGAGACGCGGGTGAATTGGGAGCGTTCTATTGGTTCTTTAGGTTTTCTGTGGCTTTCTTGCTCTTGGTAGCTTTGTGATGAGTTTGTGCATTTTGCCGTCTGCAGACAGTTTTTATTCTCTCTTTGGCCCGAGGTAGCAAACACATTATACAGCCCCGCTCTGGAAGGAAGAGCTCCCCATCCCCCAATCTGTCACCAAGCAGGGTAATCCAGGTCTGAGCTTTCGGGGGGGGGGGGGGGGGGGGGGGACAGACGGGGGGGGGGGGGGGGCGGCGCTGGATAAGAGAATCGGGGCTGGAAATGCTGACGAGTGAAGGCGCCAGGGCAGAACGTTTGCTTCTATATCCAAACGCTTCTGCCGTTTAAAAAGCTGTATTCAAGTACTTACTCCGAACTTCCAGAAGAAAGTCTAATGTACGCATACAGAAGTACACAGGTCAAGTCCAGCTTCATACGTGGTCACAAAGTGAACACGGCCGCACCACCAGTGCCCAGGGCAAGAAAAAGGATGTGACCGGCTCCCCAGAGACCCCCCCCCCCCCCCCCCCCACCCCCCCCCCCCCCCCCGCTCCCACCACAGGGCAAACCACTACCCTGACTTCTAGCCCCACAGATTCATTTTCCTCCATTTGAACTTCCTGCCTGTGGAGTCACAGGCTGTGTTTTTCTTGCTCCATAGCACGTCCGCGAGATTCACCCCCCGAGGTGGTTCTTTCTCCTCGCCGCGTAGCGTTTTGCCGCGTGACTCCACCGCTGTGGGCTCGGCCCCTCTGCTTTTGGGGGGCCGTTTGGGTAGTTCCCAGATTGTGCCGTCAGGGACATCCTCGTGCACGTCTTCGGGTGAACTCTTTCTGGTTTTGTTTTTGTTTTAACCCTCTCTCGGGTCTCTCTACCTAGGAGTGGAGCTGTCCCTGCCGTGCTTTGATGCACGCGTGGCAGGATGTGTTTCTGCAAGTGGCCCTCCCTGGGGGCTGCAGCTGAATCTGGAGAGCACCTTCTTGACCGTCTCGGGGAGGAGGAGTGAGCGAATGTTTTGCGCACTTGGCTGCATGCTCGTGGGGCCCAAGAGTGTTACTTCCAAATGCAAATTCCAGCATGGCACGCCGGCGGAGGGCACAGCCTTGCATTCTCCGTGCTCTTGGGCGCGTTGCCACCGCAAAGCCTTCTGCCCTTCTGCACCCTCCTCTCGGGGCAGCTCGAGCTGGAAGCCGGCAACGAGAATCGGGTGTCTCTCGTTCGTTTTAGTGCTCTCTTTTTAAGCAAGAAAACCCAAGTGGGAGCTTTTGATGTTCAGTTTGACACGGCCACCTTTGCCTCTTGGAGGATGCTGGCCAGCAGGCCGCGTTGACCACGCGCATTGGGTTCCGTGTTTTCGTCGATCGGGCGTCTGATTTCAGTACGGCCGGGAGGGGCTCTGGGGCTGGCTTCTAAAGAGCTCAAATCTTGTCAGTTCACTAAGGTGCATCTGTCAACCTTGCTGGAGCCCCCGCTTAATGCCACTCGGTCCTTCTGATGCGCCACCAAAAGCCAGTGTGACTGTCAGCTTCCCCCAGTCCTGCCGATGTCAGCAGATCTCCCACTGAGCGCGGTGTAGGAATTCAGGCCGTTGCAAGAGCCACGGAGCCAGGTCTCTGTGCTGTCACACTCGGTCCCCTGCACCGCACATGGGGTTCCAGCTTCTCACCCATGTTTCCCGCAGTCTCACCAACAAGCCGAGTCCCATCACCTCAGGGAACCTACAGACGTTGGCCGATGGGTGTTCCCCAGTTTTTTCCAAGAGGAATGTTCTCTATGGGAAACACAGGGAGCCCCGGGGGAAGTTGGAGCGTGTTATGAGGCTCTGCTTGTCCTGAGAAGTAGAACGTGCTAGAAGATACCATTGTAGAAGGCAGGGCAGGGTGATCCCACGGATCCTTCTTCTAGATCAGCGTGGCTGGTATTTCCAGAGGAGCAAAATTCGGGGAAGTAGGAATCAGTGTGGCTTTTGCGTTGGGATTGTTTTTCCTCAGTTTTTCCTCCGCAAGCCCCAGGCCGCAGAAGCTCTGAAAACCAAAAGGTCGGATCATATAGGGGTAAAAAACCTACCTTGAATTGGCCTGAGTTTTTAGGTTTCACGTACAGCTTGAATTTATCCCCCTCGGGGTGCGTTTTGGTGCAGAAATGTTACCGACACTGGCTCACGGGGTGCTGTTCCCGCTCTGTGGCGCTTTCCAAACGTTCACATGTGTGTGACGATCGTCTTGTTAAAATGGTGATTCTGGTCCAGCGGGTTTGGGGTGGGGCCCGGGGTTTTGCTTTCCTGGGCTGTTGGTCCTCGGGTTACACTGGGAGTTACTTTTTTCTTCTTTTTCTCCGAGATCGGGTTTATTGAGGTATAAACTACGGATAGGAAAATTCACCCTTTCTGCATACAGGACCGTGAGTTTTGGCAAATGCGTGCGGTCACGTAGCCACCGCCAGAATCAGGATGCGGAAGTTTCGGGGCACCTGGCTGGCTGAGTCGGTGGAGCTCTTGATCTCGGGGTGGCGAGTTTGAGCCCCACGTTGGGTGGAGAGATTACTTAAAAATCTTAAAAAAAAAAGAGAGAGAAAGATGGGGGACAGTTTCAGCATCCCAGGAGATACCCAAATGCCCTTCTGGGTCAGCACCGCCCGAGACCCTTGCAAGCGCCCGTCTATTTTTCATCTTTATATTTCTGCCTTTTCCAGGAGGTCGTATAAATAGACTCATACCGAATGTAGCCTTCGGAGCCTGGCTTTTGTGCAGCCGTTGAGATCCATTCATGTCGTTGTGCGTATGAGTAGTTGATTTCTTTTTAGTGCTGAGTAGTATTCCATGGCTGGACCAGAGTCTGTTTATCCATTTCCCAGTTGAAAGACATTTGGGTTGCATCCAGCTGGGGCGATTATGACTAGAGCCGCTGTAAACGTTGGCAGTCGGGTTTTAGTGGCAACACTGGGAATGTACGTTGCGTTTCTCTTGGGTAAATAAATAGCCCGGAGTCAGATTGCTGGGGTGTGAGGTGGAAAGTATACATTTAACTTGATAAGAGACCGCCAGGCTGCTTTTCGAAGCGGCTGTGCCATTTTCTGTTCCCGTCCTCGTTATCCCTTCAAAAGCACCGAATCCTAACCTCCAGAGCACATCTGGCCTCTAGGGTTTAGACAAAGGATTGTGGGTGTGTAGATGGTGCCAGAAAATGGTGACCAGTCAGGGAAATGGGAAAGAGTCGGGGCGGGGGTCTCTGGTGTGGGGAAACGGGGTCTCCTGCATGGTGCGTCCGTTCGGCCGTTAGCAGTAAAAAGTCGGGTTTGAGGACCTGAGACTCATTCGTGCCCGTCACCCCGTTCCCCACGGCAGTCCCACCCCGCCTGGCACAAAGGAAGTCCCCCGTAAGTGTTTGTCCAAGGAGTGCAAAAGCGCCTCTCATCAGCCGTATGCAGGCACACGGATCCGCTTTGCCCTCGACGCCACCCTTGTAGGTTTCCGGGGGGTTTGAGGTGCGGGGGGTTGGGAAGACGGGGAAAGCACGTGCGCACGAGGGTATCAGGCCAAAGAAGGTCTCTGAAGTTAGGGTGCTTGAGAATTTGGGCAGCGGTGGACCTTTGAGGGTGCAGGCTTCCTTCAGGGGCTCGGGGGGATGTCTGCTGGCTGCTTGGGGTTTTTCTAGCACGTCCTCCCCACCGGCCCCCAGTTGCGAGCACACGTACTCGCTCAACGCAGGAAGGCGCCACCGGGCAGGTGGGTTCGATCCGGAGATGGCTGAAGCCCCAGAGCCCCACAGTGAACACGTTCTGGATATGCCAACTCGGCTCCTGAGGAAGGATGTGTGTGGTGCCACGAAAGAGGACAGGGGAGCGGGGAACCGTTCTGTGCCCTGGGACAGCCAGGCCCGGGTTCCAGCGGCTCACCGGCCAGGCTCTTTGGGGGCCTCGGGGCCTCAGTTTCCTCACGTACGTGCTGAGGATCTTGCCTCTGGTAGCATCTCCCTTGGAGAACCCTTGGGGGAGGTTAAGCGGGTTCATAAATGCTCTGCGCGGTTTCTGGCGCAAAGAAGCTCCAGGCTACATAAGCCGTAATGGTGGACGGTGCTCCCCGCCCCCCTCCGGTGTTCTTTTCTGGAAACTTTGGCTAGAAACAAGGCTCTGGCTGGATTGGAGTGGGCACAAAGGGCCCCTCTGTGACTGGCCAATTTGGATTTATTAATCTGAGTGTGGCACTCTTTAAAGCACCCCTCAGATGTTCTGCGTTCTCCGTTCTCTCTGGAGGCTTTAAGGGGGAGAAGAAGCCATGCCCACTTGACCCATTTTTCTATTCCCTTCGGTCTCAGATAAAATTAATTTTCTCCCTCTCCCTTGATCCCTCCCTTTGTGGGTGACAAGGTGAGGGAGTTTTAAAGTGTATAATTAGCTTCCTTGTTCTCCCTTCCAGCCCATCTCCTTCTTCTGAGCCGGCCAAGAGTTTAGCCCAGGACGGAGGCCACACGCCTTAGGACAGCTTCTGTGGCCAACCCGGGCCACCAGTTTGGGGTTAGAATGTGTCCCCGCCCCCCCAAATCCTGTCTTATGTTTCCCCTCTCCCTCACTTCCTAGGAGAATAGAGAAGGCAAGGAACGTTCCAGGAGAGGGAACCAGGGGCTGGGCTCTGCAACTTGGGTTTCAGAAACCACTGGGCATTAGTCCTTGTCTGGAAAGGACGACCAGATGTCCCAGTTTGCCTAGGACTGTCCTGCTTTTAGCATCTCGGGAAAGCCGGTAGTTCTGGGCAAACCAGGACACTGGTCACCCTACTGGTGAGTTCTTAACACCCAAGAAGGGAGAGAGGAGGGGATCGTGAGACAGTGCCAGGAAAGGAGGAAAGGGGAAGATAGGTGGCTTTTTCCCCCTCTGAAGAGCTGAGACTTTTTATCGGAATGAATTGTGCTTTTGGAAGCTGCCTGTTTAAGGCAGCTAATGCGAGAGAGATCCCGGCTCTGAAGTGAAATTCCCGAGTTAAGTCCGGATCAAGTTTGTTGTCTCTCTTGGGTCAGAGATGGCTTTTATCTGCTGTTCAGACCGGGAGCGTCCTTGGAGCTTCCTTGAAGGTGCTCAGTGCTCAGGTCGGACCTGGGATTGGGAATTAGCACTCCCTCCCCCGAATGAGTCGTGAGGGAAACTCCTCTTCCTCGCCCACCTGCCAGTAAATAATATTCACGCTGTTCTGTTCTCATTTTAGGTCTGTGTGTAAAAAGTGTATATAATTTTAAACCAATTTTTAAAGTATTTTTATACAAGTAGCTTTTGCAGGAGGGCTAAGTCTGATTTCAAGAATACATTGACAGATCTGTCTTAGAGGAGAGACAGACCCTAGAACTTGCTGGCGGGAGGGAAGGGAGGGTTACGTGGTTTCTGACCTTCTAGAACCTGCCGTGTTCTTTTATCTCATCGAACCTTCATTTTCTTTATTAAGAATAACGGGTGTGGGAGGCTATGCCGACTTTCGCTTGCTCCCGTGAAATGTTTGTGACACGTCATGGAGTCCACAGGAATGTTCTTGTCTGAGCGACAGCACCGGAGAGTGGAGGCTGAGAAGAGGCAGGGCCAGGGAGGTGACTTAGGGTGGGGGCAAAGCACACAGGGCTTGAGGATAGGTGACCCCCGTGCAAATCTCAGCTCCAGCCCACAGTTCTGGAGCTTAGTCTCCCCATCTGTAAAATGGGCAGAGCAGTCCTACGTCCAGGGAATCCTGGGAGGATTGAAAGATACCGTGCACAGAAAGCGTGTGGCATGCAGTGAAAAAGAAGGACTTCACACCCCACGACCGCAAGGGCTGGGACCGTGTGACCACCGCTCTGCCCCGAGCCCGGCACCTTCGGGGGCTGAATGCATATCCGTGGGGTGTTTTCTTGTGTTTCCCGCTAATAGCCTGTTGCTTTCCTCCTATTCGAGGCTCACAACACACTCTCAATATTGTCTCTCCTTGCACTTTCCCCCTTATTTATTGTAATAATGTATGGAAACGCTGCTTGACCAGGTACCAAAGTCAAGAACTAAAATGATCGGGGCGCCCGGATGGCTCAGCCAGGAAAGCGTCTGACTCTTGATTTCGGCTCAGGTCATGATCTCACGGTTCGTGAGCTCGAGCCCCGGGTCAGGCTCTGTGCTGGTGGCGAGGCACCTGCTTGGGATCTTCTCTCTCTTTCTCTCTGCTCCTCCCCTGCTCATGTTCACGCATGTGCTCTCTCTCTCTCTCAAAATAAATAAACTTAAAAAAGTTTGGCCCCCGACCCTCCAGGGTCAGCATCGCCGGCTCTAGGGCAGAGGTTCTCACCCGTGAGCACATCTGGAGGGCAATTTAAACACGGGTGGCTGGATCTCACCCCCAGAGTTTCTGATTCAGGAGGTTTGGGCTGGAGCCTGAGAACTTAACCCTTCTCCCGAGTTCCCAGGCGGTGCTGATGTTGCCGGTGTGGGAGCACGCCTTGAGAAACCCTGAGCTGAATATGATCGGTGACTGACTCCTACCTGTGGTCCCGGACCTTCCTTTTCCCCCTGCCCCTCCCCCACTCCACTTACCCAAAGGCAACTACGGTCTCTCGGATGCATACGTCTTCCTTCCTACCCTCCCTCTTCTCTCTCTCTCTTTTCCTAACAAGTTTTATCACATATTTACACGCGCCTTAATGTAAATTTAATTTTCCTGGCTTCTGAACTTCTTAGCCTTCTGGAACTTGTGCTTTGCTGTTTTCACTCCGCTATATGTTTCTAAGATTCATCGGCTATGAAGTGTAGCGGTAGGTTGTATTTCTTCTATTTTTTTTTTTAAGTGTATTTATTTTTTTTTAAGTGTATTTATTTTGAGAGACAGTGCCAACGGGGGAGGGGCCGACAGAGAGGAGGAATCCCACGAGAGGGAGGGGGAGCCCCCCAGAGGGGGCTCGAACTCCCAAAACTGAGGTCAGGACCTGAGCCCAAATCAGGAGCTGGACGCTTAACCGACTGAGCCCCGCCAGGTGCCCCTATTTTTTCTCCGTTTAGTATTGCATTCTGTGATGATACAACAATGTATCCATTTTCCTGGGTGATGGGCATTCAGGCGGTTTCTAGTTAGAATCTGCTGAGATGCACCAGCCCTGATGGAGCACCAGACCTCGGACGGGCACTGGCCACCCTATTCCTCAGTCTCCTCCTCATTCTAAGGGCTGGGTCAGCCAGACAGCCCCCCGTTCTTGCTCGGGAGAATTTGGGTCTTGAACCAGTTGGAATCGTCAAAAACGTTCATGGACTTGAATTATCTTTGGGAGAGCTGCAATGCAAAATGTTTAACAGTCCGGCCCGTTCCTCCTCACAGCGCAGTCTTTTCAGTTACAGATCGTGGATGGACGTGTGGGGTTTACCGGGGAGGAATGCAGTCGGTATCGGACGAGCGGGTGGCTGGTTGGATCTGTGGATGGTTGGACAGACGGATGGATGGATGGCATAAAGGCAAGAGGGTCGGAGGGGGAAGAGGAGGGCAGGAAGGAAGGGAAGGAGGGGGAGAGGAAGAAAGAGGACAATGGGTGATGTTGAATGGCGGGGCAATTGGATGGACAGGTGGATGGAGAAGTCGATTGGTGGATGATGGGTAAATGTATGGGTGGATGACGAGATGGGCAGACGATTACCCTGGATCGCAGGGTGAGAAGGTGGATGGGTGGCTGCACGGATGGATGTTGAAGAGAAGGGTGTGTATGGCAGGGTGGTTGTCCACGTTGATATTCGGTGCTCTTACTGGGTTGTCCGCTTGCCACCTTCCTTGTACCTTTCTCGGCATAAGCGAGTCTTACCTGCTTTTTATGCAGATCAGTGGGACTGTTTGCTTAAGTCTTCCCTCTCTAATTAGAAGGCTCCTTGAGGGCAGGGGACAGCGATTTTCCCTGCGTCACACCCCCCGCCCCCAACCGTTCTCGTGCCACATGGTGCATAAATGTTCGTACATTGAGTAACGGCGAGGAAAATGAGCAGTGTTGTTGACAGAGATCATTCAAATTCTGGAAACGCCTGGTTTTGTTTATTTCAGCATTGGGGCTGAAAGCGGAATTCCTTGAACTTTGCCCCGTCCGTGAACGGCAGCGGGCTGGTGGAAATGTCTCTCTCCTGAGCAGATTAGGTACATGCCCTGCCCCCTGGTCTTAGCACTGAGCAGAGATAACAGATTACAGATGCACCAGGGCCCTACCAGGCCCCACACGATCTAGTGCCCGGTTTATGGTTTATCTTTAGCCTCCTATCTTCCATTCTCCACCCCTTCCGCTCTCCGCTGGCCATTTTTGCCCACACCCAGCTCATCTGCATCCGAAGGCGCGCGTGTGATGTGATGGCTGTTCCCTCCACCCGTCTCCCTGCGCCCGACTCCTCTTTATTTTAGGTCTCCGTGCAAGACTGGCATCCTCCAGGAGGCCTGTCCTCTTCGTTTACTGAACACCTGAAATACCGCGTAGACTCTAAAATATACGCATACTCTCCTATCCAGAGGGAGTCTCTGGAGACGTTTTAACGTATTTCTTTCCACACCTTTTAATGGGATAGAAGCTTGTGCGAACACATTTCCATGCCACTAGACATCCTTGGAAAGCATCAGAGCTACCATGTACCGTTGCACAGGCTGTACACTGCACAAGAGGATCCTACCTTCTAGGCATCATGGAGCTGTACGTTTAGTGTTTCGATTTCCCAGCTGATGAAAGCTCAGTATCTTGTTCTAGAAAAATGAAGCTATTATGACAACTTTTTGACAGATGGACCTAACAACTTGAAAAAAAAAGGGTGTCTTATTTAAACCCACACAGTGCTGCCGTATGGATTGGCAGCAACCCTGGAGAAGACTGGTGTTGATCGCTGACAATATCCCGCTGTATGGACGTGTGACGCTTCGTGTCAACGCCTCTAGTTGTTTGTTTGCTGTGCTCATAAACAACAGTGCAGTGAACATCTTTGCGCCCCTTTGTCCAAGGTTCTGGCTGTTTTCAGAGTCAGATTCTGATGTAGATAAGGTGCCCGAGGCTGGAAACTGTTACCTGCACTTTTCTTTGATCCGGAGGAGAGATTTGGAGACTGGGCGGCTCCAAAAGTTCACGAAGTTGAGGAGGAAGACGCGGGGAGGGAACCACCGCTGGGTTTGGGCTGCCTGTAAAACAGCGCTTGTGCCCTGGGGGCGATTTCCCCCACCCCAGGGACTTTTGGCGATGTCTAAAGACCTTTCCGGTTGCCGTGACCGTGGAGGGCAAGGGGGCTACTGGTGTGTGTGGTGTGTGGTGTGTGGAAGCCGCTGAGTGTCCTAAAATGCTCAGGACACCCCCACCTGCCCCCCCCCCCCCCCCCCAAGTTAAGAATTATCCGGCCCAAGGTGTCCGTAGGGCTGACACGGAGAGATCCTGATGTAAAAGATGTCACAGATTTCCTGGAGGGGAGTGGGTGGATTTAGGGTTTTTGGGTGACTTAAATTGAATTTACAGTTTCTCTTCCTAGCTGGGTGTCTAAGGCAGCTTTCTGTGAACTTTAGATCCCACACAATCAGCAACAGGCTTGCTACCGACAGATTCGTTGATGTAAATATAGACGAGTGTATAGAAGGAAATCTCAACCGGAGTTGGAAAATGTTGGAATGAAAGCTGCCGCGGCCTTTCTTTCTCCTTCCTTCTCCTTCTGCTGCCCAGTTTTCAGATCGTGCCTCACTTCTCTGGGCTCCTGGTGTGGTGGGTGCTGCCGGTGTAGACTGTGGTTCTCTGTTCCCTTGGTCCCTTAGTCCTCTGTTCCCTTAGTCCCCCCTCTCCCCCCCTCCCCGCGGGGGGCTGGCCTTGCCCACAAACAGGAGACAGACCCTGGGGCAGATTAGCTTAGAGATGGGAGCGGGGAGAGGAGTGCATTCATTCATGGTGAGATCATTCATTTATAAATGTTTATTGAGCACCTAGTACGTGCCAGGCGGATGGGGGCAGATGAAGGCAGGAAGGTGACCGGATAGATCGTGCAGGGCTTTGTGGACCACAGTGGGGACTGCACTCCAGAGGAAATGGCATCGTCTTTCCCGTGTTTTCCCCTTGGCACGCCTATACTGTTTGGTTTTCTGTAACAAAAATGGGGTCCTTTTGTGTATACGTCTTGAGACCCACCCCGTGATGATATCTTTGCACACGTCTGTGACCGCTTCCTTAGGACAGAGTCCTGGAAGTGTCATAGCAGGGTCATATGTCAGGCTTTGGGGCCAGATTGCAAGGAGCAGTGTGTCTGTGTCCTTTCAAACTCTGAGGTCCCCTTTCCTTGGTTACGTGGCCCGACTGGGTGGCCCTTGATTTTGCGTCTTTTCCAGACAGACAGGTGAAAAGCGGAACCCCCTTGTGGTGCAGAGGACCCTCGGGAACTGAGGAAGTGGACCATTTCCCAGGTCTGGGTGGGCTGTTTGCATTTCCTTCTTGATGTCCCGCGTCACATTCTTTGCTCCGTGTCCCCCAGAGATGTTCTGCACCGTCGTCTTTTGTGCGGACTGTGCCGGGTTCTGTGGACCCTGAGGGGTTCCGTGGCTCTGTGTTGGGGCCGAGGCGGTCCAGCGTAGTGGTTAAGAGGAAGGCTGCAGAACCAGCCTCCGTGGGTTTGAATCTCGGCAGCTTCTTCCTCCCAGTCGCCTCGTCCCGGGTGAGTTGCTTAACCTCCTGGGCCTCAGTTTCCTCATCCGTGAAATGCATATAACTTGAGCGTCCACCCCATGGGGTTGTCGTGAGGCTCAGGCGGCAGCTGGAACGGTGCCTGGCCCACGGTGGGTGCTGAATAAGTTTGGCTTCTCTGCTGTTCTGGGCCTGGCGGTGGCTTCCTCCCTCCTCAGTGCTACAGCGTGTGTTTCCGTGTATGTCCGTCAGTGCTGAAATATTTCGGGGCGCGGCAGCCACCGTGCGATTCAGAGCAAGCTCTCTGAGCCTTAGTGCCAGTCACGGCTCGTCTGGTTGAAAAGCAGCTAGCCCATTTTCCACATGCGTGATGGGTGGGCCCTTTCCTCCCTCCCGTGCGTGTTCGTGTCCAGGATTTCACTTGGAGCCCCACTCAAGAAGTGTGATATTCCGGGAGGACGTGGGAGCCGTCTGCCTTTGGCACGATGGTGAGTAGCTTCTCTTTCCGGGGAAGCTTATGACTCTCAGACTTAATCCGATACCAGCCCCAAGAGCTCCGTGGGTTTATCTTTGCCCCCATTTTACAGATGAGCACACTGAGGCTCAGAGAGCTAACTTAGCGTGCCAAGGTCACGCATCTGGCGAGCGGGGAAACCTCACAGGGGAATCAGCTCAGCAGGGACATAGGCCCGGGGTGGGGGTGGGGGGGGCCAGAGCTCCGGTCGCGTCTGGGAAAGCATTCACACTCCAGAGAAGCTGCAATGCCCGTGGGCAAGAGATGGCACGAGGGAGGGGTTGAGGGACAGAGTTTGAGGTCCGCCGGGACTGGGTTTCTCTCTGTCAGCGGTGTGGCCTTTGGGACGCTGCCTAACTTCCCAGCTCCTCGGTTTCTTCATCTGTGCACTGCCTGTGCTTAGAGCACCGCTGAACTCCCAGGGATGGCGTACGGATGAAGCCGCCAGTGAACGCAGAATGTCATGCTGGGCACAGGGGACAGACATAAGTGCCTTCGAGCAAAAATAAAGCAGGGACGGGAGATACGGCAGGACGGTGAGGGCCGAGGGGGTGTCGGTGCCGAGCTGAGCCAGGAGGGGACCCCAGGGGAGGTGTGGGCACGATTCGGGGGAGCAGGGAAGGTGTGGAACAGGAGAAGAGAGAGCGAGGGAGACACAGAGTTCAAGTGCAGGCTCCAGGCTCCGAGCTGTCCGCACAGAGCCCGACGCGGGGCTCGAACTCACGAGCTGTGAGATCGTGACCTGAGCCGCAGTCGGACGCTCAACCGACTGGGCCCCCCGGGCGCCCCACGGTGCCTCTCATTCTTCAAGACGCAGACAAGGAGGCCACGCTCCGGGTTGTTTTTGTCTCTAGGTTATTTATTAAGGTTCTAGGGCACCGTTTTTGTTTGTTTGTTTGTTTTTTAACCTGTTTGATGTCTCCTTCCTTTCTTTCCTTGGACATTGTATAGCTGCCCAGTATGGTAACCAGTAGCCACGTGGGGCTCTTTCAACTTAAAAATTAAATAAAATGAAAGAGTCAGGCCCTCAGCTGCAGCAGCCACACTTGGCGACCGTCCTGGATAGTGTAAGATCTAGAACGTTCCATCACCGTGGGACATTCTGTAGGACAGGCTGTTTAGACCCTGCAGCTGCAGCCTTTCCTGGGAGCTTTGTTAGAAATACAGAATCTCAGGGGCTCCCGGGGGGGACGGGGGGCTCAGTTGGTTAAGCGGCTGACCCTCGATCTCGGCTTAGGTGATGATCTCACCGTTTGTGAGATCGAGCCCTTGAGTCGGGCTCTGCGCTGACATTTCAGAGCCTGCTTGGGATTCTCTTTCTCCCACTCTCGCGCGCTCTCTCTCTCTCTCAAAGGAAATGAATAAATAAATAAAAAGAAATACAGAATCCCATCCTCCTCCCCTCTTCCCACCCCGTATCTGTTCAATCTCAATCTGCGTCTCAGCAAGAGCCCCAGGTTAGCTCCACTTGGAATCACCTGAAAGTTTTTGAAACGCGGATGCCCCCAGCCCCACCCCCACAGATGCTGGTGAGATTGGTCCAGGGCTGCCTCTGGACATGGGGGTTTTTTAAAAATTCCCAGGTGATTCTCAAGTTCAGCCAGGATTGGCAAAGTGTCCCATCAGCTGGTTGAGGACTCTCAGAAGGCAGGGAGGCTGGAGCTGGAGCTGTGTGATCTAGGTGGGGCAAGTCACTTACCCTCTCTGAGCCTCTGGGCCACAAGGTCCCCCTCCGTAAAAACCCGGGACCTCCTGGCAGGCGCCTCCCTCCCAAGGCTGTGAGGGGCAAACGATGTGACAGTTCCAAATGCTGAGCGGAAGCGGGGGGGGGGGGGGTGGCTGGGACACGGAGGGTAAGCACTCCCAGGGTTCGTTTCTGAAAATTGAGGTCAGCAGCCTGAGAGCTAACAGTCGGAGCGGAGGAAGCTAAGCTCTTTTTGTAATGGTTGTTGAAAGTTGAGTTAAAATTCACATAGCCTGAAACTGACCACTAACCATTCTGCCGTGCACAGGTCAGTGCTGGTTAGCACGTCTGCAGAGTTGTGTGGCCGTCACCTCTGTCTCGTGCCAAGACGTTTTCACCTCCCAAAAGGAAACCCCGTCCTCATCACGTCACTCCCCTGCCTTCCCCCGACCCCTGGCCATGGCTAGTCTGGTTCTGTCTCTTGGATTTAGGGATTCCGCTTTCGCAGTTTTTGCGGCCCCCTCCCCCAGACACCCAAGGGGGGTGCTGGGAGCATGTCCACGTCTTCCTGGCCCTGGTGTCGTTGCCACCCCCACCCGTGGCCCTCCCCCCCCCCCGCCCCGGGCCTGCCGGCAGCCCAGGTTAATGCCAGCAGCAGGGCCCGTGTTCTGCTCTCCTGGGGCCGCCACCAATGAGAGGTTTCATCCCAGTTGGGTTTCTCCTAGTTAAATATTTCATAAAGAAGACCTACAACTTGTGACGCCGGGGAGCGTTTGATAGTGAAGTTAATGAGGGGGAGAGAGTCACAGGTGGCCCACGGGTCCCTGCCTGAATGCCGCCGTCCCCGTGTCCCCCAGCTGTGGCCTCCCTCTGTCTTTCGCACTGTGTCGGGCACAGAGCAGCCACTTGACAAATGTCTGTTCAAAGGGCGTGTGCGCGTGTGCATAGGGGAGGTGGAGGAGGAAAAGGAGGAGGGAGACGAGGGGCAGAGACTGGAAGAAACAGGAGAACGAATTGGAGGGATGGGGATAGTGCTGGGGGGGGGGGGGGGAGAAGGGGGCCGGGGGGGGGGGGGGGGGGGGAGGGAGACAGGGACAATACGGAAGAGGGAGAATATTGTGTCTTGTATCTCCCCCCGCACCCCCCTCCCCCGCCCCCGGCCCAGGGACCCTTGACAATGTTCTCCCTCTGTCTTCCCATTTTTCATTTCCTTCGTCTTGCTTTCGGACCCGTCTTCATCCATTTTCATTTCCTGTGTCCCGGTTACGTTTTCACTTTCTCTCTGGGTGTTTGTCCCTTTTCCCTTTCTCTTCGTAAACCATCCCTTGGTTCCTGCATCTTATTGTTTCTTGTCAGTCTCTGGCTGAGAGAGAGAGAGAGAGAGAGAGAGAGAGAGAGAGAGAGTGTGTGTGTGTGTGTGTGCACGCACGCGTGTGCCTGTGTGTCTGAGACACAGGCACAGAACCCAGGGAAGAATGTAGGAACGTAGATGGACATTTTAAAGACCAGCCTTGGGGTGGGTGGCTCAGTCTGACTTCAGCTCAGGCCACGATCTCGAAGTTCGGGAGTTCGAGCCCCGCGTCAGGCTCGGCACTGACGCCTCGGAGCCTGCTTGGGATTCTCTCTCTCTCTCTCTCTGCCCCTCCCCCCTCTCTAAATAAATAAATAAAGACCAACCACGAAGTGCTCCTCCGAGCCAGAACCCCCGTCCCCTCGGAGCCCCCCCCGTTCTGCGTCACAAAGCGCCGGGGAGGATCCTATGGGAGTCGTTAGCTGGCTTTCCTTTGTGGTTTTACCGCCCAGGTGTGCAGCCCTAAGCAGCGTCCTTACGTGGTCTGTGGTTTTGAACTTTGCATAAATAAACTCACGCGATACGAACTGTCGTGCGTTTTGCTGCGCTGGCCGGCAGTTCCGTTTGTACGTTTCATCCTTGTCGCGCTCGCTGGCGGACACGTGGGTTTGTATCCCTTCTGGGCGCCATGATGGGCCACGTGGCTTGTTGTGCGTGGATGCGTGGCTTTTGCTGCGTGCACGCGGGCCCGGCGGGATCGCGGGGTATTAAAATCAGCGCCTCTTCCTTTTTGCTAAACGGACTGAACCGCGATGTTCCATGCTCGTCCTTGTTTACACTTGCACTGGCAGTGACCGAGTGCCCAAGCTGCTCACCAACACTGGGCATCGGCACCCTTGAACTGCAGCCCTTCTAAGAAACGCGTGATTTCTTGCTGTGATTTGCCTGTGCCCCCCGATCACAAAACGGGTGAACATACATTTATTGGTTATTCAAGTTCCTTCCTTTGGGAGGTGCCCTTCACATCACGTCCACTTTTTTTATTGGGTTGATTTTTTTTTTTTTTTCATACCGATCTCTAGATGACCCCTGTCTATTCTGGAAATAGGTCGTCCATCATTATATACTGTGCGGTATCTTCTCTTGACTTGCCTTTTGATCCTTTTTTTTTTATGATGTCTTTTGATCAACCGTGGTTCTTCTTTTTTTTTTTAAGTTTATTTATTTTGAGAGAGAGGGAGAGAGCATGAGCAGGGGAGGGGCAGAGAGAGAGGGAGAGAGAGAGAGAAACCCGAGCAGGTTCTACACTGTCAGCGTGGAGCCCAATGCGGGGCTCAAACTCACAGACTGAGAGATCATGACCTGAGCCGAAAACCAAGAGCCGGACGCTTGACTGATGGAGCCTCCCAGGCACCGACACAGCAATTCTTAATCTTAATCTTCTAATCTGAATTTAGAAGTCTTCTCCTTTACAGTTTGTGGGTTGTGTATGTTCTGTGAGAAAACCGTTTCTACTGTGAGGTCATGGGAGATACTGTATCTTTACTTCTAAAAGTTTTACAGTTTTTCTCACCGTATGTCTTTGATCAACTTGGAGTTGATTTTGGACTACAGCATGTGGTAGAGACCCAATTTCCAGAAGGGCTGTGCCAGCACCATTCATTACAAAGTCCAATGACTTGCCTCATGATCCAGAAGACAACTTCTCTGAGGTTTAACTCAGTTAAACCTCAGAGTTAACTCAGTTAAACCTCTCTGTTTAACTCCGACTTCCTTAGGTCTGATCTGCTAGTCAAGCCACAAATACTTTTTTTTGAGCACTTATTATGTACCAGGCACTGGGTTACAGCGACAGACACAACAGGTGCGCTCAGTGCTTCCGTGCATGCGGTTGTGGGGGCAGGAGTGGTGAGAAATCTGTTGTGACCAGAGGAAACAGCATGCGAAAGGTCCTGTGGCAGATGTTTAGGAATGTGGTATTTATCCTAAAGGCGCCATCCAGCCACGGAAACAGCGATGCAATGAGATGAACAGCCCCAGTGGTTGCTGCGTGGAGAATGGATTGGACCCTGGGCGAGAATGAAAGCCAGGAGATCAGTGAGGAAGTGACTTTGGTCCTTCAAGGAAGACCTTGGACTGGGATGGTGATTGTGGAGATAGAAATCATTGATCAGACAGCAAGATGTTTTGAGCAAGATGTGATTTTTTTTTCCCCCTCCCTCTCCCCTCTCTCTATCTCTGTTCCTTTTCTGGTTGAGTTTTCTGGGTGAGGAAAGCAGTTTGTGTTCCTGCCAAGGGTATGTGCTCTGGAGGACGTGTTTGCCACAGATGGTCTTTGGAATTCTAGCCGAGAGAGTAGCTGGACAGCCCCTGGCCCCCAGGGTTTTCTGGAAGCAACTCAACAATGGTCGTTTATTACTGACAATAACAGCAACGAGTTGATAGCCTTTCCTTCGAAACACCTTTAGTTATGGCTTCATGGGTCACCCCCCACCCACCCTCGGAGATGCGTGGGGGAGACACGCAAGGATTTTTGTCTCAGTTTTACGATAGGATGAGGTTCCCCTAATTGGCACTCTTGAGATCACACGCAAGATGTTGGTTTGGGGATTGGAATCCAGTCCTTGACTTTCGGCCCCTTGCGGTTTCTGCAAGGTCACGCACCAGCTCCCCAAACAGAGGCTTGCAGACCATTTCCTACTGGGCGCGCCTGAGTAATTTACCAGACCTCAGTTTCTTTGACTGTCAAGTCAGAGTTAAAATAAAATACGTGCTTCCGAAACTTGAGACGTGACACAGACTGAGGACTCACCACATTTCCCTACGTGAATCCATTAGTGCCCTTGGGTTGCCCGGGGCAGAAAACTCAAAGGGGCTTAAGCAAGCAGACGGGAGTTTAATATACTAGCGCATAGACGGAAGAGTCCAGGGAATGACCGGCTCGTCTGGATCCGGGGATCAGATGACATCATTAGGCCCTGGTTTCCGGGCTGTGCTTTTCGAAGCTGGCTCCATTCTCCCTGCGGCCAGGACGTGGCGGCAGTTCCAGTATTTTGGGCCTCCCCAAACATCCGAAGTTTTCCCAGCCCTTACCCCAGCCTTCTCAGTAAATGACTTGCTGCTTTTGATTGGCTCTGCCGGGGGTCACGTGCTCAGGCCTGACCCCAGTCTTCGTGGGGAACTAGGAAGTGGGGAAAGGGGGGCTCTGATTGGCGTAGGCCTGGGTCACGTGGTCTGCCTCTGGTGTTGGAGGTGGAGCCAGCCTCGCGGAGCAGGTGGGAGTGACCCCTTTAAAGGTGCGTCCCTGCGTGCCGCCTGCTGGAGCACAAGTAGGGAACCTCCCTTCCGCCTTCCGCCAGCCTTCTGTTGACTAGATCACCCCGTGGTGTATCAGTGAGGATGTCGGTAGGAATCAACAGACGTCTTTCAAGAATTGAATTAGGAGGTGTGGGCAGTTGACCAACACAAGAGAAGAAAGGAGGAATTGAGAGAGAGAGAGAGAAAGCCACCTGATTCAAGCCGCCACCTGAGAAAATCAACAGAATAAATGCCCCAGCATCATGCCCTCTCTCCAGCTCCTGCCACGGCTCCCCATTGTCCAAACCCAGGTGGAAGCCAGAGGCAGGGAGTCGAATGAGGCCGTCTACACAGGTCAGGCTCCCCAGGCGTAGCAGGGTAGAGGAGGGATCGTGGACCCTGGGTAGCAGAAGACAGCCAGCACCTGTGGCCCACTGAACTGCAGGGGAGGCTGGGACGTTTAGGCCGTGTGTGCATCCAGGGAGACAAGGTTTAGCGGACCCATCACATTGTCTTTTTTTCCACAAGGAGCAACCAGTCCCCTGGCGTCGAAAGTCAATTTTGCTATTATTATTGTTGTTGACGGTGGTCATTGGGTCCCTCTACCTGCTTGTGCCTCCTGTCTCGTTTTCTTTTCTCTCCCTCGCTCTTTTCTTGCCGAGTGGAAATTTTTTTAAGCTTCAAAAGGAATTCGGTTCTCTGCCAGGCTTTGAGAGTGGGGCCCTCTGCTTGGAGAGCTGGTAGTTGGGGGCAGCCCGTTGCCCCTGGGGTGGAGGGAAGGCGCCTGGGTGAGGCAGCAAGGGAGGCTTCCTACCTGAAACAAGTGACCATCTTGTGGGAGGTCGCTCCTAGGAGAGGCCCCTTGGGCTGAGTCCAGGGAGGAGGACTCCGGGTCCCATGGGCAGGAACAAGTCCCCTGGTTGCTTCCTGCCCTCCCTCTCTTTGGAGCCTGTCTTAGCAGCCACAAGTAGGTGCACGAATGAAATTGTAGCCTGGCTGTGCCAACAACGGCTCTTGCCCCCCCCCCCCCCGCCCCCCAGTTCTGACCCAGCTTTGTTAGCAGTGGCTCCCGCTACCCAGCCCCCTCCGGGGTCAGCCCAGCAGCTGTAACACTGGCCCGTCCCCTCCCAGCCTTGCCTCCTTCTTTGAAATCGTCCAAAGCTCTGTGATGATAGGGGCCGTCACTGGCTTGCCTTCCTCCATTCGAGTTTAACCGGCCTGTCCTCCCCTCGGTGGAGAGCGGAAGAACAGCCCCTCATTGCTTCTGGCAGCCACCAGCCAGGTTCCAGCCTTCCAGCCACCCTCCCAAGGTCTGGGACAGCAACGGGGAGGGAGGCGGACAGACCCAAGTCCCCTAGGGTGGTGTGCTGGCCCCGCCTCTCATGAGCTCGAGGTTCCTGGTGTTCATCACCTTCCTCCCCCCTTTGCCAGATCCCAGCTTCTGGCAGCGATGGCCACACAGGTTCGGATCCCAGCTCGACCGCTTGGGCTTGACCGCATCGGCAAGCGGCTTCACCTCTGTGTGCCTCTGTTCGGAAGTTCTGGACAGTATGCCGGGCGCCTCACTTGCATCAAATAGGTTTGTCCTCTTAGCGCCTCGAGGGATAGGTGCCATTGTCATCCTGCCAGGTGGCGGAAGAGAAAACCAGGACGGGGAGAGTACCTCTTCTCCAGTTTCGCGCTCCATGAGTGACCGAGGTGGGATTGGAACCCAGGCTGCTCGGCTCCAGGATCTGTGCCCTTAGTGAGAACGACAGTGATGATGTCCTCATTCCAGGAGCTGTTGAACAGATTTAATGCAATAGCATAGGCAGGAAAGCTTGGTCCACCGCCCCACCCAGAAGAAGCCCTCAATCCACATGTTAGTTACATTGCAGATTGTGTTATTTTATATTATACAATTATATGTTAATATGTGCTGCGAGTACTTAGACTGTCAACACGTAGTTGTGTATTACGCTTAGACTACGGGAGCCAGCAAACGGTTTTTGCCCAAGGGCTGGACAGTGAAGGTCTGAAGGTTTGCAGGCCACGGGTCTCTGTTGGGACCGCTCAGCTCTGCTGTTGTCGCGAAGGCACCCGTGGACAATAAGGAAATGAACAGGAGTGGCTGTTTTCCAATAAAACTTTATTTAAAAAACAGGCGACGGGCCCTAGTTTGCGAAGACCACAGTTTGCCGAGGTCTGATGTTGTGTATTGGCAATTTTTTTCCGTATTCCTTTGTTTATACTCTCCTGTACTTACAAAGCCAGCTTTTCTTGCTCTCCTTTGCTCCTGTCTTTCAGGAGAGCGTGCCGGGCCAGCGGGACATGTGGGGCGTCCTGATATCAGGCCTCCCCCCACCCCCGTCCTCCCCCATCATTCCTCAATAGCACTTATCGCAACGTACAGGGATGTGTGGACGTGGCTGGGGTGCAGGTGACATTTGGGCAAGAACTGTCTACGTCCAGAGTGAAATATGGAAGGCAAAAAAAAACCACCACAAAATTTGTAACACAGCTCAAGGGAGGGGCTGAGGTCTCAGGTTCCAGCGACAGAGAGCTGAGGATTTGTCTGGAGTGGAGAAATCAGGGGCTGCCTGTCGGACAAAGGGGCTCTGGGCTCCCCGTTCACCCATAAATCTGCAAACATGGGATGGAAAGAAATCCATCATGAGGTCCCTGAGTTCACGGGGATCCCTGTCCATTGTAAAGACAGTGGGGCTGACAAGTCGTTGTCGTGCTGTCATGTGATGTCATATGATGTTGTACGATGACAAACCGTCATGAAAGCTGGCCTAGAAGCACCACGGGGAGGTGGCTTAGATCGCATACCCAGCCCACGCCTTGGAGCATCTCAGACCATGGGGCAGAATGATGTCCGTCCCCAATGGAAAGGTGGGTGAGAGTTGGGGCAGGAAAACGTTGAGCCAGGGACAGTGTCACCTCCATGAGCTCTGAGCTCTGCCCGCGTCGTCCCCTGTCACATCTTTAGCGCCTAGAATGCTGCCTGGCCCCTAGTAGGTGTTCAGTGTATCCTTGCTGTGTGAGTATTGAAAAGAGCAATCATTGTGGCTGAGAACCAGGGCTGTGAAATCAGACTGAGCTTGGTGACTGGTCCTCCGTTACTCACTGCGTGCCTGATACTGGGTTTCTGTTTTCCTGCTTTATAAAATGTCTGGAAAATAGTGTCTGCGTCCTAGGACTGCATGTAGTGAGCAAGGCACTCTTCTAGACACGGGAGACAGACAAAAGTCCTTGCCCTTTTGGGACTGCACGCTCACTGGGAGAGACATGGGATGAACAAGAAGCAAAATAACAAGTTAATTGCACAGTACTGTGGGGGAGAAACAGCAAGGAAAGGGCAGGGGGAGGCCAGTGGCTGTGTTGGATAAGGCCTCCCTGAGGAGCTGTCATTTGAGCCAAGGAGGAAGCCATGGCGGTGTCTGGGGGAAGCGGGAACAGCGTATGCAAAGGCCCTGAGGTAGGGTCATGCGTGCTCTATCTGAGGAACAGCGAGGAGGCTGGCGTGGCTGAAAGGGAGGAGCAAAGGGGACAGTGGGCAGAAGGGAGGGCGGGGAGAGGACAGGACAGTTGGGCGTGGCCTCGTGGACCGTGAGGATGACTTTGGCTTTTGCTGTGAGTGAGGTGGGGGGCGAGGAGGGTTCTGAACAGAGGAGGGTTGTGACTAGACTCAGATGTTCACAGGTCCCTCCGACCACCGTGGGGAGGTGAAACAGTCGGGAGGAAGTGACTGTTCTGGTCCAGGCAGGTCGGGGCAGGGCCAAAATGTTGGCTGTGGACATAATGAAGAGTGTTTGGACCCTAGCAAAAAAAATTTTTAAATGTTTTTACCGTGGGGGCACCTGGGTGGCTCAGCCCGAGGAGCATCCGACTCTTGGTTTCGGCTCAGGTCATGATCTCACGGTTCATGAGTTCGAGCCCCTCATTGGGTGCTGAGCTGACCTCTGTGCTGATAGTGTGGAGCCTGCTTGGTATCTCTCTCTCTCTCTCTCTCTCTCTCTCTCTCTCTCTGCCCCTTCCCTGCATGCACATAGCTCTCTCTTTCTCTCTCTCAAAAGATAAATAAACTTAAAAAAATATTTTTACTGTGGCGAAATACGTGTAACATAAAAGTTCCCACTTTGAGGTGTACCATTCAGTGGCCTTTGGGACTTCACGACGTGGGGCCCCCATCACCTCTACTGAGACTCACCTTTCATTCCCCAAACAGGAAACTCTATACCCGGTAGTACTCACTCCCCACTCCGCCTCCCTCCAGGTCCTGGCAACCACCAGTTCGGGATATAATCTGAAGGTTGACCGGTAGGATTTCTGGACAGATAGGAGAAGAAGGCTCAGGGAACCGACGTGCAGACAGCACTTAGGCGGTGCCTGAGACGTGCTCACAGCTACGACAGCCGTGGTGCGTTGGCAGCCATGGGGAGTGCTTTCCAGAAGCCTTGCTCTGGGGCGGAACCGGCTTACCATCTACTTGGAGCTCCCTCCCGAGTACTGGCTGGGTGCATGGTGGCACCAGAACCTGTCACCCTTCCCGTTCAGCCCGCCTAGGGGTTGGGGGCGGGGGGGGGGGGGGAGGCGTGGTCAGAAGGAACAAGCCAGCACCGTCCGTGGTGGGACACCATCCGACTCTGGTCCAGGTTTCCCAGAACCAGGCAGGAAAATGTCCAGGGAGGGACAGTGCGGCCGACGGGAGTCCTGGCAAGCCGTGGCCTCGGCTTCCTGGGCTGCTGTAGCCCCGAGTAGCATCTGCTGGGCGGCTTTCAGGGAAAGAACAAGAAGCATTTGGGTTCCCTTCGTGGTTGTGCCCTGTGTGGCCTCATAGGAGTGGCCTCTCCATTCCCTGTTGCTGTTGAGCTCCCTGAAAGTAGTGGGAAGCTCCCCCCCCCCACCCCCTTTCGCCGTGTTTGTGCTGTGTTACAGTCTCTAAACTTTCTGGCTCCTTGTGTCTCTTCCTCAGCCGATGCGTTCTTTTTCCTTGCCCCTTCTTCCCCCTGCCTCCGCTGATGCTTCTCCTTAGCGTTGCCTAAATTTTATTCTCAGCTTCTGTCATGTGCCCCGGTCAAGAGGCCGTAGCACTTAAAGAAGGAACGTGGGGCTGTACGGTCCTGACCCCTGATCCCCCCTCTGCCAGCTCTGAAGCTGCTTGACTTTGGGCAAGTCGTTTCGGGTCCCTGAGCAGAGATCCTTCCCCCTGCTCAGCTAACATGGCTGGTTCTTCTGTGGGCACACGGCAGAGTGTTCTTTTCCCCGCCTCCCTGAACTTGGGCACGGCCACACGACTTGCTTCGGCCAACGGGATGCGAGGACAAGCGACACATGTCGCTTCTGGGCGGAAGCTTTGAGAGCCGTTGTATGTTTTCACCACGGTTCCTTCTGCCTGCCCCTGCTCTCACTCAGGCACACGGATGGAGCCTCCCTCGGGCTAGGTGTTGGGGAGAGGGTGGGGTGCAGAACAGAGTCCCCATCCCACCTGCAGTGGGCACATAGCACGAGCAAGAAAAGAGCCCTGTGGTGCTTTCGGCCACCGAGATTCGGGAGGCGTTTGTCACTACGGCAGGATGTAGAACACCGGGGCCGAACTACCTCGTCGTCGGTGTGCCGGGGCTAATATCTAAGCACAGCGTTCTTGGGGGTGTGATATACACTCACGTGCGTTCACGCCGGCTAACAAATACTCCCTTCTGCTTTCTTCCTGTAGGGCGTCCCCTTCCTCTCCCTGTTTTTGCATCTTGCAAAACGAGAGGTATTGCAAAGCCCTGTTGGACCGCTCCTTCAAGCAGATGAGTGGCCTCTAAATCCCTGGGCACTGATTCAGTCACCCTCAACCTCCTTCTTCCGTGGCCTTCTCCCCCTCTTTCCCTGATCCCTTAGTATCTGCTGCGGGGTCAAGGAAGTCCTGTCTCGTTCAAGTTTTCATTCTCCCCCCTTCGTCTTACTGCTCCCCACCTCCCCTTTGCCTGGTCATCCCACCAGGGAGGTTTTACTCAGGTCCTAGCACCTGCGGGGTTTCTCTGTTAGCTTTGGTTTCTTGCTTGCTTAGCCCCCCCGGGACTCAGCTGCAGTGGCAAATTAACGAACAGCTCCAAAGCACCTCAAGCTTGAAGGCATTTCCTTGTGCTCACCTAAGCGGGATCCTGGAGCGATTGCAAATGTCCGGTGCCCTACTGTAAATCTCTCTCCTTCGTTGCGAGAGCTGCAGTCAGGGTCAGTGAAGACCCAAGCAGAAGGTCTTGGCTGAGGTTCCCTGATGTTCCGGCCGTGCTGGGTGTTGTCGTATTGATTAAGCTCCTGGGACCGCCGCCAGCAGCCTCTAGGATTAAATCAATAGAGTTTGCAAAAGTAAAAGCTTCTTTTGGAGGCATAGAATATGTTGGTTTATTATTATTATTATTTTTAATGCTGAAGCTTCAAGGAGAAGCTTCAGAGGAAAAGGCCAGACAGACCCAAACGTGTGGGGGGAGGGCACGGGGAGCAGGTGAAGGAGCCGCATCGGGGGCTTGGGACTTTCTGGAGAGTCGGTGTGACTTGGGCTGCCAGCCCAACAGCCGAGAGAGCTGGAAGAGAAAAGACAGAAGATTGGAAGGCACAGAAAGAACTGCCCTGGAGATGTAGAGGGAAATGTGGATGTGGATTCATTTGCTCGTTCAGTGAACATCGACTGGGGTTTTGCTAGGTGCCTGGCACTGGAAGGGGTGCTGAGGATGTGACGGTGAGCAAATTCTATGACCAGGCTTCCTAGGAGGGGAGGTGGGGGGGGGGAGACACAGGAGAAGGTCATGTGAAGGCAGAGGTAGAGGATGGAGTGATATGGCCACAAGCTGGGGAATGCCCAGAGCCCCCCGAAGCTGAAGGAGGCAAGGAAGGATCCTAGCCTAGAGCCTTCGGAGGCGGCTCTGTCTTCTCGATAGCTTGATTGTGGGGTTCTGGCCTCTACAACTTTGAAATAATAGACTTCTGTTGTTTCAAGCCACCGGTTTGTAGTCATTCGTCATGGCAGCCCCCGGAAATGGATACAGACAGTTCCGTGCGGTCGGAGGTGCCTGTGGGAAGGCACAACGGGACCCAGCTGTAGTAGGGAGGAAATGGGGTGAACTCCTCCTTCTTCCCTCTGGTCTCCTGTTGGTGCTTCCCATTGACCAAACCTACCTGGAAAGCAGGAAGATGAGCCAAGAGCCAACCTTGCCTCTCCCAGGACACCAAGAAGAGTGATGAGTGGATAGATACTGGGGGGAGGGGGAAGGGCATTAGGAGGATGGCACAACGTATCCCAATGCGTGAGGCCTTTAGAAGGCGGATATGGGTAGAGAAGAGGTTAGCTAGGGCCGAGCCCCAGAGAAGACCAACGCTTCGAGATCGAGTAGAAAAGGAGTGGGAAGGGGAGACAGAGGAAGACAGGAGCAAACACAAAAGGAATGTGTGACCAAGGAATCCGAGCACAGAAAGGTGGGCCTGGGATTTGGCAGCCTGGAGGTAGGTCTTTGGTGATCCTCACTGGAAGAGTTTCGGTTAAGTGATGGAGGCAGAAGCCAGTCTAGGGGGGAGGGGAGGGGAGGGGAAAAATCAAGGTGGAAAAGTGGGAGCAACGCGTGAAGCCAACTCCTTCTTTACGAAGGGGAGCAGAGAAATGGATTGGTGGCCGGAGGGAAATTTGGAGACAGAGGTGGGGTTTCTAATGATGGGAGGATATTAATTTCCCTAAATGGGGTCATTCCTAGCAGTGCTCCAGTATGCCCTGGTATTCTCTCCCACCTAGGATGCTAGACTTCTCGAATTTAAGATCATGAGTTTAACATCGTCAGCCCAGATCACTGATCTGAAGCACGGGAAAGGCAACTGGTGTGGTTCATCCGGGGGCGGGCTCTTTCCCGGAGGGAAGGAAATGCAGGGACATGATATACAGCCAACCTGTGCAAGGCTGGCAAGGAAGGAGATGGAGCCAGGAGAGGGTGCTGGGCAAAGGTATTTTGAAGGTGGCTGGTGTCGCTTCTAGGCACGTGTGGCTGGAGTTGACAGCGGTTACTGATGAGGAGGTAGGGATGTTTTCCAGTGATTAAGAAGGAATGGACCGTTGTGGACGGTGGTCTTTCCAATGGAAATGGAAGGTCATAGAAAGTAACCGGCTCCACCAGAGTCTTGCTCTCAGCTTTTGTTTTCCTGGGGGCCTCAGCGTCTTGGACTTCGGACTTCCTGCTGAGCCCAGTGGCACTGGTTGGGGGGAGGGAACCTTCATGGAGATGTCTTGGCTTTTTCGACACTTCTTGGGGCCCTTCTCCGTGGCCTCACTGGGTTTCCTTGGGGGCAATCACGGCAGACCTCTCCCTGGGCTGGATTTCCCTTTCGTTCTTGGGGACTAATTTGAAGCTGCTGGTGGTCCTCTTGGCCTTGGAGTTGATGGCCTACAGGGAATTTCCAAGTTTGCGTTTAAGCCAAGGGGTAGATGAAACGCACAGAGGAGACGCCAGGAGATGCAGGACTTCACTGCCCACTGCCCAGGGCGACAGTACAACACGTGAGGAGAAGGCCTCCCTGGACACAGGGGACATCCCAGGGAATGTGATTGCCTGGTCAGGTTATTCATCACAGCCCTGCTTGTCAGAGAGACAAACTGGAAGCATTTAGGGGAGTATTAAATGATGGGGCGTTCCTTCGCAAGAATACCGCACGGCCTTTTAAAAGAGGAAGAGCCAATGTACCAACAGGGAAAAATGTGTCCAGTGTGGTGAGGGGCGCGGCAAGCGGTGGAATTTGCGTAGCACCATCCCGTTTTTATAAAAGGGGAAAATGCAATGTCGTACGTTTGTTTTCACTCATTCGGTAGTATTTATCGAGCGCTTGGTGTGTGATGGGCCCTAGATGCCGGGGACCCAGCTGAGAACAAGCCCCCGAAGAGGCTGACGTTCCAGTAAGAGACCGAGGCAGTAAGACAAATAAATAAAATGTGTAGTTTGAAGCGATAAGTTGCTAAAAAAATAAAAAAACAGCAAAAAACAAAGAGGGAAGAGGGATGGTGATGTTGGCCGGGCGGAGACTTCAGATCTGGGAGCCCAGGGAAACCTCGCTGGGAAGATGTTTTTGTACCACCTGATGGATGCAAGGGAATGAGCCCTGCCCGTATTTAGGGGAAGAGTAACTCAGGAAGAGACGGCAGGCAGTGTAAAGAATGCGTGTAGGGAAAAATCTGAAAAATAAGCAGCAAATTGCTAGTGGTGGGCTATCTGTGGCCAGTGGGCTTAGGTACGGGCTCTTCACTTTTTAAATGACACGATATAAATTGTAAAATGGAAAAAAAAAAACAATAAGCACGTATTCCTTTTATAACTGAACCCATTTGTTATTTAAAAAGAACGACCTTGAAGGCTGTCTGGGTGGGGTTTCTGTTCATAGTTCATGGCTCAGAGGAGAGAATGAGCACGTAAACACATTATCGCGGAACCTCGGAGAATCTAGGAGCAAGAAAAGGAGCAAACCAGCAAGACTTTTTTTTTTCTTTTTTTTTTCTTTTTTCTTTTTTTTTTACAAATGGAAGAAATTGTTGAGAAATTCTATCATGTAATGTAATTAAACATTTTAAAGTGAATAGTTCAGTGGCATTTAGTATATTCTCATTGTTCCAAATCACCACCCTGAAAAGGAAATCCTGTTCCCATCAGGCAGTTGCTTCCTTCACCTCCTGGCAAATGTGAATCTGCGTTTTGTCTCTATTAATTTACTTATTTTGGGTAGCCAAGAGATTGGAACAGCCATCGGTGGGTGAATGGATAAAGGAATTGCACTGCGCATCCTTACAAAGGAATACTAGTCAGCTGTAAAAAGGAACAAAGTGCTGGGACACACAGAAACATGACGCTGAATGAAGGACACCAGACACACACACAAAGTCACATTGTATAATCCCATGATGAGAGTAGGTGTTGATGGCCTCCAGTGAAGGGAAGAGACCGAGACTTACATGGGTAAAAAGGACCAGGAAAGGCATATAATACTGGTCGCTGCAATTGTAGTAAAAACAATAATTAAAAAAATTTTTTTTTAACGTTTATTTATTTTTGAGAGAGACGGAGACAGAATGCGAGTGGGTTAGGGGCAGAGAGAGAGGGAGACACAGAATCGGAAGCCGGCTCCAGGCTCCGAGCTGTCCGCACAGAGCCCAACGCGGGGCTCGAACTCACGAGCCGTGAGATCATGACCCGAGCAGAAGTCTGACGCTCAACCGACTCAGCCACCCAGGTGCCCCTACGGTAAAAATAATAACTTAAGCATCGATTGCACGATCACAATGAGATGCACCCCATCTTCTGCTTTTGTAAACATGTTTTCTTAATATTAAATTCCATTGCAGGAACCAGAGTAAATTGTAACTAAACACTCAACGTTTATTGAGCACGTACTGCAATGCCAGGTCCTGTTCTAAGTGTATTGTCCGTGTCCACTCATTCTGTTCTCACACAGCCCTATGAGGTAGGCACTACATTTTGTATTTTATGAGTGAGGAAACTGAGGCTCAGAGAAGGAAGATAAATCTCCAAACCACGTCTGACTCCCAAACCCTTTTAATCACTCTGCTCTACGATTTCTCGTGCATGTATTTCCAGTTTTCTGAGCAGCAGCATGATCCAGCTGCCCTGGGTAGACTTCTCTTTTTGGAACCAACGTGTTGAGAATCCTTAGATAATATTTAGAAAAACAGGGGTACCTGGATGGCTCATTCAGTTAAGTGTCCGTCTCTTGATTTTTCAGGTCATGATACTGTCATGACGGTTGTGAGTTCAGTCCCCATGTTGGGCTGTGTGCTGGCAGTGCAGAGCCTGCTTGGGATTCTCTCTCTCTCTCTCTCTCTCTCTCTCTCTCTGCCCCTCCTCCCCTCCTTCTCTCAAAATAAATAAACTTAAAAAAATGACACATCACACCTATTTGGTGTTGGGTTTTTAATTTTCTCTTCATCTGATTTTCCTGGTGACATAATGAATCTTTTTTTTTTTTTTTTCCTGTCTCTACCCCAGATGTGAAATGTAGATCTTTACAAATGTCACAGAGAGTGTTAATACTTGACGCTGGGTTTCCTTGCTCTGCCCCAGGCTTGTACTGTCTGGGGTGGATGTGAAATTAAACTTCACCGCTTGTCGCTGGCCGCGGTGCTGAAAACATCCCGGGCAGTACCCAGAGTTGCCCTTGTTAATGCGTCCTCGCCACTAGAGTCTCAAGCTGATCAGCTGGTGTAACGCCCTTCCCTAGGCTTGATTTTTGGTTGGTACTGTGCGTTGGAGACTTTGAACCCTGTGTCTGAGAACTGGAGACTCTTTGGGGTATTGGAGGTTAAAATTTTCATTAATCTAACCCACTTGGGATAGGTTTCTGAGGGCATGGATTAGCATGCAATAGTTGATCGTTACTACGTTAAATGATGGCCGTTGGGACGCAGGTGAGGTCTAATCCATTGGTCTCATCCATATGGTTAAGGCCCCAGGTGTGCCCCAACTCCAGTTTTCAAATAAAGACAAAACTATCCCCCTTCTAATAAGGGTAAGCAGCTGAGTGGTCTTTGGGGACCACCAGCTTACAAGCATGGATCTTGGGGTGAGCCCTTAGCTCTTCCGGTATAGCCTGTGTGATCTTGAGCAATTTATTTAACCTCCCTGAGCCTTGATCTCCCTATCTGGAAAATGGGGCTTGCAACAGAACCCACCTTGTAGAATTGTTGCAAAGAATTAACTGAAACGAGTGTAAAATGCTTAGCACGGTGTCTGCCCAGTGAAGCGCTCGATAAACAACAGCTGTAATTATGGTTGTTGTGCCTGTTAATGGCCCCGTAATAGTTTATCATATTGCCGAGTTAAATGGTGGCATTTGTTTAGCGAAGCAAGGAATATGTCCTAAACCCATACATCGAGCACCCTGGTACCCCCCGCTCTTTTCCTGGTAATTGTGATGAGCACGGAACGAACATGAAAATAAGGTCTCTTTGGCTTCTCCACACAAGTTCAACTGCTTGGTTGACTCACTGAAATATCCGTTTCCTCAGAACATCAGGCAGACCCCGTCGTAGAGAAAAGGTCTTGATGAGTTAACAAACCTGATTTGATTTTCACAACCACCACAGGAGACTGGGAATGAGATAGGGATGGGGCCTCACAAAGAGAAGAGTGAACGACTTAGACATTCTGCAAGGTCTTGCTAAGGGGCTGGAACCCTCAGCCAGGCCTACACTTTGCAGATTGATTTTCCTTGATGTTCTGGACCCCAAGAGCAGCTCCTGTTAGCAGACGCAGCCCTTCTTCCCTGGGAAGAATCACTTGGTCATTTCCAGTGTCACACGCAGCCCCTTGCTGGGGCCTCTGTGGGTCCTGATCAATCTAATTGTGGGCGGAGCTTTGTGTATCTGCCCTTGCCTGCAGGGCTGTTTGCTATCCTGACTTCCACAAGCCATTTCAGGAGCCAGCTTTTCCTCCCATCAGGGATGCTTCTCTCCTTTCATCTCCTCTCCCCACATTCCCCCCCCCCCCCCCCCCAGCTACCCGCCCCGCCCGCCTTGGCCTCTTCGGCTGGCTGGCTGATTATTCTGGATCCCGCTGACACAGGTGCTTTCTCCCCGAACCAATCGGGGAGCAGGAAGGCTCAGCGCAGCGAGCAGAGGCATTGCTCACCACAGCTGTGAGTTAGAACCCAGGCTTTCTAAATTGGGAGGATCGGGCACGACTTGGGGTTGGGCTGAGAAAACCTCACCTCCCCCTGCCTGGACTACCTTTGACTTCTGCCTGGGGCAAGGCATCTGCTGCCGTGCCGAGAGCCCAGAGCCCCATCTTTGTGTCTGCATGCCAGCCACATCAGTGCATATTTCAAGAAGCTGATTGTGTGCCTAACGTGCCCATCGAGACTTGGCATGCAATGAAGTGGGGGGAGAGATGCAAAGACCAGGACCTACCCACCTTTTCTTCCTCATACAGGTGTTTATTGAGCACCTACTATAAAGCAGACGCTCTCTTAGGTGCTGAGAACCAAGCCGTGAGCAAAGTAGACAAAAATCTCTGCTGCCATCGAGTCTAGTAAGGCAGACAAACGGTGAACAAGATAAAGAAGGCAAACAGAGCAGATGTTTGACTGGGGACCGGGGCCAAGGTGGGGGGGGGGGAAGCAGGGCAAGGGGGTTAAGTCCTCAGTGGGGATGCAGCCTTTGAGGAAAGACCTGAAAGAAGTGAGGGAGGGAACCATTTGGGTCTGTGGGGAAAGCCTATTCCGGGAGAGAGGACAGCAGGTACAAATGTCCTGCGGTGGAACGTGGCTGGTGTTTGGGGAACACGGAGGAGGGCCACTGTGGCTGCAGCTGGCGGAACAAGGGGAGATGGAAGGAGATGAGAGCGGGGAGGTGATGCGGGGAGGTCATGCGGGGTCTCACTGGCTACCGGCAGGACTGGCTCTTCTTCTGAGTGAGATGGGGGCCGTGGGAACGCTGTGAGTCCTTCCATGTCAGTTAAGCTGGAGTTTTCTTTGTTGCATGCTTGTCCCATTTCAGTGCTGCTGTTCTGTCTTCAAGATCTGGGGTTTCTTACCAGCCCCCGTAGCCTGGGTGAGAGCGGAAGGCTGGTCCAGGACTCCTGAACTCTCCTCCTGGGGTCAGAAAGTGGAGGAGAAAGAGGAGCCCCCACCTCTTTGGGGATGACTCAGAACCACAGTTACCTTTCCCCTCCCACCTCTGAAATAGATCTAGGGCAGCATTTCCCAAACTTCGGTGTGCACACAGACCCCCTCCCCACCCCGGGAAGGTGTTGCTGAAATGCAGATTCTGACTCAGCAGGTCAGCGAGGGGCCCGAGACTTTGCATTCCTGAAGGAGGCAGCCGGTGAGGGTATAAGGTCAGCGTCGCGGGGTCCCTTCTGGGGCAGGTCTGTGGACGTTGGCGGGGCCTGTGTGTGCGTGGAGGGGGAAGGAGGTAACACCTGACACCCAGTACTGCCACGTTGGACGAGAAATAAGAAACAGAAATAAGGTAGGAGCGGGCAGCCTCCTCCTCTTCTCCCCCATGCTGACTAAGGCTTCATCACCATACCCAGCGGGCCCCGGGTCTGAAATTCAGGCGACACTGGGCAATTGAAACCCTGATAACGCAGCCCAGAAAGATGCTGCTTGCTGCCAGTCTTCTGGGACTCTTCCTGGAACCTCAGCTCAAGTCTGATGGAAAGGAAGTCACATCCCAGCTGTTAAGGGGCAGGAGGCCACGTACCCCCTCCCCCGCTCCCCGCCAGGAGGGAGCCGGCAGCTCCGTGCCGAAGCGGGCAAGGAGCTAGTTGGCGGGGAAGGGAAGGGAAATCATCAGATTCAAATCATGGCTTCAGAAGCCTCAGCGAGGGGAGGCCAGGGAAGGGCTTGGCGTTGCTTCTCTGTATACAAATATTGTCTCTTATTTTCTGGGCTGCAGGGTGAGGCAGAATGGAGTATTTGTGCAACACAGCCCAGCTTTGTTCTCTGTGCTCCTAATGACTGTCAGCTCGGAGGCAGGAAGCCAATCAGAGGCGCTCGTCGGCAGGGCCGGCTTTTGTTGGCGTCAGATTTGCTTTTCAGAGTGTGCACGGAGCGCAGCTCAGCCGCTGTGAGCTGGAGGCAAAGGCCGAGGCTGGTGACAAAGAAGGCCTGGTTTTCCTGGTTTTCTTAGACTCTTGCTCTCGGGTTGTCTGTTTCTGACTTTCTTCTCCCCACCTGGGAAGTGAGTCCAACCTATAAGATCCCTTGGTTTTGTGCAGCTCCCCAAATGCCAGACCTAACTTCAGGGCCCAAAGAGGGAACGAGGCAAGTTAAGCTTCCAACATAGAAAACTGGGAGGAGCCCAGCGGTTTCATGGGACCAACCTCACCAACACCTGCTCTTTGATCCTTCTGCAGAACAGTGGGTTTCCGTGTTCCCGGGGGACACTTGGCACTATCTGGAGATCATTTTTGGTTGTCATAGCTGGAGAGGGGGGGATGCTCCTGGCATCCGGTGGGTGGAGGTCAGGCCTCTACTCATTGCCCTGCAGTGAACCGCAGGTAGGGGACCTCTGCCCCAGAGTAACCGACACCCTATGGCTTTCCCCACCGACATCTGTTTCCTTACACATGACCCGCTTATAACCCACTTCTCAGAGATTGGTCAGGGGGTGCCTCTGTGGGTCTGGCATGAGGCGGGGAGGGAGACGAGACATTCCGGCTCGCCGCCTGATCAGCAGATCAGGCCTTAATGTGAACAGAGCAGGACAGACCCTCCCCAAGTACAGATGCTCCAGCGGGACTCTGGCGGCCTCGTCAACCCAGAGGAGCGTCCCCACGATGCAGGAAGGAGTTTGTGCCTGGACAGTCTGTACCTCTGGAAATAGCCGCGTGGACTACCCCTTCCCTCTGTCAGATCTTGAAAGGTAGGCTTCTCAGACACCTGCCCTGACCACCATATTGGTTTTTTGTGGTTTTTTTTTGTATCGAGGTGAAATTCACAGGACCGTATTAACCATTTTTAAGTGACGAATTCAGTGGCATTTAGTACGTTCGTAGTGTTTCTTGGACACGATCTGTCTAGTTCCAAACCAATAAGCAGTCACTCCCCCACCCCTTCCCCCAGCTTTTGGCCGCCACTGGTCTACTTCCTGACTCCATCGATTTGCCTGTTCTGGACGTTTTACATGCGCAAAATCATACACCGCGCGGTCTCTTGCGTCCGGCTTGACACCGCATTTACGGTTTTGAGGTCCGTCCACACTGTAGCGTGTATTACCACTTCGTTTTTATGGCGGAGTAATATCCCGCTGCGGGGACAGACCACGTTGTGTTCGCCCGTTCATCCACCGAGGGACGTGGGGGTTGTTGCCACCTCTTGGCCCTTGAGAATATTGCTGCCATGAGCGTGCCTTTCGGTGCCCTGTTTGCTATCCTCCGGGGTGTGTCCCCAGGACATATATCGCTGGATCCTACGGTCATTCCGTACATCTTTTTTGAGGAACCACCAAACGGTTGTCTCTAAAAAGCCCGCACCACTCTACATGCCCAACAGCCAAGCACAGAAGTTCCAGTTTCGCACATCCTTGCCAACACTTACTGATTTCTGTTCTGTTCTGTTTTGTTTTTTTTCCTCTAGTGGCTATGGAGCAGTATTTCATTGCGTTTAGATTGGCAGTTCCCTAACAGCTGAGGATATTGAGTATCTTTTTGTGTGCTGATTGGCTATTTAAATATCTTCTTTGGAGAAATATCTCTTCAGGCCACTTGCCCGTTATTTAATGGGACTGTTTTGTCTTTTTGTTGTTGAGTTGTGATTGTTCTTTATATATTCTGGATACCAGACCCTTATCAGAGATACGATTTGCAAGTATTTTCTCTCATTCTGTGCATCGCCTTTTCACTTTCTTGATAATGCCCTTTGATGCACAAAAGTTTTTAATTTTGATGAAGTCTGGTTTATCGGTATTTTCTTTTGTTAACTCACGCTTTCGGTGTCAGACCTGACTACTGTAATTTTTTTGGGGGGTGTATTTATTTATTTTGAGAGAGAGAGACAATGCAAGCAGGGGAGGTGGCAGAGAGGGAGGGAGAGAGAAAATCCCAAGCAGGCTCCGTGCTGTCAGCACAGAGCCCGACACAGGGCTCGATCCCATGAACCGTGAGATCATGACCTGAGCCGAGGTCAAGAATCCGATGCTTAACTGACTGAGCCACTCGGGTGGCCCAAGGGCAGAGATTTTTGTCTGTTTGGCTATAAGGTGTGTCCCCACTGCCCAGAACAGGGCTTGGCACCCAGTGGGTGCTGAATTAATATTTGTTCGTTGGATGTTGGAGGTGCGGTAGAGGAATCACGTCTGCGTTTTTCTCACAAACTTACCTGCTGGGTTTTTAGAGCAGGGAAACTACTCCGTAGGACATCTCACGGTGGATACGTGTCATTGTATACTTGTCCAGACCTCCTGAATGCTCGGCGCCGAGAGTGAACCGTGACGTAAGCTCTGGACTCGGGGTGATAATGATGCGTCAGTGTGAGTGTATCGAGTGTAACAAATGCTCTGCGCTGGTGTGTGTGTGGGGGGGGTGTTGAGAATGGGGGAGGGGGCAGGGGGCGTATGGGGACCCCCCCTGACCTTCTGCCGAGTTTTGCTGTGCACCTCGACAAGTTGGAAGGATTTTCCTTAATTCCTCTGTACTCCCTTTGAATATATGATTTTAGCCACCATCATAGCAAACTGCATTGTCCTTGCCCTGGAGCAGCACCTGCCTGACGATGACAAGACCCCCATGTCTGAACGACTGGTGAGTGATGTCTCCCTGTCTTGAGGGGGTCTCTCTTTCGCTTGAGAGGCAAGTTGCTGTGGCCGTGGGAGCAGAGGGCAGAGCGGGCTCTCGGACTCGGAGTCAGGAGCTGGATCGTGAGCCTCCCACCCGGGGCCCCTAAATTCGTGAACACCGATAATCTGGGGAGCAAGATGCCTTCGCTCCTCACCCCCCAGACCTGAAAAACCTGGTGCCAGCCAGGAGGGCAGCGGGTGACGGATGTTCACGCTGGCCACAGGAACATCGTATGAGAAACAGAATTCTTGTGAAAAAGATCGACTGTATGTGGAAATGGAGAGAACGGTACAATGAACCCCTCCATGAACCCATCACCCAGATCCACAGTTGTCAAGATTTTGCCTTATTCGTGTCCTCTGTCCCCTTTTATTTCATCAGTTTTGTCTTTTCTGGCCAATATATATATATATACACACGCACACGTATGTATATATATACGTGTGCGTGTGTATATATGTATATATACATATATATTTTTTATTTTTTCAACGTTTATTTATTTTTGAGAGACAGAGAGAGACAGAGCGCAAGCGGGGGAGGGGCAGAGAGAGGGAAACACAGGATCCGAAGCAGGCTGCAGGCTCCAGGCTCCGAGCCGTCAGCACAGAGCCTCATGTGGGGCTCAAACTCAAAAACCATGAGATCATGACCTGAGCTGAAGTGGCACGCTTACTCGACTGAGCCACCCAGGCACCTCTCCTGGCCAAAATATTTTAAGGCAAATCCCAGACAGCTTGTCAATTCATTGAAGTCTTGCATTGCTAAAAATATGGGCATTTTCTTACATTACCACAGTGACATTTTTACACCCAACGTGATTTACAGTGGTTCCTTGGAATCATCTAAGACCAGTCAGGAATCGAATTTTCGCGATCGTCTCAGAAATAGCATCTTGCAGTTGGTTTGTTCAAACCAGGATCCAAGCGGGGACTGGATTTTGTAACATCGCTTAAGCCTTTTAATCTAAAGCCATTATTTTTTTCCCTCCTACCCTTGACTTATTGCAGAAACTAGTCTGGTTGCCCTAAGGAACGTCCCACATTCTGATGTTAGCCTGGTTGTTTGTATATGATGTCATTTGGCTTTGTTCTTCTGTCCTCTGTGTTTCCTATCATGGATGCCAGCTCTGGGGGTTAAAAAAAAAAAAAAAGTTACTCATTTGGTAATTCTGCGGAGCTGTAAACTAGCACCGAGATCCTTCTCGATCCCCTTACCCATCCCCGAGCCCGCTGGTTCCTCTCCTGGCATTCTCACAGTGCAGTGAAAGAGACTTCTTTCCTTTCTGTCACCTTTCCAGAACCACCGTAATGACTCAAGGGTAGGTAGGGGGATGTAAGAATCCACTCATTCCTAATCCACAAAGTATGGATGGGTCTCAAGACATCTAAATTTTCATAGTTACGAATTATCATGTGTATTCTAAAAAAAATATCACTAACCCGGCAAACCTATGATTTCAGGACTTTTTTTTTTCTTTTTTGGTTTTGCTTAAGATGAAGCTAAGCAAAGAGAGTCAACTGGAAAAATAGGAAGCAAATAGTAGCCTGGCAAGGAGATATGGAAAGCATCGTGAAGGCAAAATTCAAGTGACTGAAGCTTGAGAAACTTCGTAACAGATTGGAAAACATCCATGTAGGGGCTCTGATGGAGCCGAGATGATAGCTTAATTTCAAAGGTTATAGACTATCAGCTGGAAGCCAGAACTGGCAGGAGGTTTAGTGAGGGGCTGGTGGCCAGGGCACTGGCCGTTTGCCAGCAAATGCAGAAGTGTTATTCCAATATTTTCACAACCTGAACAGCTGTGCTGGTGCATACCAGCTGAGAACCATCACGAATGTCAGATTTGGGGGTGAGGTTGGTGTAGAGGGTCCAGCCTTAAAGGTGTTGAGTGATGCGTGTGACAAACATTCCAAACCAGTCCTTTCCTGTAGAATTTTCTGCAGTGATGGACGTGCTCTGGGTCTGCACTGTCCCGTACAGCAGTCACCGGCACGTGGCTAGTGTGGCTGAGACGCTGAATCTCTTGTGATTTCATTTAAATTAATTCAAAATTAGGGAGGCCTGGGCGGTGGAGTCGGTTAAGCATCCGACTTCGGCTCAGGCTGTGATCTCGTGGTTCGTGAGTTCGAGCCCCGCGTCGGGCTCTGTGCTGACAGCTCAGAGCCTGGAGCCTGTTTCAGATTCTGTGTCTCCCTCTCTCTCTGTTCCTCCTCTCCCCGCCCCCCCCCCCCCCCCAACCTCGCACTCTGTCCCTGTCTTTGTCTCTCAAAAATAAATAAACATTAAAAAAATAATAAAAAAAAAATAAACACATGTGACCAGCGGCCGTCAACACAGGTCCAAGCAAGCAATTCTGTTTGGCCAAGTGATAGGTGAGGCTGGCCGAAGGGAAAGAAGGAGGGTGCCTTCTCCATGCTTCGGCTTCCCTTGCAAGAGCCTTCAGGCAAGAGAACTCCAAGCAGGATGCATTGGGGCGCAGTGAGTGCAGGGGTGGGGTAGGAGAGGTGAGGGAAAACGGGCAGAGGTCTCCGGGTGGGCGGGGTCCCTGATCAGCCCACCCTCTGCCCAGCCAAAGACCTTGACCTTGACCTTCTCTCCCTTCCAGGATGACACAGAACCATACTTCATTGGAATTTTTTGTTTCGAGGCCGGCATTAAAATCATCGCCCTCGGGTTTGCCTTCCATAAAGGCTCTTACTTAAGGAATGGTTGGAATGTGATGGACTTCGTGGTGGTGCTAACAGGGTAAGTGTCGGATGCTGTGCCTCTTAGAATTATCTCGAACTAAGAAGACTTGGGACCCATAATGGTTGGCGTGTCGGGCTGGGCTCAGGAAGGGCTGAGTCCCCGTGTTCTTCTTCCTTCAATATGCGTCTAGAGCCTTCTCGCACCCACCTCTGGAGCCTGGCTGCCTGTGACAGCAGACGCTTTCGGCTACAGTTAGAATTAGGGCTTAGGAGGAGCTGACAGCTTCCAAAGAGCTTTACGTGCATTCTCATCCAATCTTCTCGGCGACCCAATGGATCAGGAAATCTTAATACTCCCCTGTGACCGCAGAGAGAGCCGAAGCGCAGCTATGAACTGGCCTAAGATCACCTAGCTAGCGGAGCTGGAATTTGAACCAGAACTCGAGTTTTTAACAATTGCGCGCACGTGGTCCTCCCGCCTCACTTAGCGACGCCTTTCTTCTGAGGCGGTCTTTATTTCCAGCCGGTAAATGTCTGTGGAGGACTTCTGGGGGCAACGGTTTGTGGTAGAACTGTGGAGAAAACCAGTCTAGGTAAGGTACAGTGACTGCCTCCGAAGGGTTTTCAGACCTGCGTATAGCGCACCGTGGTTGAAAGGCGACTGTGTATACGCTTTCCTCCAAGGACCGTCTGTGAGGCGACATTAGCTGTTACGACAGCAACAGGAAAAAAACCAAACTGGGTAATGTCTTACACACGGCGGACGTTTATTTCTCACTGAAGGTCCCAAGTGGTTGGTCCCTGTCGGCAGGGCTCTGTCCTCCAAGCAGGGATTGAGGGAACCCAGGCCCTGGCCACGCTGAGGCTCCTCATTGTTGGCCCACATCTTCCAAGGACTCTGTGCTTCTCTGCGTCACAGCACAGACGACAAACAAGCAGGGACAGGGGTACTTGGGAGGTTTTACGGGCCCGGCACCTGCCTCTTCCTTTCGTATTCTCTCGGCTAGAATTTATTCACGGGACACACATGACCGCAGGGGAAGCTGGGAAACATCAGACTGCGCTTAGGAGGAAAGGGAGACTGATTTGGTGGGGAGCCAGTCAGTCTCTGTCGTGGACCCGAGTCCTGTATTAGATGCCAGCGTAGGCAATGCTGTTTCATGCGAATTTCTGGCCCGTCGGCCCACCCGGTCCTCTCCTCCAAGCTGAGACTGGCTCTTGTCCTCCAAGACCCCTATTCACCGCTGTCCTCTGTGGGGTCACTGCTGTCCTCTGTGGGGTCATCGCTCTCCTCTATGGGGTCACCCCTCTTCTCTGTGGGGTCAGCCCTCTCCTCTGGGGGTCACCCCTCTTCTCTGTGGGGTCACCACTGGCCTCTGTGGGGTCACCGCTCTTCTCTGTGGGGTCACCCCTCTCCTCTGTGGGGTCACCCTTCTCCTCTGTGGGGTCACCCCTCTCCTCTATGGGGTAACCCCTCTCCTCTGTGGGGTCACCCCTTTGTGGGGTCACCCCTCTCCTCTGTGGGGTCACCCCTCTCCTCTATGG
>NC_064816.1:8816744-8840597 GCF_023721935.1 Panthera uncia | reverse complement strand
TGTGGGGTCACCCCTCTCCTCTGTGGGGTCACCCCTCTCCTCTATGGGGTCACCCTTCTTCTCTGTGGGGTCATCACTCTCCTCTGTGGGGTCATGGTTCTCTTCTAAGATAACATTCCTCCTCTGGGCTCTGCTGCTGTTCCAGATCCCGTCTCTCCTGGCAGATGTCACGGGTCTCAGCACCCATGCCGCGATGGCTGGGCTCCTGCAACTCAGGTCTTGAGCACATTTGTTGTTTCTGAGCAACGTTGCTTTTCCCAAAAGGAGCCTTGTAATATTGGGCTGTTTCAGTAGAGGCGTTCGGATGTGAGTGGTCTGTTAGGAGGACCTGGGCCAGCCCTGGTGGGCCTGAGTGCTCACTGAGGGGCCTCTGTTGGCCGTGCCCACAGTCCCGTGGCTTGGGACTTTGACAGGGTCCAGGGAGACGTTACGGTGTTGGGCACCTTTTTCATAGCTTACTAGGAGATCCATCTGTGCACCATCCTAACAGCTGACTTTGTTCTTGTTGTTGTTGAATATTCAGATATTCAAAAGGTGGAGAATAACATGACAGATACTCACGTACGCAAATAATCACTCGAGGAGTATGTTTTGTGCACCTGTTACACGCCAGGCTCTGGGACACAGCAGTGAGCAAACAGATCAAAGTCCCTCCTTGTGTGCAACAGATGGTCAATGGTGAAGGAAGACTAAGCGAATGAACGAGTGAATGAATGAAATGTCTGGCGTGTTAGATGGCAGTGAGGGCTACAGAGAAAAAATAAATCAGAGAAAGGATAGGATGTGTTATGGGCAGGAGGGCCGGAAACCGGGGAAGACTTCACGGGGAGGGCAGTATTCGAATGAACAGCTGAAGCTGGTGAGTGAATGAGCCTTGAGGATGGCTGAAGGAGGAAAGTGCCGGGCAGAGGGAATAGCACATGCAAAGGCCCTGGGGCTGGGCTGTGTAAGTCCCCTGCATTCTCTTCCCTGGCCTGGTGACTTTATCTTCCCCATCCGGAAGCACTTTCTGAGTTTTGTGTCTATATGTATTTGCCCTTTTATACACGTATAAATAAGGACATAAAAAATAGGGGCGCCTGGGTGGCTCGGTTGGTTGAGTGTCCAACTCTCGATCTCAGCTCAGGTCTTGATCTCAGGGTTGTGAGTCCGAGCCCCACGTTGGGCTCTGTGCTGGGCATAAAGCCTGCTTTAAAAAAAAAAAAAAAAAAATGTGAGAAACAGGTAGCACCTGTTCTACGTTGTGACCACATAAGAAAATATATATAGTGCTGTTTTTGTGCTGTTTTAAATTTCTCCGTAAATGTGTCCTTCTCCAGCCTTCCCTCTGCACTCCACACGAGATTAATCTGATTGACAAGGCTAGGTCTCATTCGTCTGTTTTCACTGCTGCATAGTATTCTCCAGTATGAATATTCTACCATGTATTTATCTATTTGGGGTGTTTCCAGCTTTGGGCTATTTTGAACCAAGCTGTCCCTTCGTTCTCGCCAGTGGATTTCTCTAGGGCGTATACCTGGGAGTGGAGTTGCTGAGTCGTGGACTCTGTGTATCCTCAGCTTCACGAGGCATTGGCAAATGGCTCTGCAAAGTGGTTGTGCCAATTTATGCTTCCCTGGGGGCTGACTTTTGCTGGCAGGGGCTGGCTTGACCTTGCTGGCAGGGAAAAAGCCTTAAAAATCCCTGGTGTTTCATAACACGGTTCTTGGGACATCTAAAGAAGCTCACATACCATTGAGCACCTAGTACGTCTCAGTAAGTGGTCATTAAGTTGAGAGGTGGCTGTTTGATAAGGTAGTTAGCCACTTGGGTGTGGGTCTTTGTGACAACAAGGTGACCTTTTTCCCCCCTAGTTTTCGCCATCTGCTAAGACTCTAGAGGAGAAATTCTTCATCCGGACCATCTTCGGACAGATAGGCCCTAAGGATGGAAGTCTGTAGTAGGAACTAATGGGATCCACGAGCCCTCCGAAACTGCACGCAAAAATTATGTGTACGTGTATAGTTTTCTGGCCTGTGGTTTTCATTAGATTCCCAGGGGACCACCAGGAGCCACTATTCTGTTCCTTTCAAACACCTTTCCTTTCCCTCTCTATTTCCCCTGCCTTCCTCTCTCTTGCTTGTCTCTCTGTTGCTTCTCCAGCAGTCAGCCATCCTCTCTTATTGTCTAGTGGTTCTGTCTCTTGCAAATCAAGCACGCGGCTCAAATTTCATTACTTCAAATTCCAAGGGGCTGTTTAGTCTCCTGTTGGGCTGTAAGCATGGAACAGAGAGTGGGGACTAAAAGCCCCGCAGACCCAGCTCTCTTTGCAATGCCACGCCAGGCAAATGCGGTACCCTCTTAGTTCCCCATTCCAGGGGGAGGGGACCCGAGTGCGTTAATCTGACGCTGGGACAACAGCGGCTTTAACGAGCACTTTCTGATTAACTCATTGTCTTCTCACATTTCTAAGTAGACTGCAGCATTAAAACACCATTCATTTTTCATGGATTAAGGAGGTTTTTGCCTTCTTCTTGTGTAGTTTGGCAGAAAATATCTTCCCCGTGGAGTTTGGTCTGTTCTGTGGAGTTCAAGGCCCCAGAGACATTCTAACTTTGTAATTTTGTCAACCCCCATTTGAAGTGTGCTCCTATTGTATTTGAAGGTCCAGTCATTAAATTGAAACTGTGTAAGAGGAAAATTTCAGAAGCTTGGCTATATTTCTGAGATGACAGAGCTTTTACTGTAATGCTCAAATATATATATAGACATCTAGGAGGTCAAGTAATACAAGGGTGTGTGTTAACAAAAGAGACTTACCAGGGTAGGGATGAAGACAATTGTTTTTACGTTCACAGGCTTAGCACTGTACCTGGCATAGATGTTTAGCAAAATAAATGGCTGGCAAGTGGGAACACTTCTGAGAATCAGAGGGTTCTGGGAAATGCGCTAAGCTGTTTATGAAGCTGGGGACCGTGGCATTGATAGTCAAACAGTCCAGGAATCTATGACAGATACTCTGACATCAGATAAGGCATGGGACAGATGAGCTCTGGGTCCTTGCCAACCCTGACATTTTTGACTCTGTAAAGATGGAGGTTCTTTTCTGGAAGGTCCTATGAACTGCCCCAGGCTTTGGGCAGTTTCACTGGGGATCAAAATTGAGAAAAATGCCCAAGTGCTCAGGGACCATCAGGAAAGGACATTGGCTTTGGTTTCATAGCATCACTGAATTTGGGGACTCAATGAACTCTGGCGGGTCCAAACCCTTTATTTCACTCATGAGGGAGTTAAGACACCAAGAGGCTAAGTAATTTGCCCAAAGTCACACTGAGATGGTGGCAAATCAGGAAACTTCCAGAAGCAGAAGGTATGTTCAGGTCAAGGAGCCTAGAACCCCAGTTTGGGGGGCAGTGGGAGTGGTGTAGATGATTAATGTCACTCCTGAGGTTCTGCCATCAGAGCTCTGCCTTTTTCCTCCTTCTGCCCCCAAGTGCCCAGCCTGTGGCCCTTTTCCAGAGAGACAGAAAGCGAGCCTCCAAAAAGTAATCCTAGCTTCTCCTTATACAGCTGAAGAAACTAGGGCCCAGAGGGGTCAAAATGACTTGACCAGACTCACACACCGCACACTGTCTTTCCTTTTTGATTAATGTAGCAAATGCATGTTACCACTCTTTACCTTCTCCTCCTTCTCCCACCTCCTATGTTGCTGTTCTGAGTTGCCTGAAAATAAAAACAGCGTTCTAAACACAACAACAGTAAGACACAATCAGCACTCCCGAGACCAGCTAACAAACAGCTCCCATAAATACCAGCTGCGTTTTGTTTTAATGTCCCCCTGCATTAATTTCTCCCCCCGTGGGTCAGTCACCCTTGGTGTCCGAAGGAGTCCCTCCTGTGGCACAAGTGCTTTTTTTTTTTTTTTTTTTCAACGTTTTTTATTTATTTTTGGGACAGAGAGAGACAGAGCATGAACGGGGGAGGGGCAGAGAGAGAGGGAGACACAGAATCGGAAACAGGCTCCAGGCTCCAAGCCATCAGCCCAGAGCCTGACGCGGGGCTCGAACTCACGGACCGCGAGATCGTGACCTGGCTGAAGTCGGACGCTTAACCGACTGCGCCACCCAGGCGCCCCTCAAGTGCTTTTTATCCCTCGGAGTTTTAGCATTGAGAGAGCGTTGATCTTTTTATTGTTCAAAGCATTTGGTCGTCATGGTATTTGCTGAACCAGTGTTCCACTGGGAACAGCCTCATGTCCTAGCGGTAGGAGCTAGTTTCTCTGTCTTCTAATAATAGTGACAGAGGTAGTAACGATGCGGGCTGCCATGATTAAGCACTTACTATGTGCTCTCACTGTAGTAACAATTTTATGTGCGTTACCACATTTCAGTTCCACGAGCCTTTTTTAGAGATGAACCTGAGGCTCAGAGAGGTTCAGCTGCTTGCAAGGGGTCCCACAGCTAGTAGAGGGTAGATTGGATCTCAACCACTCTACTGGGACAGTGCCCTAAGACTAGGATGACCCTCGCCCAAGTTAAGTTCAAAGAGCTATATGCAGCCCAGTATCCTTATGAACATAATACCTGTTGTTCATAGCAATGGCAACATTGACAAATTAGAACTTAGAAGGCACTTACATGATATACTGTACTTGCGTATATGCTCAGTTAATCCTTACAACCCTCTGAATGAAGTATCATTATTACCCCCAACTTTGCAGATGAAGAAACTAAGGCTCCAAGAGATTAAACACCTTGCCCAATTCACCCACCTCGAAAGTGGTAGATCCAAGATTTGAACTCAGGTGGATCTGGAACCAGGATCCATTTTCTCGAGTCCTACATTGCTTCTTTAAAGTCAGGTTTTCCAGGGAAGTCCGGAACATCTTTGCTTTTCTTCCCCATCTTGGACTCCACTGTAGCAAGGAAAAAAAAAATGGGCGAAAGAGGTTTCCAGAAATGGGAGACTGGCATAGGCTAATGGTTAAGACCTGGGCTTCAGAGTCGGAGGGATCTCTGTGATGAGATGATGAACTTGAGAATGTGCGTGGATCTCTCTACACCTCAGTTTTCTCACCTGGAAAGAGGGGGAGTAGTGATAGGGTCTGCCTTCTTGGGCTGTGGTAGGGCTTGGAGAAGACAACATTGTGACAGATACCGTGAACTGAGCCCCTGGACCGTTCCATGGTCTCCATAAATGGGAGTTGATTAACTGAAGGGAGAAAATTAAAACCAATTCCTTTGGAGGTGTGTGGTAAATACGGCCTCCGTATTCATCCCACTCACCTCCAAGTGTACCCGTGGTGGTCGGGTCCTGGGCAAGCTCACTTCTTTGTACCTCCAACACGCTCATCTTTCTACCTCTCTGTTGGAGGGTCCCCTCCAGCACCACAAGGGTTTGTTGGGCCCACGTGACAGACGTCTAACCCCCACCCAGGAGCAGTCCATAACCAGCGAGAGAGGGAGTCAGTGTATAAATACCCTGGCTTCTCCGTTGCTCGGTGAGAAGACTCAGAGGTGTTCTACAACCTCTCAAACGGCCCTCCACAGGATTGAATCGTAGTGGCTCACAGTGACAGCCATTCATCAGTGCCCCCTTTGCTGACTTCTTGCTTTCTAGTTCATCCCTTGTAATTCCGTGGATCATCTGCCCAAAGTCCTTGTCTTGAAGCAGTAGTTTGAAGCCTTAGCGAGTAAGAGATTTCAGCACCCTGGACAGCGCGCCGCACACTCGAGCCGGTCAAGACCTGATCCTCCTTTTCTCCCTCAGTGGAATGGCTGAGGTGTGGGAGGACAGGGTCTAGGAAAATGAATGCCCCGTTTTTCTTGACTTCTCTGGCTATAATAAGCCCCTGGATGATGTCAGCCAGTCTCAAAGGTATAAATACCTTCCGTACTGATGTTCCCCAGACTTCAGGCTTCTGCCCGGAGCTCTCTCGCAGTCCCCACGTGGGGAGGAGTCCACAGGCATCTCACACTCAGGATGTCCAAAACTGCATTCCTGTGCATCCTTCTCGTATCTCCCTTCCTATCTTTTCATATCATTGGATGGCAGCTCCATCCTTCCAGAAGCTCTGGCTAAAAATCTTGACACCTCCTCCCTCATGGTCAATCCTGCTGCAAAAATTCAGGAGGTTCTGTCTTCTTCCACCCCCGCTGCCCCCACCTGGGCTAAGCCTTCATCATCTCTCAGCAGGCTGGTGGTAGCAGCCTCCGCCCGGGTCTCTCTGCTTCTGCCCTCCTCCCCCCGCAGCCCGTTATCAACACAAGCAGCCAGAAGGATCCTTTTAACACATAACTTAGATCCAATCACTCTTCTGCTCACGTTTTTCTCTTGGTTCCTGTCTCATTCAGTGTAAAAGCCAAAGTCCTCACCACGGCCCACAAGGATCTGCGTGATCTGCCCCCATCACCTCCCACCCTCTTCGGCTCCCACCCTTGCACACCTGACACCGGCTGCCCCGAGCTCCTCACTGCTCCTTGAACACTTCAGGCCAGTCTCCACCTCAGGGCCTTTGCACTTGCTGTTCTTATGCCTGGCATGCTCTTCTCAATCCATTTCCTCATCTTTAAGACTTTACACCAATATCCCCCTGGCCCCTTATCTACAAGTCCAACACTTCAGACACTCCCCGTCCTCTTTCTTCTCTTCAGTTGTTTTTCTATGCCCTTGTCACTTGCCGGCAAACTCGATATTCTACTTCCTTATTTTCCGCCTGTCCCCTCCACTAGGTAAGCTCCCCGAGGACAGAGATTTGGTTTCTTCTGCTCATGGTTCTCTTCCCCCGTGCCTAGCATAGTGCCCGGCACACAGTAGGCGCTCACTGTTTTTGACAGAATGACTGAATCAGTGGTGCCTGTAACCTGCCGATGTTGAGGGAACTTCCGGGGTGCGATAAGCTGAGGCACAGAAGCCCCTTCCCAAATGCCCTCGCGTCTCGGCTGGTCTAGATCAGATGGTGCCGTTTTGGAGGGCAGTTGGAACGTCAACGTAACTATCACGTGTGTTGTGGCTAGAATGAGTCTGCCTACTTACTGTCTGTGGTCCTGCCCCGGGAGTTACAGTGTGTCGTATGTGTTGAGTTCTCAATGGACTCAAACTCCTTTGGAATCAGCTTTGATAGCTACTGTGCGCTAATTAAATGGCACACATATGAACAGGTTCATACAGACGAGCTGGGGTCTGAGCAGGGCCGTGTTCTCGGGCCTACCGTGTATGGTTGTGCAGGTTGCACACTGAGCCGGACAGCTGGAGTATATTTCCTAAGTGTGTAGCTCCTCTGTGGGTAAAACTTCTTTCGGAGACAGCCCAGACTAAACAGGATCAGAGACTTCATGCCCAGGAGTCCCCTCCACCCTAAGAAGCTTTGGTTTGGGGAGTCAAGGTGGTGCTAAAGAGGCATGGTCGGTGCTTACGGTCATGGGTTGTTTTGTTATTGCTGTTCACAGGCATCTTTGGAGGCCGCCCAGAGAATTTCAGGACAGAAACTCTGGCGTCAGGAACAGAGGCAGGGAGGAAGCCTAAGACTCTCAAAGTCCAGCACTGGCCGGTGCTGCTTTTCTTTGCTGCAGGTTGGAATCCCAAGGATGTTAGGTACAACCATTATAAGATTGGGTGGACAGGAGGGATCAGCCTGAGAGGTCTTTGTCAACTGGACTGATGAGTTTTGATTCATAGGAAATAGCCCTGGATGTTTCCAAAGCGGAAACTGCAAAGTGTGTAGCAGAATTGCATCTTCTGCGAATCTGACTTTACACAAAATCATTGTTATGTAATTGGCACACATCTAAAAAGAAACCGGGTGAATATAATAATGAAAGAGTGAGGTCATTTCTTTTTTTTTTTTCTTTTACCACTAAAATTTTTTTGTTATAAAATAAAATCTACCTGCAGCAAACCACCGTAACGCAAGGTAATTGTTGTAAACCAAACACTCTCGTAACCACCGTTCACATCAAGAAATAGATCTTTGGCCACCCAGAAGTTTCCACGTGTCCCGTCCCCGTGATGGCCAAGAGTGAGGTCATTTCTACCTGCTTGCATTTAGTGAGTTTTTCCCAAGGAATGAGCATGATACGTGTTCTTCCTAGAACCCAGTATATCAGTTAGGAATGCTTTTTCTCTTCAAATAACAGAAGAGACATCTAGAAGGGGCTTTGATATTAAGTAGACGTTTTGTTACCTGACAGAAATATCCACAAATCTGTGGACCGGGATTCGCTGAGTGGCTCAGGGATGTCCTTCCACCTTCCTGGGTGAGTCGAATTTTGACCTCATGATTTCTTGCCCCAGGGTGGCAAAGTGGCTGCCACATCGCCTCCTCTCAAAGCTTCATTCAAAGGCAGGAAAGTAATGACTGGGAGAGAAAACTCTCACTGGAGGGTTCTTCTTTATCTAGGAGAAACAAGTCTTGGCCAGAAGTTCCCAGCAGACCTCCCTCTACGTCCGATTGGCTATTCTTGGGTCGCGTGACCACTTCCGGCTTCCTGGCAGGCCAGAAACACGAGCATCCGGCATTTTTGCCACTTTATAGGAGGCTAGTTCTGCTTGTGGGAAAGCTGAGAGAGGGAAATGGCTGTTGGGACAGTTATCTGTCACATGTATCATGCCCTTCACATTCTTTTATGTCACATATTACTGTACACATTATAACATGCTTATTACCGTCCAGACTCAAATATACAAAACTACGTATGTTGTACCTTATGGATGATTTGAAGGTTTGTCAAGGGTATTTTTGGTGTGTGCAATTTCTCCTCTGTGCACTGACTTCAGAACCAGAACTTAACTCTCCCAGGTAAGATAGGACATCCCTCTGAGGATGTGGGTTCAAATCCTGGCTCTCCCTCTCAGAAAATGGGTGACTTTGGGCAAATGGTTTACTCATCTGTTACATAAGGCTCAGATTAGGACTTCCCTCATCGGGTTGAGGTGAAGATTAGATGGATAATTCTTAGCACATAGTAGGGGCTCAATAAAATATAGTCAAGAGGAGGGAGAGGGGGAGGAGGCTTCCTGTGATGGAGTAGGTCCTACAGTGGAGATGATTCCATGTCTGGGATGATTTGGGATGTCAAGGGAAATAGGAAGGAAAGGATGGACTTAAGGGCTCCTTCTCAGAAAAAAAGAACATTCCAGAACAAAATAACCAACTAATTATTGACGAGTATAGTGGTAGTGCCATTGCAGGGGCACAGGGCGCTTCTAGTGAGAACTTATTTCAGACATGCGGAGGTCGCTGCAAGACATTGAAGTGAAAATGTCACTTAGATAGATGTAGATAATGGTTAGAGCTTGACGGGCCGGTCGGAGAAGGCTGGAAAGTGCCTGAGCTCTGTAGGTGTGGTGGTGTAATGGACAGGGACACAGGGTCAGGGAAGCACCCACACTTTGGGGCCAGAGGGAGGAAGAAGATCAAGGAAGGAAACGATGCAGTGGGCAGGTGGTTAGGAAGCGAGACAAGCCACCGTCAGCCACGTGAGTTGCAGCTCAAGAGTGGAGAATGCCTTCGGGGCTTTGTAATTCAGAGGAAAAGAGGGACTTTTTTTTTAAATTATTTTTTTTAACGTTTATTTAGAGACAGAGAGAGACAGAGCATGAACGGGGGAGGAGCAGAGAGAGAGGGAGACACAGAATCGGAAGCAGGCTCCAGGCTCTGAGCCATCAGCCCAGAGCCCGACGCGGGGCTCGAACTCACGGATCGCGAGATCGTGACCTGAGCCGAAGTCGGACGCTTAACCGACTGAGCCACCCAGGCGCCCCGAAAAGAGGGACTTTAAAAGGGTTGTCCACAGGGGCGCCTGGGTGACTTAGTTGGTTAAGCGTCCAACCCTTGATTTCGGCTCAGGTCATGATCTTGAGGGTTCGCGAGTTCGAGCCCCGCATCAGGGTCCGTGCTGAGCCTGCTTGGGATTCTTTCTGTTTCCCTTTCTCTCTTCCCATCTCTCTCTCTGCCCCTCCCCTGCTCATGCGCTGTCTCTGTCTCTCTCAAAACAAATAATAAACTGAAAAAAAAAATTTTTAAAGCGTTGTCCATAGAGGGGAGGCAGATGTATGAAACCTTCGTGGCCAAGTTCTAATTGAAAAGAAAAGGAAGGAGGAAAAAAACCTTGGGTAGTTCCTACCATACTGTGCAGGGGCTGACGGGTTGGGTGATCTCATCTGGGGACGAGCTTGATTTCCTGGGTCTTTTTCCCCTCCTTTACAATTTTTTTTTTTTTTTTAAATCAGAAGAGCGAAATGGTGGGGCGTGTTTAGAAAGATGAAGAAAACGGGCATTACACAGTATTATGTATCTCTTCCTAAATAAAAGTCTAGTTATGTCATACCAAAACATCTGGACAGATGTTGACGAAATGTGGAGGGTACATCTGGGGTGACCTTACTTGGTGATACGCAGGAAATTCATGCAAGAGGCTCTGTCTCGTCGCCCTAGGATGTGATCCACCCGAGCAGCAGAAGTTGTGGTTCAACCCTGCGTGACTTCTCGGGAGTGATACGTCTGATGTATTTTGTTTTCAGATGTCAGTCCTACGTGGAAAGATACTCGGGTAGCAGAGCCTTCAGGCTGCAACCCGGCTTTGCAGCCCAGCTCCTCCTCGTGTGGTGGTGGTTAGGACCACGGGCTTTGGAGTCCGCACAGATTCAGGACGCAGCTCCGTTTCCCAGGTGCTGTGACCTTGGGGCCGGTGACTGTGCCTCCCCGAATCTCAGCCTCCCCAGCTGGAAAGCAGCAACGCTAACACTCCCCAGCTTGCAGACTTGTTTCCGAGGTTGAATGAGCTGATGTCTGACACGTGGTGGGGTGAGTGGATGGATGGTATTTCCCGAGGGAGGGTTTGGAGGAGAAAGGTGCTTTGGTGCTTCCTGGGGCCTCAACTTCCTCATCTGTGAAATGGGGATCATAGTTGGACCTACTCAGAACCTGGCACAGAGTAAGTGCTCAGTGCTGTTGGTTATTGTAACGCTAATAACTATAATTATAATGATGATGATAATTATGGCTGCTTCTCCAGGCCTGGTTCCACAGACCAGTTGGTTCGCCGCTAGAACATTTGCTCCTGCTAGTTTGGCACACAACAGCCAACCTCCCCTTCCAGTCTGGGGAGAACCCCCCTCTGTGCCTGGTGCTCCTGGATCACAGGACTCCGGGCTCACAAACTGAAGGTGGCAGGAAGGGGGAGTCGTCCACCCCCGACCCCTGGGTAAATCAGGGCGTGTGATTCAAACTGCACCAACCCACGCTCCCCGACCCAGGACGTTTCAAACACGAAGGGATGGTTCCGGAGTCCTTCATGGCAGCCTGCTGCAGGGGGAGTCGTTGGTCTGGCTGCGCTGTCCCTGCCCGCCGTCCAAGTCCCCTCCCCTGGACGCTGGCTGGTTATCTGCGCTTCCTCAGAATCCCTTTTACGCCTAAGACAGACGGCCGGTTTCTGGTGTTTGCAATCCAGAACTCAAAACTGACGCTGGGACCAAGATTTGAGGGCCAGGACCTTGTTTGCAGATCCCAGGAAACACAGATGGAGAGGAGAGGGGGAAGACCGCGAAGAGAAGGCAGCCAGTAAAGGTCGCGTTGGTGCACAGCTCAGTGCCGTTGGCGGCTTGCGCTTGCTTTTTCTCTCTGGGCAACTTTGGGAGGCAAGTAGCAGACGCCCCCTCGGAGTTAGCTCACCTCAGGGGCGAGGGGGCTGGGCTGGGAGATCCTTCTGGGGCACGAGCTCCCTGGCCGTCCTGGCTTGCTCTGCGCTCAGGCTGAGCACGCTTCTGCGGCCGGAACATCACCGACGTTCATGGCGAGCAGCGTGGGACACGGCCTCTGCCTTGACGGCTATACTTACGTGGTTCTGCCGTGAGCTGTCGCTCAGCTCCTTAGCTTTCTTCCGAAGCATCGTGAGGGTCAGTCCCTCTCCAGACTTCAGCAAGAGGAAACCAAAGCTCGCCCCTGTCGGCCCCAAGTGGGAAGCGAGAACAGCCACTCTGTAGGGAAAGGAAAAAGGAGGGGCAGCTGAAAGCCAGATCCTCGCCCTTTGGGGGAGTTTGGGCGCCATTGATATGCTGGAGACAAACAATCCTCTCCTTCCTGGCCCGATGGGCACGGGACTTCCGTGCAGAGAAGAACAGGGGTCCGTCAGAGCGAATAAAAGGCATCGGAAGTCGAAGCAGATGAGCCAAACAGGATCCAGGTGGGATCCACGGTCCGGGATTGGGGATGAGCCAGCGACATTTTGCATTGTCTCTGGCTGGCGACGTTGCATGGAATGCATTGGAGCAAAGGGAAAGATGAGCAAACCGGCCTGCTCTCCCTGTGAAGTGAAATTGCGTTAGTAGGGGCAGCCCCTCCACGGGGGACAGCACAGCATCCCATGTTCACCCCTGGAAAAGGAAGATGTGTGCTTCCTCTGCTCCTACTGTGGAGTCCTGCGTGGCTCAGAACTGGGAGACTTGGAGGGATGTACCAGGAATGCATTCCATGGCAAGTGACAGAAGAGCCAGCCTGTGGTGGCTTAAACAAAGTGGGGGCTCCCTTTCTGTCATGGTACAAGAAGCTTGCGGTGGGCGTTGGCTGGCATTGGCCGGAATCTCCGTGATTCTCTCGGCCTTTACCTCATGGTTGCAAAACGGCTGCCAGAGCTTTCAGCATCGTGTCCACTTTCAAGGCAGGAAGCAGAAGGGACAAGCTGATCCCATCCAGCTTTGCCAACTTTCGTATCCAGCAGAGCGAAATGTTTCCCGGAAACCATCCATCGAGCTTCTCTGTACACCTCGTGGCCAGAAATACGTCACATGGCCACATCTAGCTCCAGGAGAGCCTGGGAGAGTATTTCACTTTTCCAGCCATTCTGGAGACCGTTCTGACTCTTGATTTTGTATATGCTTAAAGGGTACGCTTAAAGTCAGAGCATTTTCTTTTGAAACCACCTGAATTCACCTTAGCCGCGTCCCTCCTGTGTGTTCCTTCGCGTCACCTATAGATTTTGCCATAATAATGCTGCATGACAAACAGTGCCAAACCCCTGTGGCTTAAAGTGACAGCATTTATTTAAAAAAAAATTTTTTTTTAATGCTTATTGATTTTTGAGACAGAGAGAGAGACAGCACAAGCGGGGAAGGGGCAGAGAGAAAGGGAGACACAGAATCCGAGGCGGGCTCCAGGCTCCGAGCTGTCAGCACAGAGCCCGACGCGGGGCTCGAACTCACGGACCGTGAGAGCATGACCTGAGCCGCAGTCGGACGCTTCACCGACTGAGCCACCCAGGCGCCCCCGTGACAGCATTTATTCAGCTTATGATCCTGAGGGTTGCCGGTTCATCTGGGCGCTTTATCTGAGCTCAGGCCAGCTCGTCCGTGCATCTGTGCTCAGCTGTGGGGCAGCCGGGTGGCTCTCCGGGTTGGGTGTTGGCTGGCCCGGGATGGCCTTGGCTGGGACCACTGTGCTCTCCTCCAAGTGGTCTTACCCTTCAGCTACTGCGGGCTCGTTCCTTTGGCAGCAGTAGAAGAAAGAGGGGAGTGCACCGGCCTCCGGAGGGCTCGTCCCCGGAATGTGATGCCTTCACTTTGGCAACTGATGGCCAGAGCAAGCAGTGAGGCCGGCCGGATTCAAGGGGTAAGGCGATAGATCCCGTCTCTAGATGGGAGAAGCCGTATTTCATACTGCAAAGGCTGTGTGTATCCAAGAACGTATTCCCTGGGGCCACTGAGACCTGGGCTTCTGTCCCCTGAGACCTTCCGCCCTGACTTCCGGTTAGTCACTGGTGCCACACCCTCCCCTTCCTTTTTCTTCCTCTTAGCAAGAAACAGGGATGATGTGTGATTATTATCATGTCAGTCACACAGTGGAAAGGAGAGAAAATGGCAGCCAGGGTTCTGCTGAGAGCCCAAGGGCCAGTCTTGCAGCCACCTGGGAAGTAAGGGGGATGGAAGGTCACGCGGCTTTTATCAAATCTCAACTTGATATCTGAGTTCTGAGCCTTCACGGGCATCGAAGCTAGGGAACAGGTTTCTTGCAAATCTCAACTTGATATCTGAGTTCTGAGCCTTCACGGGCATCGAAGCTAGGGAACAGGTTTCTTGCCCGCCATGTTAGCCCAGCATAGTTCACGGCCATGCAGCCTGGCTCCTTATGTGAACTGGGGCTTGTGATTTCCCGTCTCGTCTCGTCTCGTCTCGTCTCGTCTCGTCTCTTCTCTTCTCTTCTCTTCTCTTCTCTTCTCTTCTCTTCTCCTCTCCTCTCCTCTCCTCTCCTCTCCTCTCTTCTTTTCTTTTCTCTTTTTTCTTTTCTTTTGTTTGTTTTGACATGTCACCTGCTCCTGATCAGAGCCAGATAGAAGCCTCTTGCCTTTCCATCAGCTCAGGGGAACAGAGGCCAGGCTGGCGGGCATCCGTGCGGAGACCTTTTCTCCATCCCTCCTTCACGCCCTGATTCTATTTGGTTTCAGCCTTCCCTGTGTACACCTCCCACCCCACCCCCCCACCCCGCCGCCTCTCTTCCCTTCCGCGTCTCCAGCGTTATGAGACCCGGGTCAACGGGGGAGGTCAACCTCAGAGAAAGGAAATTGGCATTAGTTGAGCACCGGCTATGCGCCGCGCCCCTTACCTACCTTGTTGCCTTCAAACCTCCCCGCATTTGGGTGCAGATCCACCCTGCTGCAGAGCAGGCTTCCTTCTGGTCACAGCTGCATTTTAAGAGGGAGAAAAATAGGGAGAGGGATGCCAGCCTCCTCCAGCAGCAGCACCTGTTCACTCACCCCAGGACCTTTGCAAATGCTATTGTTTGTGTCTGGGATATGCTCCCTCCTCTGTTTAGCTAATTCTGACTCCGACATGATACTGAAAGTATTTAACAACTGGAGCGACATGGGCCCTGACCAGTTAGAAAGGAGGCTCCCTCTTTGTGTGCAGCGTAGACCTTTTGTTTGCTGCCTCATGGGAGGGTCCTGGGGACTTGGAGGGGGACCGGGGTGCCAGAGGAGCACTCCCATGACTCGAGGAAGTACCTCCTTACTGATAGTAACGGTCTTTTCCTCCAGAAAGCCTTCCTGACCACCCCACGACATGCTCAGCATCAGGCCAGTTTAGGTCCCTTTATGGGATCTGGTGGCATCTGTGTGAACCCTCTCACCATGGCGTACTGGGTTAATCGCCTGTCTTCTTTGCTGGAGGGCAAAGACTAAACTCAGAGCCTGGTGTAGAACCTGAGAATGGTGCTCAGTAAGCATCTGTTGAATGAATGAATGAGTGAATGAATGAATGAATGAATGAATGAATGAATAGCTGGTGATGGAAAGAACCATGCCCTTTGGTAGGTTTGTCCAGGTGTCGCTCAGGGATGGACAGTGGGCAGCACGGGACATCCTTCATTTCAGTCTTGCTGCTGAAGCCCGACTGGAAGAACAGAGAATGCCCGGACACAGGGGCAGCCGAGGTTCCTCTCTCTGTCTGGCCTCATGCTGGGGGCTGTGCCAGCCGAGGGGCATCCTGGGAAGCTAAGAGCAGTGGGGGATTTGAGAATGCAGGGGGTTGGGAGGACAGCCCCTAAGTTTTCATTTTCTAGTCCTTTCTAAAGGAACGGGCAAGGCGTGCATGTTTCTAAACTGTAGGTTCAACAGCAGAGCCCCGGGATCAAGAGCTGAGCCCTGGGGTCATACCGGCATGGGCTTCCTCGGTGTCCAGCTAGGGGACCTGTGGCCATTACAGATCGCCGCTGACATTTACCGAGAGCTTCCCATGCGCCCGGTGCTGTCCTCAGCATCGAGTTGACTATCTCATTTAATCCTCCAAGTATACCCTCTCGGTGTAGGCACTGCCATTGTCCCCATTATACAACTGGGAAAACAAGGACCAGATGAGGGGAGCATGGCCGGGCAGGAAGCGGGGCGAACCTGGGGCAGCTGCGTCCTTCCCACTCACCGCCACTCCTGTGGCGAACCTTCTGGTCTCTCTGAGCCTCAGTTTCCTCATCTGTAAAATGGGGCTTATGGTACCTAATTTGCAGGGCAGTGAAAATGCCAGTAAAGTGGTGCCCACCGGTGAAACGCTTGCCGTGGCCACACCCTCTGCTGTAAGGACTTTTCCATTCGGTCCCCACCTCCCGTGAGGTGCGAGCCGTCATCCCCATTTTACAGGTGAGAAAACGGAGGCTTGGAAAAGCTCGAGGATTTGCCTCAGGCCACATGGCCGGGGAGTGGAGGAAGCAGGATTTCAGTGACAAGGCCTGACTCTTAAGCAGTCGATAAACGGAGCGTGGGATGCTGGTGCCATGGGTATCGGATGCAGGAATCGGAGAAGTGAAGCATCTGCTTCCAGGCTGCTTGACTTGGGCTCCGAGGGGTCGCGGCTGGTGGACACAGGCCTCCTGCCCCGGAGAGCTTAGCCGGATACACGGCAACATTTTTCTCGCTAAATGATAATAACTGCCCTTATTTACCGCACACGTGCTCTGGGCCAGGGGCTGCCTGAGCTATTTGCATCAGGGCTGTTGGCACCCCCGTGCGAGGATGAGACAGCAAGGCCCGGGGCGTCGATCTGACCTGCACCCTCAGCCAGAACAAGGCCAGCCTTAGCCCAACCCGGGCCCTGTCCCCCTGACAGCAGTCAGAGGGCTCCCGTGAACACCCGGGGCGGGCTGGGTCCCTCCTCTGCTCATGACCCTCCATGGCTCCCACTTCACTTGGAGAAAAAAAACCTAAGTCCTCCTTGCAGCCCACAGGGCCCCCCAAGCTCTGCCCCATCCCCTGCCTGCCTTCATCTCCCCCCCCCACGCTCCTCCTCACTCACTGAACTCCAGCCACACAGGCCTCCTTATTGTCCCTTAAACACACCAGGCAGGGTCCCGCCTCAGGGCCTTTGCACTGGCTGTTCCTTCTGCCTGGAACGCTCTTCCCCCGGGTCTTTGCCTGACTGCGCCCTCATTTCCTTTGCTCAGATGTTCTTGTCTCCAGAACTGTAACTCGCTCGCCCCTCTCCTGACGCTTCCCCTCCCGCTTCTCTGCTCCGTTTCCCTCCACCCTGCTGAGGAGCAGCCGCCAGACACATTCATTTTGTGCTGGTGGGTTGTGCTCTGTGTCCCCCGCCAGAATCCCGGCCCCGTGAGGGCAGGGGCTTCGGTCTGTTGTGCTCGCTGCTGTGTCCCGGCGCTACAGCTGGACCTCGTAATGGCAGGTGCTCAAGAAATAACTCGCGGCATGAATTTTCCCAGTAAAATGCCCCGGGAGCTTTAAGCCCCTCTGTGGTGCTGAGCACCTCCAAGGCCCTGCTCTGCCCACGTACTCCGTTATCTCCTCCCGGCTGGCTTGTCTCGCTTGTTCTTTCTTTTTAAGAAAACAAGTTTAATTGTGGTGAAATATGTATATAACACAGGATGTACCCTTTGAGCCATATTTTAAATTATTTTTTAATGATTTCATGTTTGTTTATTTTTGAGAGAGAGAGAGTCAGAGCGTGGGGGGGGGGAGGGGCAGAGAGAGAGAGAGAGAGACACAGAATCCGAAGCAGGCTCCAGGCTCCGAGAGGTCAGCACGGAGCCCGACGCGGGGCTCGAACCCACGAGCTGGGAGATCGTGACCTGAGCCGAAGTCGGACGCCCCAGCGGCTGAGCCACCCAGGCGCCCCAGTTTATTGATTTATTTTCAGAGAGTGTGAGTGGGGGAGGGGCAGAGAGCAAGGGAGAGAGAGAACCCCAAGTAGGCTCACGCTGTCAGAGCTCGATCCCATGACCCTGAGATCATGACCTAGGATGAAATCAAGAGTTGGGTGCTCAACTCACCGAGCCACCCAGTCGCCCCTAGAACTTCCCTCCTTTTTAAGGCTGAACAGTATTCTGTTGTGTGGACAAGCCACGTTTTGTTGATCCATTCATTCGTCGGTGAGTATGTAGGTTGCTTGTATCTTTTGGCTACTTTGGAATTACGCTGCTGTGATATTTGCGTGGATATGCAAGTATGCATTTGGGTCTTCGGTTTCGATTCTTTGGGGGTGTAGACCAGAAGTGGAATGACTGAATTACCGTTCTTCCGTTGTTTACAAATCACGATTTAACTCCCTGGGGCCCTGGAGGTTTTACCGGCTAAAGCGTTTTGCCGACATTTCAAACCTAGAAGTAGGGATACCGGGTACAGTGCGGGGGACAGACGGCTCTGGCGTCAGGAGGATAGGTGAAATCCTTTGTTCCCGACACCGCCTGTTCTGGTATCTCAGGAGCCCCCTTGTTTAAAGAGGCGGCCGTGGCCTCGGAAAGGTAGTACTTTCATCAGAAAGGCAGCACCCACAAGCACTGTGGCGTCTGAGACGCGGTGTCGCACGTGGCCGGGAGCCCAGAGAAACCAGGACAGGTGCACTGGGGACGTGGACTGGGGATGGGGCTAATTTTAGTGGCTGACGAGGCTGCGAGAAGGCCATTCTAGGGGAAAGATACTGTGACTCTCTCCCTTTTATGAGCGGGGAAACCAAGGCACTGAACTAAATACCTTCCCCATTAGAAGCAGCGAACGAGCCAGGCAGAAGGGCGAAAATGCGGGGTCCAGGGAAAAACGAAGACGTATAAGCAAGAAGGGTCTCAGGGCATAGGAGTCGACTCTGAAATCCTCGAGCACGGTCACGTTGAAGGGAAGGGTGCAGGTGGCAGAAAGGGGCGGGGCATGTGGATTTGGGAATCAGGGGTAGACGTGGTGAAAATTCTGGCTCTTTCGCTCCCTGGCTGTGGGGCCGCTCTGACCCTCGGTTTCCTCATCTGTGAAATACAGTGATGCCGCCCGTCTTTTACCATTGCTGTGAGGATGTCATGTGTCCAGCAGGGGGCCTGCTCCAGGGTAGATTCTCAGTGTGTGGCAGTCATAGCTCTATGTTTGGGGACAGTGTTGGCAGGTAAAGAGGAAACTTCTCATTCACTCACAAATTGCGTACGGAGCTCCTACGGTGTGCCAGGCCCTTCAGACACAGTGGTCAACGGGACAGGCCTGGTTCCTGCCTTTCTAGAACCTCGGTATAGCCACACTGCGCTCGTCAGCGTAATCATTCCCTGAAAGGGTGATGAGAATACCATAGCAATTAGCAACTTATTACGAGCCAGGCAGTATTCTGAGCCTTTTGAAAATAACTAGCTCATTTAATCTTCACAGAGGGCCTGTAAGGTAAGAGCTGTTGTTCTGTAGGAGGGAACTGAGGCACAGAGGGGTCAAGTAACTTGCCCCAGGCCACACAGCTGAGCGAGTGGTGGAGCTGGGATTCAAACCCACGAGTGCGGTCCCAGAGTCCATGTTCTTTACCCCTGTGCGTTCTTGCTCGTCTGAGAGAAACCGTCATTGATCGCATCAAGCCGTTGCTACGTGCCGTATTTTTCACACACGTCTCTTTGGACCTCTGCAACAATCCTTGGCTGGGTCTTAATCATCCCCGTTAAAAAATAAACATTTATTTATTTTGAGAGAGAGAGAGAGAGAGAGAGAGAGAGAGAATCCCAAGCAGGCTCTCAGCTGTCAGCACAGATCCCAACGTGGGACTCGATCTCAAGAATCCTGAGATCATGACTTGAACCGAAATGAAGAGTCAGACACTTAACGGACGGAGCCACTCGGGTGCCCCTTAAGGATCCCCATTTCGTGGAGAGAGAAAACGGAAGCACACGGGGGTTGAGTGCCTTGTTCAAGATCCTGCAGCAGGGACTCTTGGGGTTGCAAACTGGGGGTGGCCTTGGACCCCACATCCCAGCCTGCAGTGGCTCATAGAGGGAGGGCTCTCACTGGGGCATTGATCCTGTTTTCTCCGCTTCTGTAGACAGATAAGCACCCTGAACCCCCTCGCTGTAAACTGTGGGCTATAACTGGTGAATGGAAGGTAAATGCTTTCGAGATGGAAATCGCTGTGCTGTTTTCCCTGGGCATTGTTGCCCGCGTGCTCATGCAACACGGTGTGTGTTCCGTCAGACCTTGTCGACAAATTCTATCTTCCTCAAAATATTTTGCCGAAGCGAAGAGCACGTGGGGAAGGCATTCGGAGACACGGGCGCAGAGAAGAAGCCGTTCTCCTGGGTTTAAATGGAACAGCAGAGCGGTTCAGAGCACGGATCTCACGTCTGGCCGATGCCAGTTTTGGCACTGACCTCTCAGCACGCCGCGTGCCTCAGTTTACCCATTTGCCAAACGAGGAGGAGAACGGGACCTGCCTCTCACGAGGTTCCCGGTTCTCTCGCTAGCTGTCTCTAATCTGCCACTCGCCACGCCATTAAGTGTTTTGTTTCAAGCATGAGACTTTTCATCCCCACAAGTGCTACCTGATCCTGGCACACCGGCTTCTTTTTTCTGTAGTAGTTTGTTTTTCTACGGCAGGATTTCTCAAAGTCAGCGCCGATGATGTTTTGGGCGTGATAACTTTGCTGTAAGGGACCGTCCCGTGCACTGTCGGACGTTGGGCAGCATCCCTGGTCTGAACCAAGTAGATTCCAGGAGCACACCTTCCCCACCCCCAGTTGTGACACCCCAAAATGTCTCCAGATGCTGCCAGATGTCCCGCGGGAGTCAGAATCACCACCGGTTGAGAATTGCTTTATAGATAATTTCAGGCTAGGGGCGCTTGGGTGGCTCAGTCGGTTGGGCACCCGACTCTTGGTTTCAGCTCAGGTCACGATCTCACGGTTTGTGGGTTCGAGCCCCACGTTGGGTTCTGCACTGCCAGTGCGGAGCCTGCTTGGGATTCTCTCTCTCCCTCCTTCTCTGCACCCCCCCCATCTCAAAAATTAAAAAAAAAAGATATCTTCAGGCTTATTGTGTATTTCCTTAAGTGTAACGTGCAAAGAATTCTTTTGTAATTAGTGTCTGATAACTTAAATATCTAATTTCTTTATGGCTTTTCTCCTTGTCTCTTTGTTGCTTTGAGTGTTTTACTATTCTTATTCTTGATTGTGAAACTCATTCTCCTTGAGATAATGCTGGGGTGGGGGGAGTTCTCTGGGGCCTGAGATAAAGGTGTATCTTCCCTGAAAGATTTGCATTTACAAATTTCCTTCCGGGCATCTGGGGTGCTCCCATTCCAAGGCCGTCTGAAACTTTTGGACCTGCCCTAGGTTGAGGACTTAGGACGCCAGTGTTTGCAGAGGCCAGCTTGTGGTTAAAACTTCTCGGAGCCTTTTCTTTTTCTGTTTCTCTGCTAAGTGCCAGAGTAACTTGCTTGAAAATCCCTCTGGAAGAGAGGATGGGGTAAATTTGCTCCAGGTTTCTTACCCTTGGGGCCCCATCCTAATTGGGGGGGGGTTGTCCTTGCGTCACCAAGAGGGTTTAAAAAAAATTTTTTTTAACGTTTATTTATTTTTGAGACAGAGAGAGACAGAGCATGAACAGGGGAGGGTCAGAGAGAGGGAGACACAGAATCTGAAACAGGCTCCAGGCTCTGAGCTGTCAGCACAGAGCCCGAAGCGGGGCTCGAACTCACGGACCGCGAGATCGTGACCTGAGCTGAAGTCGGCCGCTTAACCGACTGAGCCACCCAGGCGCCCCCCGAGAGGGTTTTTAGACTTTATGCAGGATTTGTGGATTGTTTTCAGCAAGAGGGGCCACTCTGATTACCGGGCCTGCTGTGTTACCAGAAACGGAGGTCTGTCGTGTGGATTATATAAAATAGCAGAGCGTCTAGCTCGGTGCTTTGCGTGTGTTGGCTGTTTTGATTTTTACTGAGGACGGTTGAAAAAGAAGCAAGAGCGATGAAGTCTTGGCTTAGGGGCATCCCCCCCCCCCCAGGGCAGGGCGAGGGGGCTGTGGGGCGAAGTCAGAGAACGTGACCCAGGTCTTCTTGGATGGTGTTTCGGCTTTTAGCCGGTCTTGTCCAGAAGCCTCATTTATTTCTTGGGGTAGCTCTGGGTACCCAAGATTCCGCATTCCTCCAGGTGCAGTTTCTAAAAGAAAATTCTCTTTGGGACTCAGTTCTGGCCCATACGGTTCTGACTGCTCCGTTTCACCTTCTCCCCCATCCCCACCCCCCGAGAGATACGCGCACACATGCACACACACACACCCAGACCCACCCATCAACTTAAGCTGTGAGCTGGGTGCTGCAGATTGTCCCCATTCCTGACCGGGCTCACTAGCCTCACACATCCTGCCGTGAAAGTACTCAGCGTACTGATTTGATCTCCTTTCTGTCTCGGCCTCTATTCCCTGAGCTACTTGGAGACAGGGACCAGTTTTGTCTATTTCTGAATTCGCGACAGCGCCGTGCCTGATACGCAGGCGGGACTTCTCAAGACGCGTCGCCTGGAGTTGCTTTCCCTTGAGATGGAACTAGACCAGACTCCCGTCGGCCCGAGGCAGGTTTAAGGTGGTAGGACTGTGGATCAGGGGTCCCCGAGACCACCTTCAGATTGGACGATTTGCCAGAAGGGCTCGCGGGACCCCGAAGAGCCGTGATACTCGCAGTTCCACTTTAGTAGAAGGAAAGGATAGAAATGAAAGACGCTGTCATCGGGCGGGATATTCCAAGGTTATCCCCCAGGAGATAGTCAGGGGCCGGTCCTTTCTTTGGAATACCTACGGCTCTGACCATACAATGTAAATCTGACCAAGTCCTTCGCCTCATGAAGTCCTCCCAAGGTGACCCATCGCTCTTAGCAGGGTCCTTGAGAGCCTGTGTCGTCTCTCCTCTCTACATCGAACTTTTTTTTTTTTTTTTTTTTTTTTGAATTTATCTCCGAGAGGGAGAGACAGAACATGAGCAGAGGAGGGGCAGAGAGAGAGGGAGACGCAGAATCCGAAGCGGGCTCCGGGCTCTGAGCCGTCAGCACAGAGCCTGACACGGAGCTCGAACCCACAAACTGCAAGATGATGACGTGAGCTGAAGTCGGATGCTTAACCGACTGAGCCACCCAGGCGCCCCTACATCGAGCTTCTCTAAGGTCTCTAGCATCCTGTGCTTTCTCTCACTGGGCAGCCTCGGGGGTGTTCATCCTTCTTTGTAAAATACTTGCTCCTCTCCCTCTCTGTTTGCCTCCAGGTCCTAGAAAAGGCATCATTTCCTCCAAAAGTCCTTCCCTGAGCCTCCAGGCCTGTATTAGGAAACCTCCTGTTTCTCTGTGAATGCCCCTCCACCAGATTTCTTATCCTATCGTATCATTGAGATTTGAATCATCTCTTTTCTTCCCACAAGACTGTGGGCTCCATCAGAGTAGGATCCACCCCTCTGCCCCCCCCCCTCCCCGCCCCGCCCCGATCAGTCCCATTGTCACATCTCCAGTGCCTGGAACATCCCAGGTTCATCATCAGTGTTCATCATGTTATGTGGTAATGCTAATCTGCTGTAACAATAGTCTCAAAAGAGCAGTGCTTAAAACAATAAAGAATGTTGCTTCTCAGGGCACCTGGGTGGCCCAGTCGGTTAAGCATCCAAGTTCATGGTCTCACGGTTCAGAAATTCAAGTCCCACATCGAGCTCCCCGCTGTCAGCACAGAGCCTACTTGGGATCCTCTGTCCCCTTCTCTCTCTGCCCCTCCTCTGCTTGCACTCTCTCTCTGTCTCAAAAATACATTAACATAAAAAAAAAAAAAAAAAGAACGTTACATCTCCCTGGCCGAATAGCTCCAAGCCGAGCCCTGCAGGTTGGCAGGGGAGCTCCCAGCCACAAAGTCACTCAGGGATCCGGGTTCCCACCCTCTGTTGGCTCTGCCACAACTAAGGGCGTTTGGCATCATTCACACGAAGCTGACTGACCATACGAAGACAGAAGAAAGGGGTGATGGGTATCCCCACCTCTCAAGCCTCAGACCCGGAAGTGGCACATGCGCGTCGGCTCGCAGACCACTGCTGGAAACTGTCACGCGATCGCCCCCAGCTGCCGGGGATGCTGGGATGGGTCACGCGATCGCACCTAGCTGCCGGGGATGCTGGGATGTGTCACGC
>NC_064816.1:8771315-8816734 GCF_023721935.1 Panthera uncia | reverse complement strand
GTGCAGTTTGGGTGGCAGCCAAGGGCCTGGCTAAAATGCTACAACTGTAGGAGGCTGTAGGAGAGGGGTGGGTTTTGGCGGGTATCCAGAGGTTAATACTTTATTTATTCGTTTACTCATGTATTTATTTTTGAGAGAGAGCCAGTGAGTGTGAGCACGAGCAGGGGAGGGGCAAAGGGAAAGAGAATTTCAAGCAGCCTCTACGCCCAGCATAGAGCCCCGACGCGGGTCTCGATCCCACAACTGCGAGGTCATGACCTGAGGCGAAATCGAGAGTCGGCTGCTCAACCGACTGAACCACCCAGGCGCCCCAGGACCATATTTATTGAATCAAGCTGTCAGACAGGCTGTATCTCATGAAGCTGCTTCAAAGTGAATGGACGGTATTGGGGGCAGAGGCACATCGGTGCTTAAAACAACAGAAATTTGGGGCGCCTGGGTGGTGCAGTCGGTTAAGCGTCCGACTTCAGCCAGGTCACGATCTCGCGGTCTGTGAGTTCGAGCCCCGCGTCACGCTCTGGGCTGATGGCTCGGAACCTGGAGCCTGTTTCTGATTCTGTGTCTCCCTCTCTCTCTGCCCCTCCCCCGTTCATGCTCTGTCTCTCTCCGTCCCAAAAATAAATAAAAAACGTGGAAAAAAAAATTTAAAACAAACAAACAAAAAAAAAAAACAACAGAAATTTATTTGGGGCGCCGGGGTGACTCAGTCGGTTGAGCGACCGACTTTGGCTCAGGTCATGATCTCACGGTTTGCGGGTTCGAGCCCCGCATCGGGCTCTGTGCTGACAGTTCAGAGCCTGGAGTCTGCTTCGGATTCTGTGTGTCTCTCTCTGCCCCTCCCCTGCGCGTGCACTGTCTCTGTCTGTCTCAAAAATAAGTAAAAACATTAAAAATTTTTTAAAAAAAAATCAGAAAGGAAGCGGGGCGCCTGGGTGGCTCAGTCAATTAGGCATCTGACTTCAGCTTGGGTCACGATCCCACGGTTCGTGGGTTCGAGCCCCGCGTCGGGCTCTGGGCTGACAGCTCAGAGCCTGGAGCCTGCTTCGGATTCTGTGTCTCCCTCTCTCTCTGCCCGTCCCCCACTCATACTCTGTCTCTCTATGTCTCAGAAATAAATAAACATTTCAAAAAATTTAAAAAAACCCAAAAAGCAGAAATTTATGGTCTCACCATTCTGGTGACCAGAAATCTGAAATCAAGATGCTGGCAGGGCCATGCTTCCTCTGAAGGCTCCATTTTTTGCTTCCTCCAGCCGCTGGTGGCTGCAGACATTCTTTGGCTTGTGGCCCCGAGGCCACAAGGAACTTGGCCTGTGGTCCCATGGCCCCTGTCTCTTCTCTTCCAAAAACTCTCTCTCCCTCTCCAAGTATACATGTGGGCACAGTTAGCTTCCCCCCAGATAATTCAAGAATAAGTCTCTCCTCTCGAAACCTAACTTAATCATACCTACAGAGACCCCCTTTTTCCCCCCCAATGAGGTCACATTTACAGTTTCCAGGAATTTAGATGTGGACCTGTCTTTTGAAGGGTCACCATTCAGCCCACTGTGCCCAGAACACGCTTTGGAATTCAGCGTCTGACCTCTGAGGGCCTGCCCTGCTGTGTATGTAATGCCAGGAACTTCCTGCCCCCAGCATGCACTGTGCTACCTGGGAAAGGTGGCTTTCTGGAGGTTTCATTCTACTTAGGACATGGCAATCGCTGTCCTGTGGCCTTTACAGGAATTAATCGACTTCACTCGTGGTGTTTTCCCCAGAGAAATCGAGACACAGAGGGGTTAAGTAACTCGCCCAAGGACGCACAGTAAGCAGCAGAGTCGGGATTTGAACGTGTGTGATTCAAGTCTCCCTGTGCCTTCTAACCGCCTCCCAAGTGTTGTCCCAAATACCCTCTGAGCTTCCGCGGTGCCAAGTGCCAGGAAGGAAAAGAACACGGGACCAGGAGAGCCCATGACAGAGCTGGGGCGGGGGGTCCTGCACCTTGGTCTCCCACGCCCTGGGTCTTGTTTAACTCCTCGTGCTGGATTCCTTGGAGAATTCCAAGCCAGGTCAGTCCCAGAAAGCCAGGCACTTGCAGTGCGGAGCTGAACAGGGTCAGAGACTCCTCTGCTGGTCGTATGGGATCCGCCCTGCTGCCTCCAGAATGGGCTGTGGGTGGAATGTTCCATGTAGGGAGCCAGGTGTCCCCATTCTTAGCCCTCGGCCACTCTCTCCTGCTGTCGCCACAGGCATCGGGCGTGCAGAAACCCGGGCGTGACAGCTTTCCTTCCCTGGCCCTGCCCAGTGGAGTGGAAACCCCCCGGGACCCGGACGCCGAGCGTGTGCACACAGCACAGAGCTACACGGCTCTGGTGCGATGCCTCCCTCCAGCCCTCCGGATGCAAGTGAGTTCTTGGCAGTTGCTTTCTGACCTGGACAAGTAGCTGCCACCTCCTGGAGCATCAGGCTGCCCACTCAGGGAGGGGACGATGGTCTCTTTGGATCCCTGGGAACATTCTTAGCATTGGCACCCTCCAGTCCGGTCCCCGCCAACCGTATGTGGATGTCAGAGTTTTCCAAATTGCGGCCAAACCTACACAGCATAAAATTGAACATTTTAGCCACTTCTAGATGACCCGTGCAGCCATCCATTGTTCAGCCGTTGTTATGCAACCGTCCGTCTCTAGGACGCTTTTCATGTTGCAAAACCCAAATTCTGTCCCCGTTGACAATGAGCGCCCCGTTCCCCTTCCCCCCCCCCCCCACAGCCCCTGGCTCCCTCCCCTCGACTTGCTGTTTCTATGAATTTGATGACTCTAGGGGCCTCGTAGAAGTGGAATCGTGCCGTATTTGTCCTTTGGCAGATGGCTTCTTTCACTTAACGTTAGGTCCTCAAGGTTCGTCGGCACCGTGGTGTCTCAGAATGTCTTTCTTTTTAAGGCGGAACGATATTCCACTGCATGGTTATCCCACATTTTTTCGTTCCTCCGTCCCTCCGTCGATGGACACCTGGACCGCTTCCTCCTTTCGGCCACTGCACACAGTGCTTCTGTGAACACGGGTGTGCAAGTCTCCGTTCAAGTCCCTGCGTTCAATTCCTTTGGGTAGATCCCCAGAGGTGGGGCTGGGCTGATCCTCTGTCTCATTCTTGGAGGAACCACCGTACTCAACTTGTGATTCTTTAAAATGAAGTCACGTTTCAAGTTCTGTCACAGATACCAGCCACATTCCTGGGGCTCAGGAGCCACACACACTGAGGAGCTCCTGGATCGGACAGCATGGGTGGAGGGCGCTTTCGGCATCGCGGCCCCGCTCCCGAGTCCTGTGGGAACCAGCCCAGGCACAGGCAGGTGGCGAGCCGGACTCCCCACACCTGCCACGGTGGCCTTGATGGCAAAACCAAGAGACCACACGTGCCGGCATGGATGTGGAGGAATTGGGCTCCTTGCACGCTGCTGGTGGGAACGCAGAACGGTGCACCCGCTACGGAAAACAGTGTGAAAGTTGCTCAGAAACTTAAAAATAGAGCCATCATATGATCCAACAATCCCACTTCTGGGATGTTCATCCAAAAGAATTGAGAGCAGGATCTTAAAGAGGCATCACCGCTCCGGTGATCACCGTAGCCTTATGCACAACAGCGAAGGTCTGAAACGACCCGAGTGACCGTTGACAGGTGAGGGGGCAGAGGGGATCGGACACACACCTGCGGTAGAATATCGTCCCGCCTTTGAGAAGAAGGAAAAGCTGCGCTCTGCGACAGCACGGATGAATCTTGAGGACGCGGTGCCGAGTGCAGGAAGCCTCGGAAAGGTGCTTGCCAGGGGCTGGAGGCGGGGGAGGTGGGGAGTGACTAATCAGCATCCCTCAAGGTTCGGCCAAGCAAGATGAATGAGCTCTAGAGACGCGCTATATACAGCACTGTGCCTGGAGTCGACGGTAATGCTGTGTGCACGTAGAAACTGGTTACGGGGCGCCTGGGTGGCGCAGTCGGTTAAGCGGCCGACTTCGGCTCAGGTCACGATCTCGCGGTCCGTGAGTTCGAGCCCCGCGTCAGGCTCTGGGCTGATGGCTCGGAGCCTGGAGCCTGCTTCCGATTCTGTGTCTCCCTCTCTTTCTGCCCCTCCCCCATTCATGCTCTGTCTCTCTCTGTCCCAAAAATGAGCTAAAAAAAAAAAAAAAAAAGAAACTGGTTACGAGGGTAGAGCTCACGTTAAGTGTCCTCACCACGATAAAACAAAATAACAAAGAGAGAACTCTTAGAGCAAAAGGACACGGGCCAGAGCTGGTGAGAGACACCTCTTCCAGCTCCAGATCTGTCGCTCACTTGGTAGGTGACCTTGGACAGGCTTCTCAGCTCTTCTGGCTTCTCATTGGTAAAACCGGGAGGTTGGTCTCCGAAGGCCGAGGCCCCTTCCGGACCCAGAGCGGAGAACCTGTCGGTCAGGCTCTGACATCCACCTTCTCTCCCGGCTCCCGCCCACCTCTGTCTTCCCCTTGGGGTGAGAAAGCTGGCGCGTTGTTGAGACTCCCGAGTGGGCCTTGGGGGATGGCGTCCGGCCCCATACCCTACGCACCTTTTAACGTCCGCCCCGCCTGCCTCCACCCCCTCCCCGCCACGCCTTCCCTCTGTCTCAGAGAAAGATAGGATTTTCCATGCCCCCGGTTCTGTGCTTACCCTCGCTTTCCTCCCGAGCCACTGTCCTGACTGTCCCAAACTCCCTGGGAACGTGGCCCGCCTCCCGTGTCCATCTCAGCCCAGAAGGCTGTGTTGCCACCTGCCCCCGAATCACTCTGGGAAGAGGAAGAGTCCCCAGAGAGTGGCCAGTTGTCTCATTCAGGCACCTTAGAACTTCTCTTGAGAATTCAGAGGCGTGCTGACTCTCTCTCTCTCTTCAGCTCAGTGACGCTTCTTGGCTTGCCTTTCTTCTTTTCCAGTGACTCCTTCCCAGCCACCATCACGGGGTCATGAAGGTCTCCTGTCCACCTAGAGGACACCCTTATCACGTGATTCCTGAGCCGTGGCTGACAGCCCCAGGGTTTTAAACCCTTCGTTGCCTTCCAAGGTCCGATCCACCAACGCCTTAGCATGGCACCCAGAACGACCCTTACCTGGCGTCCACCTTCTCTCCCGGCTCCCGCCCACTGCTCACTTCTCGCATTATCTCTCAACTCCCGTGCACGCGGCCTTCTCCTACCTCCCCACGTGGGCTCGTGCAGAGGTGGCCCCCTAGGGTCACCCTTCTCCCTTCTTCATTCAGGAGCTTTCTTCACTCCTCCCAGCTGAGCTCTGTTCCCCTCATCGTGTCCCAGAGCAAGTGCCACATGCATCCAGCAGAAGTTAAGAGCCCGTACTCCGAAACCCCGCTGCCCGGGTTCAAGTCCTAGCTCTGCCATTTACTACCTGTGTGTCCTTCAGCAAGTTACGGGCTTCTTCGGGCCTTAGCTTCCTCATCTGTAGAATGGAAACAAGTAAGAGTCGCTTCTTTATAAAGTTCTTTTGGAGATTCAAGGAGACAACACGTGGCATGATGCTTAATCCAGGATTGTGAAAGGGAAGGGATGTGTCACCTTTCTATTTAAATCTGTGTCCCTGATGCCAAGAGAAATGACTGACAGATAGTTAGTGCTCATCGTAAGTTAATTAAGCCGCCGGAATTATCGCCTCTTGGCTGACAGCACCTGGGTTAGGAGAGGCTAATTGCTGTGACAAACCACTCCCAGATCTCGGTGGCTGGGAGCCTTATTCCTTGCTCACGTCCCGGTCTGATCAGAGGGAGAGGTTGGGCTGTGTTCCACACAGTCACGCAGGGATCCAGTCTCTTGTGGCTCTGCTATCCCCAAGGGCTGTGGGGTCCTCGTCTGGACCCCCTGCAGTTGAATGCAGATAAGGGGAGAGAGAGAGAGTAGAGGGTCTTAAGGAAGTTTTAGGGGCCAGGCCTGGGAATGGTTTACATCACTTCCTCCCACATCCCATGGGCCGGATTCAGTCTTATGACCCGGTCCTAATGGAAGCGATGCCGGGACGTATAAGGTAGCAAGGTGCCCAGACAGACAAGAACACGGAAATGGGAGAACACCTGAGTCCGTCTGTGTTGTGAGCCCACCCCACCCCCAAGCCTGTGCTTGGTTTTCTCTGGTGAGCTCAACTCGAGTCACTTAGCGCCTCAGCCTGTTCCCCTCCTCGGTGGCACCGTCCACCCCTCTCACCCAAACCAGGAGCTCAGACACCATCATTGCCCTCCTTCTCTTCCTCCTTCCTCTCGTCCACGTGAAATCTGCCGAACCCACCTCCCGAACGTGTCGGGGAAGTACGTGTCCACTTTCCTGCCCCCCACCCCCCCCCCCGCCGCCCTTCCTGAGCTCAGGGTTTGTCATCCTTCACCTGGACCGCCTGGGCCTCTGGCCATCCTCCTGCTGGGCTTCCGCCCCCCGCATCCACTCCCCCCCCCCCCACCCCCAACCGCCCACTTGCTGAATTTCTGACCCAACTACTTTCATCTAATATTTAAGTTTAATCAAACCACTTCGGGGGCGTCTGGGGCGCTCCGTAGGTTGAGTGTCTGACTCTTGATCGCAGCTCAGGTGTTGACCTCAGAGTTGTGAGTTCAGGCCCTGTGTCGGGCTCCGTGCTAAGCATGAAACCTACTTTATTTTCTAGTTACTTTTTTTTAATGTTTTTATTTATTTTTGAAAGAGAGAGAGACAGAGCATGAGCAGGGGAGGGGCAGAGAGAGGGGGAGACACAGAATCCGAAGCAGGCTCCGGGCTCTGAGCTGTCAGCACAGAGCCTGACGCGGAGCTTGAACTCATAGACCGTGAGATCATGACCTGAGCTGAAGTCGGACGCTTAACCGACTGAGCCACCCAGGCGCCCCAACATGAAACCTACTTTAACAAAAAACTCACTTCCCTTGGGAATTTTATTTAAAAAAAAAATAAAAATTTTTTTAAATCACTTCCCACTTCAGAAACCAAAATCGTGGTTTTCAAACTCGTTTAAATCAGTGGTACCCTTTCCACCAAATAAATCTTACCTTTAAATAAACTTTTAATTCTAGAATCATTTTGATTTATAGAAAGGTTGCGTGCGCAGATAGCACAGAGGTTTCCTCACCCGGTTTCCCTGGTGTTACCGTCAGACATTGCCACGGTACCCTTGTCAAAACTAAGAAATTAACCTTAGCTTACTACGATGAACTGAACTTCTGAGATGTTACTTGAATCCCAGTATGTAAAGCAATAAAAAAGGGGCTCTGAAGCAGAAAATGACTTTCCAGCGTCTGGGTGGCTCAGTCGCTTGAGTGTCCGACTCTTGATTTCGGCTTAGCTCATGACCCCAGGGTTGTGGGATCGAGCCCGGGGTCGGGCTCTGCGCTGAGTGTGGAGCCTGCTTCGGATTCTCTCTTCCTCCCCCTCTCTGCCCTTCTCCCGCTGGCATCAGCACTCTCTCTTTTTCTCTCTCTCTCTCTCTCTCCCTCCCTCTGCCCCTCCCCCACGTGTGTGTTCTCTCTCTAAGATAAAAACAACTTTTTAAAACAAGAATAGACTGAAGGGATTGTGGATAGAGGACTCTGGAAGCGGGCACACTATTTGGGAGGCGACTAAGAAAAGAGAATGGACTTGCCATTGAATGTGCTAGGAAGCGGGTCGGGGGGTGCAGATGAGGAGCTCAGCTTTTGGACATGCTAAGTGCTTTCTGCCGGCTCATGAGGGGACCTGCGGCGTTGGCCGTGGAGCATCGGGGGTCCGAAGTTCAGGAAGAGGAGACGGGGCTGGAGATACAAATGTGAGAGTCATCAGCCTGTGGAAGTTATTTTTGGCTCTGAAATTGGATAAGGGAGTAGATGTAAAAGGCCACCAAGCACTGAGCCCGGGCTGGCTCTCCATCATTAAAGAGGCTGGGAGACGTGGAGAAAACAGCAGGCAGGCCTTTGGTGGTCCCAGCCGGAGCTGCTTGGAGGAGAGGGAGAGGCAGAGGCTGTTGGAGGGATTACCAGTGGTTCTTCTGAAGAGTTTTGCCGGGAAGGATAGAGGGGGAGAGACGAGGTGTTCGCTGGTGGGAATTTCTTGGGAAAAACTTGAGTTTTCCCAGGCTCCAGGCTCCGGGCTGTCAGCCCAGAGCCCGACGCGGGGCTCGAACTCACGGACCGCGAGATCGTGACCTGAGCCCAAGTCGGACGCCCAACCGACGGAGCCACCCAGGCGCCCCTAGGGGTTTTCTGTTTTGAAGACAAGAGGTCTAACAGCGGATGTTATGCTGATGGGAAGGGCCCAGTAGGAAGGAGGAAGTCAGGGAGGCCAGAGAGGAAGACGAGGGTTGGCAGGTGAACTGGAAGGGATGGCCCCTTTGGTGTGGAAGGTACACGGGTCATCCGCAGACCCTCGAGGGAAGGCACCGTCCGGGCAGATGCTGGGGCCGGGGAGTAAGACGGGTGCCTGGTGGTACTTCTGTTCTGATGCTTCTGTTTTCTTACAATTTATCAAGGGAGGTTCACGAGCAACAAACACTAGTTCATTCAGTAATCGCGGGCTGTGGCAGAGACATGGCGCCCGCCCGTGCACGTGGGATTGTTAGACCGGCCACCTCAGATGTCACTGACTCCACCTCCCCCCGCCTCCCACCACCTCGTCTTCCTCCTGCTGGATCTTAAGCCTTAAGACCCGCCCCCCCCCAACTCATTCCAGAACTCTCTTCATCACCCCCCTCCCACACCCTCCCTACCGCGATCCTATCTATCCCCACCCCAAGGCCAGCACTCTTAGATCTATCATTCCGGGAAAAACAACGTGCCAAACAGTCAAGATTGTATCAATGGGCCCGTCTCCGTGGCAACAGTCATGAATGAGCCGAGCAAGGTAACCCTGGAGATGGGAGTGAATGAGAAGTGGTCCATTGCCACGGAGACGTGCTGAATGGAAAGGCCCCCGGTAGCAGGGATACGTCACTGCGACGGAACAGTCAGCATGAAGTCGGCGTGCCTATTTTCGACTCGGAGCTACAAAAATACCTTTCTGCAAAGCTCACGATCCACCTCGCTCCTCTTCTGTGCCTCCTACCCTTCTTTACCCTTCATTCTACCCTGGCAACCCCTCGACGACACTCCGGGGGCCACCGCCTGGCCACCCGCCTCCCTCCCCGGGGCCTCCTCCTTCGACCAACGGCTGTCTAACCTTTCGAGACCAACAGTGTCCTCAGAGGCCGCGGGCTGATGAAAAGAACACCGACTGACTCCACGTTGGGGTGGGGGGGTCGGGGGCGGGGGTGCGGCACGAACAGTCCATCAACTGAGCCGACTCAAGCTCCCGTCTGTGACAGTTGCCTCATTGGTTAGACCTGTTCTCCAGCAGGAAACTGACCTAGTAGCCCGTGCACAGCCATGCAGTCCGATCACGCGGGCGATGTTGAACACGCCCTTAGCACCGCACGGAAGCGGCCCTAGAAACTAATAACTGTGTTTGCCTCTGTAGGGAGACCCCGAGAGGCTTGGAAAGAGGCGTACGGAGAAAACTTACCTTCCGCGGTAAATGCTGTGCTCTTCTGAATTGCATACTATGCGTGCGCATTATCGTCCACAAACCCGGCAGAAAATGGTCATTGTCTTGGTCCGTTCGGGCTGCTGCTGGCAGATCCGCTGTCTGGTGAGAGCCTTCATCCCGGTTCACAGACGGCTGTCTTTTCACGGAGTCCTCACACGGGCCGAGGGAGCTCTGGGGGTCTCCCTCCACCCCCACGACCTAATCCCTTCCCAAAGGCCCCAGCTCCCAATACCATCGCATTGGGAGTTAGGATTTAGAAAAACATAGGTGGGCAAAACACATTCCTGATGAGAAAAATGAGGCCCAGAGAAGTTACGTGACCCACCCAAGTGGCAGAGCCGAGGTTCAAAATCAGGCAAAATCTGGATGCAGCGTCTATGCAGAAAAAGCAGGGTGTGACGGCTGCACACGTACCTGTGTGTGTGTACGTGGGCTTGTGTGCTAGAAGAGGAGAGTGGGGAAAGAAGAATCTGCAGAAGGTCAGCGGGGACCGGGACGTCAGCCTGAAGACAGAAGGAAGCCATGGAAGGATTCAGACAACGGTTGGACGTGATCAGATCTTTATATATTTTTTAAGTTTTTTGATCTGTTTTGGGCGGGTGGGCGGAGAGAGAGGGAGAGAGAATCCCAAGCAGGCTCCGTGCTGTCAGTGTAGAGCCAGCACGGGGCTCGATCCCACGAACCGTGAGATCACGACCCGAGCCGAAGCCAAGAGTCGGACGCTTCCCCGACAGAGCCACCCAGGTGCCCCCCAGATCTTTATTGAGAAGGGCCACCCTGGTTGCAATGTGTTGGCCAGGATGCAAGGGTTTATAAAGGACTCCTCCTGCCTAAGTACGGGGATGTCTACCCACCCTCTCTGCCCAGCACAGTTATCAAGGGGCAGATTGGACGTGGCCAGGTTGAGTGACCCCACTCGGAGGTCCCCAGTGGCTATGGAGTATATCAGCCTCTTGTCCCGGTCGAACCCTAACCTGTAGCTGTCTCACTAACGTAGGGATCAGGGCCCCTGCTTTGTAAAGCTATCTTGTAGAAAGAGCGTCCATCCGGCGGCGTTGGTGTGGGTAGCGAGAGAAGAAGGCAGCGTGGATGAATCCCGATTCCACCACCTCCTGGCCGTGCGACCTTGGCCAAGTCAGCCAACCCTTCTGTGCCTCCGTTTCCATATCTGTAAAATAGGGCCGGTCCTAGCCTCAGGGAGTTGCAACTATGGCAAAATACACAGCACGTCACTATAACAGCGAGGGTGGTGAGGAACTTCTGTTCCCAGACCACCTGAGCTCAAATCAGGTCCCTCTTTTGCAAGCGCTGTGACTTGAGACAGGTTTCCGAACCTCTCTGGGCCTCACTCGTTTCATCTGGTCAGTGGGGATAATAATATTCCCACTTGCTAGAGTTCTGGAGAGAGTTAACTGGTATGATCCACGTAACGCTCCGAGAAGAGCGCCTGGCTCCTTCTAAGTGCTCAATAAACATCACTAGTCTCTGACGAATAATAATGCCTTCCTATCACCTCCATCGTCATCACTGTTACTAAGGGCCTCTCTCCCTCTGCCCTGTGTTTTGTGTTTTCTTGAATGGAAGTCCACACGTGGACTTCCGTCCTCAGGGTGGCCACATTTAGCATCAGCGACCTCTCCCTAAGCGCCATTAGCTCATTTCTGGAAAGCGCTTTCGAGCTGCGCCTGTCTTGCAGATTGGAAACATCCCTGGGCTTGTACGGTGTTGAAGCCGACGTTAGATCCTCTGTCCGGCAGGTGGAGGACAGGTGGATGCAGCCCTCACGCTTTCTCCCCCTGACCCCCTCTGCTTTGCTCTTGGCCGTCTCCTGTCCCGTTTGAGGCAGCCCGGGCCACTTCTTGCTGTCAGCTTTCTTGAGAGAGGACGTCTTCCTGATGGAAGTCGCGTTGCCATTATGTCAGCACGGAGAAGCTTGTCCTCAAAATTAGCGGGAGTCCGAGAGCCACCGTTGGCTCGTCAGACGCCCAGCACACCAAGTTTGTGCGGGTATTGTGAGCCTGAATATGGTGCAGGGGTCAGCTCTGCCCTCAGGGGGCCTGCCCACTCTCCCGAGCTTTAGCCAGGAACTGTGATAATTGTTTCTTTCACAGACACTTACATAGTACTTACCGTGAACCTTACTGGGTGCGCGTGTGCGTGTGGGTGCCTGTGAGGCTGTTCTGAGCGCTTGGCAAATATCAACCTGTTTCATCGTCCCCACAACCCATTTTGTAGATGATAAGACTGGACGCAGACGGGTTAAGTTTCTGGCCCCAGGATCACACAGCTGGTGAGTGAAGGGGCCAGGATCGATCACGTGCGCCTCTCCATCCTTAGGACAGTCACCGGCCACCATTCTGTGAGCCTGTCCGTGTCCACACGCCACAGACAACCCTTGTCTGTTTTTCAGACAAGACTAAAAAGCTTTGCTTTAAGATCCGGGATTAGTCGACTTGTCCGGGATTAGTCGGCTCTATGCTGGGGGCTTGAACAAAACCAATTCCAGAAGACCTAGACCCAGGGGCAGATGGCCCAGGTTCAAATCCTGGCTCTCCCCCTGCCTTCTCTGAACTGGTTTGTTTGTCTGTGGAGTGGGGATGGTTATAGTCTCCACTTTGCTAAACTGTCGTTGAGTGCTCAAGGTTGGGTTTATATGCATAAAGTTCTCAGGACTTTTTGGGCACAGAGCAAGCACTTGACCCGAATTAATCCCTCCCTATTTACCTATCCGATGATTTACTGAGCAGTAACTCTATGCCAGGCAGTGTTCTCGGTGATGGGGAGACCTGTGACCTTATGATCTAGCAGGGTGGGGGGTCCCAAACAGTAACAGTGTGCTAGAAGCTAAAGGGTGCCCTGGGAAGACGGTAAAGTTGGGCAAGGAAGTTGGCGGTGTTGGGTTCAATGGGGTGGTCAGAGTAGGTCTTACTGGGAAGGTGACATTTGAGCATTTGAGCAGACTACCAGGGTGTCGGCACATCTTATTACCATTTGGAGGCACGAATATGAATTTGCATTGAATGTGGGGCCAGTCTCCTCACTCACCCCCTTTAATTGGCCTGACATCCAAAACTTGGCTAAGGAAGGCTCACGGATCTTTATCCAGCTCCTGACCTGGGGAACGCGACCCCTCCTCCGTCCCCGTTGGGAGAAGGGGCTTTCTCCCCTGCCTGTCTGCCAGGTGGTGGGGAAGGTATGAAAGAAAGGATTCAGAGTCATCTTGGAGCTTGTCCGATGGTGAGGACATGATGGTATTTGCTGGTAGGGAGAAAAATAGCCACGCTGAGGGAAGAGGAGGTATTAGTTAGCACCAGCTGCTGTAACAGATAAGACAAAAATCTCTGGCTTAAGGAAATACATGAGAGAAAAATAAATTTCTAAAGTACAGCCGGTAAGGGACAGGATAGGGTGGAGGGGTAGACGGCACAGGTATGGCCTTGTTCCACACAGTCGCTCAGGGATGCAGGGTGACGGAGGCCCTGGCTTTTTTTTCTTAATGTTTATTGATGTTTGAGAGACACAGAGACAGAATGCGAGTGGGTTGGGGCAGAGAGAGAGGGAGACCCAGAATCCGAAGCAGGCTCCAGGCTCCGAGCTGTCAGCCCAGAGCCCGACGTGGGGCTCGAACTCATAAACCGCGAGATCATGACCTGAGCCGAAGTCGGATGCTCAACCGACTGAGCCACCCAGGCGCCCGGACTCTGCCCTTTTTTAACATGCAGCTTCCAAGGTTGCTCGGAGAGTCTGTTCCCGGCCAGCAGGTTGGGGGCAAAGGAGAGTGGAGTGGAGGCAAGTGAGAGGTATTTGTGGGCGTGGCCAGGGAGGGATGAACTTCCCTTCTGACCCCTTTCCACTGACGGGAATGTGGTCACATGGCCCCATGTCAATGCAAGGGAGACTGGGAAATGTAGTTCCTGACCTGGCAGCCATTTCCCAGCCACCCTGTGGAAGGAGAATGTGAATCTTCTTCCTTCAGCACTCCATACTTGAACCACATTTGCACCAGGAATTCAGTCCACTTCCCACGCACCCTCCAACTCACTATGTACCAAGTACTGTTCTAAGTACTTTGCACATATCAACCCATTTCATGCAACAGCCCTATTAGCCACACTTACAGGTGATTAAAAAAAAAAAAAAAAAAAACCCTGATGCCCAGAATAGTTATGTAACTTGCCCAGGAACACACAGCTAGGAAATGGCAGAGTTGGAATTAGAATCCAGGCGGTCTGGCTACGAGCCTCGAGCTTCGCATACATTTATTATAGTTAGAAGGAGGCTGAGGGACCCAAAAGACCTAATCGACTTTTTTTGGTCACTAAGAAATTGGCCGCTTGTAAAAATGAGTTCTGACTCAAGATATCTCACCCCAGGGCAACCATGGTCCACTGGGTCCATGTCCTTGTTGATCAGGTTCTAGATCACAGCTTCTTGGCCACAGCACTTTTGACATCTGGGGCCAGATCATTCTTTGTGTTCTGTGCGTTGTCGGCTGCTTAGCGGCACCCCCCGGGCCACCACCCACCACATGCCCGTAGCACCCCCCCGCCCCGCCCCCCGTCATGACAGTCAAAAACGTCTCCAGACACTTCCGTATGCCCCCTGGGAGATGAAACTACCCTTGGTTGAGTTTCGTTAAATATTATCCTCCAGTACAATGCAAGTTCAAGGCAGACGGACTTTGAAATTGCCAACCTTGTAAAAAAAAAAAAAAACACGCAGATTTTGTAAAGCCTCGTGGTGGCAAACTGCTGAAATCACACCCTAAGACGTTAACAGACGGGACCTGGACAGTGTCCCTCTGGTTAAAAAAGAACCAGCACAAGGCTCCGCCCACTCCTTGAAGAAAACGTTTGCACGTCCAGGGGGTCAAGACAGGAGCCACGGGTGGACCCCCTAGGGAATTTGAACATAAAAAGGATCCTCCCGAAAATGCACGAAGCAGATGTCTGAAGTCCAGGGTGGGACTTCTTCTTCTTCGCCGCACTGTGAGCGGGAGCCTTGGCTATCCCCGTGTCACAGATGAGGAAACTGAGGCTCAGAAAGAAGACTAGGTCTCCCAGGCCTGGCAGAGCCGGGATTCAGACCCAGCCTGGCTCTAGGTGCCATGCTTGCAGGTTGTAGGCTCCGTGGCTGCCCTGAACCTGAGGGGCCCCCACTTCCAGAATCTTCCATTTGCTCCCCATGGCCCTTCCCCACTGACGAGAGGCGACAAGCCTCCCCACTCTTCCAGTAGCTTAGGAAACGTGATCGTGGTGTGTGAATTCACAGGGGCGCCTGGGGCTTTGGGGGGGAAACTGAAGCGGAATAGAGGCTCGAGGTGGGTTCTGGCATGGTGAGGAGTCTGCCTTTGTCTGAAGGAAGCAAGGAAGGAGATTGTCGGGGCTCGTGTAGAACTCAGGGTGCCATGAGTCTTTGTAAAACCAGAAAAAGAGGCATGCGCACTAGAGGGATTGGCTGCTGCCTTGGACCGGGAGCTTGAGGACTTGTCTTCTGCTAAGACAAAGAACGAAGTGACTCAGGTCTGCTCAGCTCCTGCCTCCCCCAAGCCCAGCATCCCTTCTTTTTTCCCTTCTCACTTTTGGATCCGGACTTCTGCTGACTCATCTCTCTGAGCAGGGAAGGAGGGAGGAAGTCAGAATTGTTCATTGACCATTTTCTTTCTTCAGTGACTCAGCTGTGATTCACATTTTAATTAATGGGGGAGAAAAAAAACCTGATCAGTCCTAAGGCATGTGTCCCGTCACCCATACCTCGAGGCTGGTCGTAAGAAGAATGCCCCCCCCAAACGTGGGACGCCCTGAATTTATCTGTGGTTTGTTTCCTCCGTCAGTTCTGAGGACCCCTCCAGGTTCTCCCAAGTTCCAGCTCCCCGGCGGGGCCCCCTGATCTAGAAGCAGCCGCTCCAAGCCCCGAAACTGTGGGTCTAATTCCCGCAGAGTTAGTCTGAGGTCACGGCAAGAAACAGAGTCTCGAGCCCTCCTGGGACAGCAGAAGGATCATGGGAGTGGAATAGCGTTTCCTGAGTTGGTCTTTGGCTATAATCCCAGGTTCAAGCCCTGCCTCTCCCATTCTTCCCCCCTCCACCCCCCTTTCCTATAAGTTTGTCTCCTCCCTGTGAGGAAACTGAGGCTGGGGAGTTTGCCCGAAGTAGAAAGCTGGTAGGTGATTGGTCAGGATACAAACCCAGCCCCTTTCCACTCTGCTGCACTCTTCTGCCTTCCACTCGGCTGAAAAGAAACATGGAAGCTGACAGCTTATTCAACACATACCTCCTCACTGAGGCCTACTATGTACTAAGGGTCCACCAGGGAATAAGAAATGGGCCTGTGGCCTTAGGGAGCTGACATTTTAGCTGCCTAAGCATATTTGTCACTGTGTATTAGATAAGGTACCAGTAAGCGTACTGGAGAAGTGCTTTTGGCCTTCACAGAGAACCCGCCAAATGTATAAAGGGCTCAAACACAGTAGAACTTAGTGCTGGCACAGACCGAGTCCAAAATAGGGATCCTGGAACAGTGGGGCAGCTCTCCGCCAAGCAGGGAGGGCGAATCCCAGGCTCCTTCCATATTGTGGCTCCTTATCGTCAAGCCGGGGCTTCCAAGGTCTCTGCGCTCCTTATGGTGAAGCCGCAAAAGGGAAGAGAGTGGAGGGGGGCACCCAGGAAATACGTCGGGGCCAGGCCTAGAAGTTGCCCACGTTGGCTTCTGCTCTCCTTGCCCTGGCCAGAACTTAGTTACAGAGCCACACCTAACGGCAAGGCTGGAAAATTGAGGCCAGCTGAATGCCCAGGAAGGAGAGACACAGTGTATCCAGAACTGAGCTCCACATCTCCTTGGGTGTCCCCCCGATGGAACCTGCCTTCGGACAGCTTTCAGACACCCCCGTCTTCTTCCACCTCCTCTGTTTCTTAGCCTCCTTGCCCCGAGGAATTGCTCTTGCTTTGCGGTGAGGTGAGGCAAGAACCTGGTGGGATGTCTTTCTCCCAAGACTTATTTGGAAAAGGCCACAGAGTATCCCTGTCCCTTGAGGTGAGGAGACCTGGAATCAAGTCTCGCTTCTCTGGAGACCTTGGTCTCAGAAGCTGTGGGTTTTTGGAACCCTCAGATGGGCAGCCTTCATGGGTCATCCACTCTTCCCACCTTTTATCGGTCAAGGTCTCCACAGGAAACGAAATTCACCCACCGGATGGTTTCACGTGAAGAGTGGGTGTTTAAAGTGCCGGGTGCAGGTAAGGGAAACCGGTATAGCTACGGTAGAAAATATAAATGTAAGTCAATTAGAGTTCACTCAAGTGAAAAATTCAGTTGCTCGGCCACGTTTTAAGCGCTCACTGGCTACACGGGGCTGTTGGCCGCCATATTGGACAGCTCAGAAGAAAATATTTCCACCGTCACCGCAAGGCTCTGGTGTCACCTGAGCCCCCTCTGAAGGTTACGGGATGGAAGACAAAGGAGTCCGGGGTGAGGCTGGACAGTGAAGGAGACAGTTTGTGGATCCGTGGGGAGGAGGTTCTCTGGGCGAAGGAGCAGAGGGAGAAGCAGGGAGGTTGAGTGAGCCACTTTGCTGGGATGGAGGCTGACCCCCCGGGGCAGAGTAGAGTCAGAAGGCTTCAGTTCACGGACACTCAGTGGTGTGTGGTCTCAGACAAGACGCCTGGCCTCTCAGAACCTCGGTTTGGTCATCATTGAAGCGGGTGTCCACCCGCCTCCCATGACGACGATGCCTATGATGGGAGCTATGGAAAAGTAAGACCGCATGAGGTGGTAATTCTTGCCATCCCTGGAAATGATCACTGGGGTTAGAACGGTCCCAGGAGAACCAGCGAGGAGGGTTCCTTTCTTTCCTACCCGGTGACCCTTGTTTGGATCTTCAGTATCCTTCAGCATTTCTTCGTCTTTAGCCACTGCCTTGTTAAATTCACCCCACATCTGCTTCCAATCTTTCCCCGATTCCTTGAGATCTTGCCCACATTTTCTTAAGACATTGGCGGTCGCTTTCAAGAACTCCCTCCCTTTCAGTTTCCCTCAAGGTCGTCATCTTTTTACTTTTCTCCTCCGTCGTAGAGAAATCCACATCCCTTCACTTTTCCAAGCCCGGTGCCGCAGAGCAGTTAGAAATGTATGAGAGACGGGATCAAAACCCAGCTCCGCCATGTACCCGCTGTGTGGCCTTAGCGCAGTGACTCAGCCTCTCTGATCTGCAAAGTAGAAGGAATGATAGGCCCTGCTTCATAGGGTCGTCGTGGGGATTGATTAAAACAACACACCCTGCCTGGCCCACGGCAAACACTCCGTAAACATTACCTTCTTTCTAATCCTGCTTTTTAAAACTTGATATTGAAGTAGGACATACATGCCGAAAAGCACACACACACACACACACACACACACACACACAGGTACGGCCTGAGTAATTTTCCAAAACTGAACACGCTCGTGTAACCAGCGCCCAAAGCAAGACACGGATTGTCCCCAACCCCCTGACACCTTCTCATTCCCTTCCAGTCCCTCCACCCTGACAGGGAACAGCGCGGATTAGGGTCGCCTATTTTTGAATTGTGAACACACAGAATCACACGGCACGCTCTTCTTGGCCTTCTTCCCTTGCCGCCGTGTGCGTGAGCTGGGCAGAGTTCACGGTCACGGCCGCGTGCGCCGCACGGGGGGTGACGGGCATTGGGGCGTTTTGCACTTTGCAGCTCTCGCGGGGGGAAAACCGCTTGTCTTTGGCGGGACGTGTTGCTAGGAGGGGGGTTTCTGGGTCGTAGGGAGGAGTCCCTTTAGCTCTGGCGAAAACCGTCCTAAGCAGTGGTGGGACGAGTCTCCACTCCCACCAGCTGCCACCGGCCAAGAGTTGAGCTTTTGTTTTTATTTTGATCTGGGAGTGCCTCTCCCTCGGGAGGGGCCCACTAAATGTCTGGGAATTAAATCGAAAACGTACGTCCTGGTCGGTTCCTCGAGAGCTTTGCTCCATCAAACGTCTCATTCGAACCTTCAGGCTCTGCTTCTGCACTCACTCTGTGCTCTTCTCCTTGCAAACTTGGACCCCTCTCCTCTAGCTCTCCCCCGCTCTCATTCCAGTGTCTCGGGGACCGGTTTCCCTCCCGCCTCCTCCAGCCCTGCGATCAGCAAGGGATCACGACGACGGTGCCCTTCCGCAGGCCCGCGACCTGCTGATCTCCAAACCCGCCCGTCTCCTCGTCATCCGCTTCTCGCCCCCAGCAAACCCACCCCTCTGGAGCTCCCATCTTTTCTAGAATCACTTACCTCCTCTCTCCTTCTGGGGTTTTTACATCTGCTCCTGCTTTTTTTTTTTTTTTTTTTTTTTTTTAAGAAAACACTGCACTTTAAGAGAGCTTCAGGAATTACCCAAAATAGAAACGTGTCCTTTTGTGTAATCCTGTACTTCAGAAGACAATTAAATGGGAGAACGGCTCCATGCAAAGGTTAAGGTGCTTGAGAGGACCGTGTGTGAGTGGTAAGAACTTCACATTGACAGGGGAAAACGCAGGAGAATATCTGTGTGACCTGGGGTGGGGGAAGGGGTTCTTAAACAGAACTTTAAAAGCACAAACTCCAAGGCCGATAATAATAATAATAATGATAATAATAATAATAATAATAATAAATAATAATCGATTAGATGACAAGTGAGATTTTTGTTCAAATAAAGATATAACGGGGACAGTTTAGGAACCAAACTGCCCGCACCCAGATCTTGCGTTACCATTTCCTGTGAATCCACGGGCAACTAACTCAGCCTTTCCGTGCCTCAGTTTCCTCCCCAATAAAAGGGAAAGAATAGTATCCACCTATGGGGTTGCTAGGCGTTTCTTAAATGAGTTAATATTTAAAATCCTATAGACTAGCACCTGGTGCATGGTAAGAGCTAAAGTGGTATTTGTTTTCATTTTTTTAAATGTTTTTAAATTTATTTTTGAGACAGAGACAGGGCATGAGCAGGGGAGGGGCAGAGAGAGAGCGAGACACAGAATCGGAAACAGGCTCCAGGCTCCGAGCTGTCAGCGCAGAGCCCGATGAGGGGCTCGAACTCGAACCGCGAGATCATGACCTGAGCCGAAGTCGGACGCTTCACCGACTGAGCCACCCAGGCGCCCCCTAAAGTGGTATTTGTAAATAGAACGACAGAAAAATAACTGACCACAGATTAGTATCTAATTGCTATCCGTTAGGCTGCCCCCCCAACCGCACGTGACTGTTTTAAAGGTAAATGAAATAAAAGTAAATACAACTTAAAATTCCGTTCCTTGGGGTGCCTGGGTGGCTCAGTCTGGTAAGCTAAGCGTCTGACTTCGGCTCTGGTCATGATCTTGCGGTCCATGAGTTCGAGCCCCACAGCGGGCTCTGCACAGACAGCAGGGAGAAGTCTGAAAAGCTAACCAGTATGTGACGTGGTACTCAAAATCATTTGCAATCAGAAAGATGAAAATCAAAACAGCGAGTATTTCCGTGCGCCTCTCGTAGTGGAAAAAGTCAGCAAGGTGGATCAGCCAAGGGTGGGCGGGATGTGGGGACAGAGGAGACTCCTGCCCCCACTCCTGCGGGTGTGGCCTGGGCGGCCCTGCGGAAGGTCATCATCCGTGCCAAGTGGAGTTAATTCAGACTCACCAGCAGCTACGCTCCCAGGCAGTCATCCCAGGGAGATTTTCACCAGGTCTGTGAGGGGCGGTGCAGGCTTATTCGCTACAGCACCATCTGGGGGTGGGGGGGAGCTGGAGGCACCTGGTGTCCATCCCTGGGGACGGGAATATGGCGGATGTACCTACGGAGCCCCCAGACCGAGTGAGAGCTCCAGATGGCACGTCTAATGGACCACCCAGGATGGGGCTTAAAAACCTGGTTCTGGGTGAAAACAGGAAACAACAGAATATGCTTAACTTCGTGCCGTCAATGTAAGTTAAAAATATAAGCCCTCAAAATAAAGCACATGTTTTGCAAGAATGCACTCCAATAAGACCGAATTAAACATTATATTGGTTGTCTCTTGGGAGAGGCGAGTGAAAGTAGGGTTTGGGGACACAAGGGAATGAATGAATGAGTGAACGAACGAACGAATGAATGAGTGAATGAGTGAATGAGTGAATGGGCAAATGAACAGAGAGAGGGACAGTGCAAAGACCAAAGGTATAAATAAATATGCCATGAACTAAGGAGAGCAATTAACTTGACTCTCTCTGTTTGAAGATTTTTTTTTTTTAAGGAATTTTAGAAATACTTTTTCCAGGAGGAGGTAAAAGTCAAGTGATATAAAAATAAACCTGAAAAGGATTTGCACGATCTATGAATGGCAAGAATATAGACTGCACGGGAAGCAGTTATGCTCCTAAGTACCCATCTCAGGAAGATTTGACCCTGGCCATGGGGGCAAGTGTTTCTTCTAACCTGAGGTCGGGGGTCCACAGCGGCCTCCATCTCTCTCCTGCTTTCTGACCATGCTAACACCTCCCGGTCACTCTCCTGTCCTCCGTCCCCTCCCTCTCAGCTAGTGACCTCACTCTTTACCAGGAGGTCTCTCCAGCCCCAGGGCCTTTGCACATGTTTCCCTCCTCACCCACCTGGCACCTAGTGGAAACAATGCGATGACCGTTGCCTTTGTTGGTGGGTTCCGGCATAACTTACCCCCAAGTAACACAAGAAGAAGAAAAATGATGAAGAAGACAAAAGCAACCATTTGTGTAGGACTTCCTAAATCCCAAGCACATCACATAAACCCCCGCACCTATCGGGGCAGGTATATTGTCATCCCCGTCGTACGGCCCAGGAAACTGAGGAACAGAAGAGTTGAGTGACTTACCCGAGGCCACACAGCTAGCGATTGGAGGAACTGGGATTTGAACCCAGGCCGCCTGGCTCTTATCCACTAGGAAGGATGGCTGTTGTCCGTCCACATGACAAGAAGTCTGGAGGCCGGGTGGCTGGTTGCAGGGTTGGCTCCACAGCCCAGGGATGTCCCCAAGGAGCCCTTTCTGTCTTTCCACTGTGGCGTCTTCTGTGGAAGGACTTTCCTGGCAACCTTTACCACTCATGGTCCCAAGATGGCCACCTTGTTCCAAGATGTCTACACAAAAGCATCCAGCCAAAGAAAAGGAGGCGTTGTCTCCTGCCATGCCACTTTTCTCAGGGGAAGAAAACTTTCCCCCCCAGAAGCCTCCAACAGCCCCCAGCAGCCCCCTCAGGTCCTGTTAGATACATGACTGGCTCATTCGACCAGGGCTCCCGTGGAAAGGAATTCTGGGAAACAAGACTTCCTGTTGGGTATTTTCTGACTCTGATGGAAGACGCACTCCACTGGCAAGGGAGGGCGTAGGATTGGCTGTTGGATAAACAGCCATCGTATCTTCCACAATCCTTTTCCTAGTTTAAGACAAGTCCTGTCTTCTACCCAGCCTTCTGTCTCTTCCAGAATATACTCTTGTTATCATCAGGCTTTCCTACTTTTCACTTCCTCATTGTTTGTGCATGCAAGAAGCATTTAGTGAGCACCTGCTGTATGCCAGGCATAGTTTTAGGTACTGGGGATACAGCTGTGAACAAAACAGATGAAAATCCCCGCCCTAGTGGGGTGAAGCAAGACTAGCGCCATCCAGTGGAACGTTCTCCGGTGATGGAAATGCCACAGTTCCCATGGGGCTATAGAGCACTTACAAGCCCCCCCCTCCGCCGGCAAGACCCCCCAGTGACCTGATGCTCCTCATCCCTTGCACCCAACTCATCCCTGGGCTTCCCTGAAGACCAGTGACCTTGCCTCTCTCAAAACACTTTTGAACTTGACCCCCTAGGATGAACCTCCCTGCCGGGTCTCCACCCACCTCCGTGACTTCCTCTTTTTCACCAGTCTCCTTCCTCAACCACTTGTCTCTTAAAATGTTGCTCTTTCCCAACATTCCACTGGGGGCCCTTGGCTTCTTTCACTCTACCTCTGTACCACTCTAGGACATCTGGTCTACCATAACCCTGTTTCCCACCACTCTTTTCTCACTCAGACATTTATTGAGTACCTGCTAGGCCGTAAAAGGTGCTACACACACACGTGCACACACCCACACACACACACACACAACCTTTGTCTCTGTGGTGCTCACATTCTAGAAGGGGGTGGGGGAATAATAAATACAGCTTAATAAACGATATAATCCTGGAGAGCAAAGAATCTCTTTAGCTAGAGGGGCCAGGGCCATCCTCTCTGAGAAGGCGAAATGTGACCTTTGAAGGACCTGAAGAGGGCGCCAGGCAAAGAGGGAGAGAGTTAAGGGGATGGGCATTTGCAGAAGAAATGGCCACTGTAACATTCTTGGGGTGGGAAGGAGCTTTTCCTGTGGGAGGAACAGAAGGTCGGGGTGGCCGGAGTGTGGGGGGATAGGTCAGTCCGTGGGCGTCAAGTGATGCTAGGTCTTGTGATCCCGGTAGAGTTTGGATTTTATGCTAAGCCTGATGGAAGCCAATGGAAGGTTTTAACGAGGGAGTCATAGCAACTGGCATCTCAAGCTCAACGTGTCCACAGCCCGGTCTTGATCTTCCTCCTAACCCACCATTTTGCAATCTCAGTTTCCCGCCACCCCATCCTTCGGGTATTTCAGGCCAAACCCTAGAGTCGTCTTGGATTCCTCTTGCTCCCATCCCACCACGCTTAATCCTTCCACGGGAAGCCCTGGCGGCTGCCATGTTGTTCTCCATAGCACTTCCCACCTTCTCACATACCCTATGTTTTCCCATTGTTTCTTTGTTCATGGCGGCATCCTTGGGCCCCTATAGTAGGTGCTCAGTAAACCTTTGTTGAATAAGTGAATGGCCGTTGCCTAGTGGTTCCTTCAGAGCCAGGAAGCCATTCTTCCCTTCTGTCTTTCCCCCCATGGCCCCCACCCCATCCAACAAGCCGCAGGAGATGAAGAACCGGGGTTCTGGCGTGCTGGGGTCCTGGCTTTGAGGTCCTGCTCCACGGTATGGACCTCCGTGCATTAGCAACTTCTCTGGGCTCTAGTTTCCTCTGGAAAATGGGGCTCATCCTACCAACTGCTGGAATGCAGAATTTGATGAGCCCAGGCAAGCTCCCTGATGCCCAGCAATCAATGGCAGCTATATTTAAATTGGGGCCTCCTTTGTACTCCCACTGCCTTTGTCCTAGTTCCAGCCCTCATTACGCCGGCCTGCTCTCACCGCTCCCTCCTCGCTCTGCCTCCATCACTGCCCATCTGTCCTGTCAGCTGTCAGCCCTGTCTCTACCACGCCAACCCTAATCACATCCCTCCCCTGCTCCGAAACCTTATATGACTCCCACTGTCCATACGATAAGGCCCACCTCCTCAGCCTCCAGTTCAGAGCCTCCGGCGCCAGCCCACCCATTTCTCCCCAGCAACATCCTGAATGAAACTTAGGCCTCCATAGAGCTTTCTTGGCCACAGAAGCCTTCTCCTCCGCCCTCCCCGCCTCCCCTCCTCATTCCTTCTCATCCTTCCAGGGCGGGGGGGGGGGGGGGGGGGCGGGCAGGGTGGAAGAGTGCATTTTAGTTGCCAGTTAAGATTGCACGGGACTGGAGGGAGGTCCGATGATCTGCATTTCTGAGGCTTGGACAGGTTAGGACAGAAGCCACACCATGAGAAAAGGCAGGGCTAGGGTTTCGGTCCAGATCGCAGGTTGTGTGTGCGGTGCTGCTTCCCTATTTTCCTGCAGCCTGGGGCTGCAGGGACTGGTGTTTGAACCTCACCCACTCGCAGGTTCATCTGGGGGCGGGGCTGAGCTCCTCTCCGGGCTCCCATTGGGTCCCGCGCTCAGCCCCGCCCAGACCGGCCGCGTCTCACCCGGAAGTGCGTCTCACCCGGAAGTGCGGTGGCCTCGTCCCCAGGTCCCAACTTCTGGCCTTGCCCCGCAGGGGGCTTCATGGTCATACAGGCCACGTCCCATCTCTCCAGTGTTCGGAACCCTCTGTGGCTCCCGCGTCACTTGGAGAAGGAACCAGGTCCTCGCCACGGCCCACAGGGCCCTGTGTGATCGGCTGTCGCCGCCTCCCGCTGTCACCCTGGCTGGCTTGGCCTCCTCACCCGCGGCCTCACGCTTCTTCAGATGACCAAGCTAGTCCACACCAGCAGAGCCACACGCGTTGTTTGCTTTGGTTTTCTATGGTTGGTTGGTTTTTTTTTTCCCTTCTCATTTATTTCTGAGTAGCTCGGCACGCTTCCGTGCGCGCCAGGCGCCGTGCTGACCGCGCCACACGTATCAATTCAACGTCTCGTTAGTCCCCACGCCCCTTTGAGGTGTCGTCCGTACTGGGGTTACCCCTGTTGTACAAAAAGGGGAAACTGAGACACGGAGAGGAGTCCTGGCCTGTCCAAGGTCTCCCAGCTGGGAAATGGCAGAGCCGGGATTTGAACCCATGCAGGCTGGGCTGCTCAGACTGAACCACTTTTCCTGCCAGCTGGTAAAGAGCGCCGAGCCCCGAAGGGTCGGCCATTCTCCCGGGCCCCTCCCCCCAGACCTCCGGGCCTCCCCGTGATTCGTTCTGATGGCAAGTTGTGTAATATATGGAGCATCGCCCCGACCACGAGTGATGGGAAACTTTCGCCCCTCTCCGTCCGGCATTTACTCATCACCACCAACCATGCACCGACTCGGGGTCTTTGCAAATCACCTCTTATCCTATAAGGCAGGTACTGTTAACGCTGCTTTCCAGGTCCTGACCCCGAGGCCCAGCAACGTCAAGTCCCGCACCTGTGGTCACCGAGCCAACAACTAACATCAAATCCCACTCCTGTCTGACCCTGAAACCCACCCTCTGTTTTCCGCTCTGGCTTCTTTCTTCCAGCATATTGGCGACCGTTGGGACGGAGTTTGACCTACGGACCCTGAGGGCAGTCCGAGTGCTGAGACCGCTCAAGCTGGTGTCTGGAATCCCAAGTGCGTGAGTTTCCAACCCTGGCAAGGGGTCTGCTCAGGGGGTCCCGGGAGTCCTCAGTTTCCCCTCCGCAGAGCATCTCAGAAGGGGCCCCCGAGTGCCTCCCAGCCTGTGTCAGGGCAACCTTCTCTTGGGGGAAGCTCCCCAAGGGACCCCCCCCCCCCGCCCGCCCCCAGGAACCTGGCAGCCGGTCTGCTCCCATTCATTTATTGAGCACCTGCTATCTGTCCGGAGTCGTGTTGATGTTAGCTCAGTCAGTACTCACAGCTCTCCGCAGTTGGGCCTCGGCAACATCTCCGTTTGACAGGTGGGGAAACTGAGGCTCAGAGCGGCCGAACCGTTGGAGCAGTGTCACGTGGCTGAGAATGGCGGGACTGGGGCTTAGCAAGTGTGGCCCCAAGCCTGGCCAGTAATGCTCGTGGCAGTGGCGGTCACCACGTATCGAGCGCCCGCTGCCTACTGGACACTAGGGACAGAACTTTCCATGCATCGAATGCCTTCCTTTGTCTTCACAGTCACCCAGGGAACCCATTTGACAGGTGACAAGGCTGAGGCTCAGGTTAAGTTATGCGCCTGAGCTCTGACAGCTTGACGGTGATGAGCTCCAAAGTCCATAGGCATCCGGTGCTGCTTTCTCCTTCTCTCAGGGTGCTTCCATTCCCCCCGCCCCACCTTTGGGGATGGCTGCAGTATTCAGGGTCAGAAGGAGGTTCAGCTGCAAAAAAATACCAAAAAAAACAGGGCCGACCTTTTTTCTGTCCCACTGCCTCAGTTCGTCCTACCGCTAATAATTTGTTGTGTGCCAGGCACTGCTCTAAGTAGTTGCCATGTTTCAAATTCGTTTGCCCTCACCACAAGCCTGTGAGGTAGCTTCTCTCATTGGCACCCTCTCCCACCTCCTTGGCTCTTTCCGTCGGGTTCGTTGCCACCCAGATTTAAAGGGTAAGGTCTCCCCGATGACCACCAGCAGGGCCTTTTCATGGAAAGAAGGCACGTCTTCTGAAGCGTCTGCAGGATTCCGGGAGCTGCCTGCATTGCATTGAGTCAGGGATCATCCCCAAGCTAACGCTAATAAGGGTTTCTATTAATCACCACCTACGATGGTGCTTTGGCAGCTAGGAGCTCCCTCCTTCAATCCTGAGAGGGCGGTGCTCTCCCAGTCCCCGTTTACAGATGGAGAGACCAAGGTTCAGGACGGTGACCTGCCTTGGTGAAGGTCACATGGCCGGGGTCGTTGACGAGGTCGGGGCCCCTCGATGCAGGCTTAGCGAGGTGCTCAGATGGGCCCTGCCTTATCTGGAGGGGGCTGTCAGGAGACAGAGAATGAGGACAGCGGGATGGAACGGGAAAGATGCCCAGCAAGGATGCAGTCTCAGCCTGATCTCGTGGAAAGCTCTAGACTGTGAGTAGCCCCCTAGGTATCCTCCAACCTGAGGCAAAGAGACTGCTTGCTGGCCTTCTGTACCTCTCTGGTCACTTGCCGGGGGTGGGAGGCGGGGAGGCAGCAGCCGCCTGGGTGAGGCCGCTGTTGATAACCGAGTTGTACAAAGAGGAGGGGCAGCTGGGAGCCCCTAGCGGCTGGCAGGTGGGTGCAGGGTATCTGGCCCGGGGACTAACGCCACCCAGTGTTCGGAGCCTTACCCACCCTGCCAGGCGGGTGGACGAACATCGCTCTTCCATTTCGGACCCCCCGTGGTTTCCCCCCACCAGGAGGTGCTAATCGTGAGCCACGCGGAGTTCTGCTCATCAAGAAGCAAGGCCTCAGGCTTTTTGTTCGGACCCTCGTTTTCACCGTAGACTTCCCTGACCGCACGGTGGCCGCAAACCTAGGATCTGACATCCCTCAGGCCTGGGCTTAAACCCTGGCTCTGTTATTGCTAATGCCCTGGGATGAAATCACCTCTCTCGGTCTCGCCTCCCACCTCTGCGAAATGGGGCTACGTGTGCGCCCACATCAAGGGCTGGGGGTACAAGCCGGTGAAATCATGTCTGGTTTCCCCGGGACCGGAACTAGGACATTGATTGCTTTCCCCGAGTAGAGGTGGGGCTAACCTAACTGGAGCCTTTGCATGAATTAGGAAAAGACGCCCCCTCTCGGTGGGAAGAATTAAGAAAAGGCTCCCCTCTCTGGGTGAAGGCCGCCCTACGCTTAGGAGGACGGCTCCGAAAGCAACCAGTCTCCACGCCTGTCTTGCCTAAAAGGTCATCAGATGACCCAGCATGTGTCAAATACTTCAAAAATACTTTAAAGTGAAAAGTGCCCTCACATACCGGGAGGGATTGTTCCCATTGGATAACGAACAGCCTTGTCACCCCGCCCTCAGCTTCGCGTGTGCTCGGGGTGCCTGGGGTTTGGGGCGCTCGCTCACGGAGCTGTGGGGCTCTCTCTGTGTCTCCCCAGGTTTACAAGTCGTCCTGAAGTCGATCATGAAGGCAATGATCCCCCTGCTGCAGATTGGCCTCCTCCTGTTTTTTGCAATTCTTATTTTTGCAATCATAGGGTTAGAATTTTATATGGGAAAATTTCATACCACCTGCTTTGAAGAGGGGACAGGTAGGTCCAAGCAGCATGATGTTACTTTCCCAAGCTTCCTCCCTTGGGGACGAGCTCCCGGAAGGGAGATGCAGGGTTTTGCTTCTTTTTCCGGGCAGCTGGGAGAGCTTGCTTCCAAAGTGCTGCAGGCAGAGCGAGGGGGGGTGAAATAGCCCTCGAGGTCTCGGTAGTTCTAGGGCCTTGCGTTGGGGTCCCCGGATGGTGTTCCCCCGCTGTCTACACACACGGGGACCCGGTAGCTTCCAGATCCATTTTCAGTGACGTTTCCTGCTCTCCAAACCCTTTTGCTCCCTGAAGCCCAAGTACCAAACGGAATCAGATAAGGAGAGAAGCCTGTATGTCAGTTTGGGGGCCACTGGCCATCTTGGTGCAGACGGGCCCATCGGCAGGGCTGGTCACGGGGCGAGGGGACCATGAATTCATGGGGTGGACAGAGAGGATGGTGACGCTGAGGGGGAGTCCCTGTCAGAAAAGAAAGAGGTTTCAGGCCTGTCTTGCTGGGTGGGCAGAGGGATCTGGCCGGGAGTGGCTCCCCACGGGCCATCTCCTCCTGGTGACCCCCAAGAGGCAGAGCCCTGGCCCCGGGCCGCCCCACGGGAGACGGAAAACGTGTATTCAAGATGTGCTTTCTCCTTCCTCCTTTTTCTCTTGCTTCTCCTGACTCCTTCTCTCCTGGGCTTGTGAAGTTTGCTCAATATGGGATGTCCTAATTATTTCTTTCCCCGATGAAGAAGGTGTTAATTGAGGCAGAGCTATTTTTGCGCCTGGCCTCGTCACCCCGGGCGGAAATGCAGGAGGGAGAGATACAGGGCAGGGCCCCTCGGAAAAGTCAGCCGAGAGCAGAGAAACCAGGACTCCTGGATCCTAAGTGTTGAGGTTTTATTGGGTTTTTCTTTCTTTTCTTTTCTTTCTTTCTTTCTTTCTTTCTTTCTTTCTTTCTTTCTTCCTTTCATCCTTCCTTCCTTCCTTCCTTCCTTCCTTCCTTCCTTCCTTCCTTCCTTTCTTTTTCTCTCCAGCCAAGCAGACACAACTGGCTTGGGCCTAGGTGGGGTTGTGAGGGGGCAGATGTGGGTGGGGCAGCTGCGGGGTGGGTAGGAAGCCCCGATTTAGGAGGATAACTGAAAAGCTCGCGATTAAAAATATAAGGCGTGTGAGTAAGAGACCGATATAGACAGACACCCAGGCAGCAGGTTAATTTTAAAATATATTTATAACCAAATTCCTCAGACTCTCCGGACGGTTGCTTTTCTAGAAGCAGCCCTCAGAGTGTTTCGTGATGGGGGGCAGGGGGAGGGGGGACGGAAGGCTGGGTGGGGGGGGTGGGAACGAAATCAAGAGCACCACGATGCAAACTTGCTAAAGAGAGTCAGGTTTCCAGCTGCACTCTTTTGTCATCGGGAACCCGGTTCCTGCACACCCAGAACTGTGCTCAGCCCTCAGGGAAATGCAAAGGTAAAGTGGAGGGCTTCCTGATTTCCAACAGCTTCCAGACAAGACTCCTCGTCTGCCACCAGCTCGTAGCAGTGAAGCCCGATGCGTGCTCTGATCTCCCCACCCTCGGCAAATATGAACGAACCTTCCGGAGCCATTGAAGGGAAGGCGGGACCGGCGTTCACTGGCTGACGCAGGGGGCCGCACGGGGGTGGGAACTGAGCCCGATGTGGTCGCAGGGTGGAGACAGAGAAGGTTCTGGACAGGGGCGGCCTTCCCAACCAACAGCGGTTCTCGTCTGCTATAGGAACCCGTGCATTTCCCCTCTCCCTGCTCTTAGCCTTTTGTTCAGAAGATTTTGCCTTCCAACCTGTATTTATTAAATCGCAGCCCCTGTCCCAAGTGCAGCGTGAATGAGGGAGGCATGTCCAGCCAGTTAAACGAGCGGCCAGTGTGGTCAGTGCTTCTCAAGCACTGAGTGTCACTTCCCAGAGTGGCAGGTGTCTCTTTGCATGACCTTCAACTGGAGTTTCAAAGGCCAATAAAATTCACACATTCCATCGTTTATTTCTCTCTGCTGCGTGCTGAGTGGAGGTTGGCATTCGTGCCCGTAGCACATACATTGAGATACATTTTGCTTGAGTTTGCACACTGGGCTGCTTTCCTGGCGGACAGTGTCGCTCTCTGAAACCCTTCAAAAGTGCGACTCACTGAACAGGACCCTCTCGTACCTGCTACTCTGGTCCAGTGGGGACACACCCAGGTCGTTCTGTGCTCCCGTGTGCTCCTGGGGTCTCGCCCTCAATCCCTTGGAATTCAGACCCCAGCTCGGGCGCCCAGCCCAACCTCGCCACGAAGCTGTCGTTGGTTGTCTGCGAAAGCAGCATCTGTTGGCAAGTGTCTCTTTCCTTGTGGCATTTTTACAATCTGCCTCTTGCCGTTTGGGGAGAAAACTTAGCGCCTGTGCCTAAGGGTAAGTAAGTACTATGTGTACTGGCCTTCCTCGCCCCCAGAACAGCTCCCTGTGCCTAGTACATCTAAAAAAAAAAAAAGAAAGAAAGAAAGAAAGAAAGAAAGAAAGAAAGAAAGAAAGAAAGAAAGAAGAAGGAGGAGGAGAAAAGTGAAGAGAGGAGAGAAGAGAAAAGGAAATGGAAAAAGAAGAGAAGAGAAAAAAATCAGGCTACAGAATAACAGCATAACACGACTGACATATTTGTCCTAATGGAAGTCTGGAGGACACAGCACCCAACCACGGCACAAAGCACACAGCATATTCACCAAAACTGGCTGTATTCGGGAACATAGAGCACATCTCAACAGATTTTGAAGGACTGAATTATACAGAACATATCCTCTGACCACAGTGTAATTAAGCTGGAAATTGGTAACAAAAGGATAACTCAGAAAGTGTTTGGAAATTAAGAGACCTGCTTCTTATTTGTGGATGACATGATAGGGCATCTGAGATTTGCTTTAAAAAAATATTCTAGTGGCAAGGCAAAGTGTGGGGAGGGGATACGGATGAAGCAAGATTAACCCTGAGTTGATAAGTGTTAAAGTTGATGATAGGTACATGGGGATTCATTATACTATTCCATTTTTATATATCTGACTGAAAGTATCTTGGTTATCTATGGGTCAAAGAATATTTTACTTGCGCAATAATGACAATAATGCATGACAGATTTTGTGGGATGCAGCTAAAGCTGCACTCAGAGGGCAATTTGTAGCCTTAAAGAAAGGGAATGCATCGCGAAAGTTTGGGAAATGCACAGGAAAAATAATAAAGCTTAGAGAAGAAATTCCTAAAACAGACACCAATGACTAGATCAACAAAGCCAAACTTAAAAAACAAACGTTGATAAATTCATTCCAATAGTCTTTGTTTTTGCAACAGCATTGAATCTTTACAGCCCCTATTTCTCAGAGTTGATTTTCCCAGCCCCTTCCCCTGATTTTTCTCTTCTCTTTCATAGATGACATTCAGGGTGAGTCTCCGGCTCCGTGTGGGACAGAGGAACCCGCCCGCACCTGCCCCAATGGGACCAAATGTCAGCCCTACTGGGAAGGGCCCAACAATGGGATCACTCAGTTCGACAACATCCTATTTGCAGTGCTGACTGTTTTCCAGTGCATCACCATGGAAGGGTGGACTGACCTCCTCTACAACGTAAGTGATGCAAATTTGGGGGCAGGTGGCCCTCCTGGACCAGCCAATTCCTGAGGCTGCATTGGAGGGACTCTGGACCAGAGAGGGAGGGGAGGTGCAGGTGCCCAGAACTTTAAGTAGAGGAGGCCCCTCAGGACGTGGAGATCCAGAGGGCACACCGATGCTGAATAGGTTTTCACTGTGCAAGTGTTTAAATATAATTTTAGATTTTTTTTAATATGTAAAGCTTGTGTGATTCAAAAACCAACATGGATAAAAAAAGTAATATCCTTGGATCTATACAAAGGGGCTCTGTGCTGGGACCTTCGCTGGCCCTCTGCCAGCCATGCCCCTCCCCGTAGGGTGAGGCATCCCCGGGGCTCAGGGGACATGTCTACCAGGAACTGGCACCACTTACCCCACTTTCTAGACCCCACTCTTGGCTGGGATTCTGGAATTTTCTGATTCCATGGACTTGCAGTGAGATTCTCCCGCGGGTCTGTTGTCCAACGGTGCCACATGTTCTGGAGGCATCTGTTGGCACAAATGTGGCTGGAGCTTAGACTAATGCAAGCAGAAATGCCCATGCATCTATGCGTGAAGCCCCCTTCCCCTGGGCCAGACGGAGCCGTGCGTGGCCAGGGAGCAAGGCTGGCTTTGCTCACGTCGTGATCCAGTGCAGACATCTAGGTTCTAAATTGGCCTTCCTAGTGCTTATGAAAGTATGTTTACAAAGGAGAGGCATAGAGCATGTTTTATTTAGTAGCTTTTAAATATTTACAAGAGCATGTGGGCCTCCGTCAGTACTCTTGTCCAAAATCTTGAAAATGTTAGAGACACATCCAAGGAGGTGTATGCTCCTGTCTGCCCCACTTCTGTCCTGTTGCCTATCCCCCCACGATGTGCAACCCCTTTACTTCCCTGGTCTATGCTTTCAGTGTTACTTATGCAAATGTAAGTGTCATCGAATCCACATTCTCCTCCCTCTCTCTTACTCCAAAGTGTGTGTGATTCCCGCCCCCCCCCCCCCCCGCCCCCCCGTAACAACATATCCTGGAGATCTTTCCGTGGCAGGACACGTCCTCATTCTTTTGTACAGCTGCATAGTGCTCCATTGTCGGGCGGGCCATGGTTTATTTAATCGGTTCCCCAGAGACCAATGTTTCAGTGGTCTCCCCGCCCTCGGACCCTGAGCTCCGTGCTGCCCTGAGCTCTGCCACATGCATGTCTCTTCGCCCTTGTGCAGATACAGCTGGGGTCGGTGGTGTCCCTTCCCGGAAGTGGGATCACTGGGTCAACGGCTACAATGCCCTTGTAATTTTGATATTTGGGGGTGCAGGTTTTAGAGGCCCCTCCGCCCTAAACAGAGCACACCCTCCTCTCACCCTCCTGTGCAGGTGAGAGCCCCCCCCCCCCGCCCCCGCCAGGCCAGTCGCCTGTCAGCAGCTGGAGACGCGTGGAGTCGGGGATTCAGGATCAAACACGAGGATGCCACGGGTGTAGCCACCCCGCGGGGCATCCTGGGGCTGCTCCGCACGCATCCCTCTGCTGACTCACAGAAGCGTCATGCCCTGAGTGCTGAAATTGCCAGTGAAGGCTCTGCCCGTAGGAGTCCTGGCTTGGCCTGCTGCGGAAGCAATCCCAGAGGGCTTCCTCCTGCGTACAGGGTTCCCGAACTCTCCTCTTGGTCCCGGTTCATGTTTCTTAAGGAAGTTTCCCCTTGGCGGGTGGAGGGAGATCTACAGGGACCCATCCTTCGGATCAGTGGCTCCTTTTAGGGTGGGGTGGAGAGTGCCGCCCGGGACGGGATGGCGCAAGTGCCGTGGACAGCTGTGCGTGTCACACACTGCACATGTCACCGCATCACAGGAGTGTAATTTGTATCGTAGGCGCCACCAATGTCTACCACGATTCTAGTTTTCGACAAAAGTAAAGGATGGAGGAAAGACACATGGTGTTCTAATTTGCATGAAGACCTTGCCTGAGCACAGCCTCCCTAGGAACAGACTTCAGATCTGGGAGATGTTCAGTCTCTCTCTTGGGCCTCCCTGGCAGACACCCTGGACAAAAGGTTACACCCACTTGGCAAAAGTTTGCGGGGGGGGGGGGCTTTTATGGGGCTCTAGGCCTTTGCAAGCATGGTGAGAGATGGGGGGCTTCAGGGGAAATGAACCCTCCTGGAAGTGAAACAGCTGGGAGCCAGGAAGGTTAAGGGAAGCCGGGCAGAGAAAGGGACTGGGGAGCAGAAGCTAAGAAAATTGTGAACACGGGCAAGGGTTTGTGTCGTGGGGTCAGGCATCCGGAGAAGACGTCCAGAGTTTCAGGGGAAGACACTGGGGATGTGCTTGGTGGTGGTGGGAGAAGTGTGAGCGCGACCACAGATTTCCAGAAGATTCTCTAGTCCTAAGCACCATCGTTGGAAGGGATGTTTGTCCTGGAAGCTTAGAGCTGAGCCGCCTTGGAGAAGCGGTGAGAGCACAGAGTCAGAGGCACCAGACTGCCTGGGTTCCCATCCTGGCTCCCCCCCACCGCCCTTTCCTTGCTGTGCAACCTTGGGCAAGTCACTTGGCCTCCCTGTGCCTCACTTCTGCGTGTGTAATATGAACAGAAGCACAGTCCTACCTCACAGGGAAGGAGGACTGGGTGAGGTGGGCGCCTGTGAAGTGCTTACAACCGTGCCTGGTCTGCGTAGGCCGAACCCTCCCCCCACCCCCGGTGGACACTCCTTTCAGAAACATTTTCAGAATTTTACCCCGTAAAAAACTCCAGCAGCACCTGAGGCAGAGGAGTGAGCTGTGGGGTCCCACTTTATTCCCCACCCACACCCCACTGGTAGCTGCCACTAACTCAGAGTAGCCTTCTGGAACTTTCCATGCGCTTACATCCCGCTGTCGTAGAAACCCCAGCAGTGATCTGGTACCACAAAGTGGTGGCTGAAACAGCAGACGTTCATTGTCTTGCGGTCTGGGTGCCAGAAATCCCACATCGAGGCCTAGGCAGGGCCAGGCTCCCTCCGAAGGCTGTGGGGGAGGATCCTTCTTGGCCTCTTCCAGCTTCTAGTAGCTGCCGACGGCCCTTGGCATTCCGTACAGCCACCGGAGCCCCTCGTCGCCAGAGGCAGGGACTAAGGTGGCCGTCGTTGAGTTTCTGCCGCCGAGGACAGAGCAGTTGATTTTTCCAGGTCCATCTGGGCTCTCCTTTTACGTGCTGCCTTCGGCCAGCCCTGCCCAGCCCTAGGACACCCCCCTCAGTCCATCCAGCCACAGGCAGCCACAGTGTCTGGAATCTTTCAGACACACATGCTCCAAGCGTCTTAGGATCGATGGGCTCAGATGCCGAGGGGACGTCGCCTGCCTGGGTGGGCAATCCCAATAGCTCGCTTCTTTTCTCAGTGTCCTTGAAATCCAGCCGTGTGTTCAGTAACTGTTGAGCACCTACTGTGCGCTGGGCAATGGGCAGGTGACTGGGGACCCAGCACAAGAAGACAAAAATCTCCCCACTCTCATAAGGGAGACAGACACAGGCAAACACGACAGATAAGGAGCTGGTCCTAAAGTGGGAGGTAGACCGCAAACGAAGGCAGAAGGCGGGCCGTGGCGACGTGCCCTATGAGGACGGAAGCAGCACAAGGGGAGGGCGGGGCTGGTCTAGGTCAGGCAGTCAGGGAGGGCTCCTCAGAGGAAGGGACACGTCCCCAAAGGAGCAGAGCACCAGGCAGCTGTTTGTGCGAGAGCATTCGCGGCAGAGGGAACAGCAGCCGCTGACCTGCACGGCGTGTTCGGCCCTCCTCCAGGTTTCCCCAGCGACGACTGGTTTCTTTTCTTTGCCGCGTGGCTTCCTGGTTAAAGCGCCTTTCAGAAAAAGCCTAACCTCCACTGATCAGCAGTGCTGTCAGAGGTTTATATCGGGATGTGCATCTCAGCTCTATTTATAAAAATAGAACAGAGCTGGAAGCAAGCGGTTAAATGCCGTATGGTCCCTTTGTATGAGGGAATATTACGCCGTCATTAAAAAGCATCTGTTGGGAGAATATTTAAGGATGCAGGGAAATGCTCGCTGTCTGATGATGAGTAGGGGGGAGTTGATTTTCTTTAAAAAAATTTTTTTTAACATTTATTTATTTTTGAAAGGCAGAGAGAGACAGAGCGCCAACGGGGAAAGGGGCAGAGAGAGAGGGAGACACAGAATCCGAAGCAGGCTCCGGGCTCTGAGCCGTCAGCCCAGAGCCCGACGCGGGGCTCGAACTCACAGACGCTGAGCCGAAGTCGGACGCTCAACCGACTGAGCCACCCAGGCACCCCGGGGAAGTCGATTTTCTGGAAAGCATGCAGGCAGTGCGCCTGGGTGGCTCAGCCGGTTAAGCAGCTGACCTGATTTCGGCTCAGGTCATGATCTCACAGTTGGCGAGTTTGAGCCCCGAGCCGGGCTCTGCGCTGACAGCGTGAAGCCTGTTTAGGACTCTCTGTCTCCCGCTCTCTCTGCCCCTCCCCTCCTCGCACGTGCTCTCTCTCAGAAATAAATAAAACGTTGTTTAAAAAAAGAATCAAGGTGAGGTAAACCTTATGTCTTAGCTCAGGCTACCGTTACAAACAGCACAGAGCAGGTGGCTTAAACAACGGGAGTTTATTTTCTCACAATTCCGAAGACGGGAAGTCTGAGACCAGGGTGCTCTGAGCTCAAGCGTGTGCGTTTGAAAATAGAAGTTAGGAAGAAGAGACTGGAAAACACTACCAAGATGGCCTCTAGGATTCAGGAATCGGTATTTGCCCGATACTTCTCTGTATCACCACATTTTTCTGCAGAGATCACAATTTCCTTTACAATCGGGAAAAAAAAATATTTAAACTTGTCTTGTTATCTATTTAGGAGGGGGAGAAAAAAGATTATACCAGGAAACAGGGAGGAAGAGGGACATGAACATTTTCCCACTGTGCCCATGGTACGTTGGGTGCTCTTTTCTTGCTAATGTGTCCAGAGAGAGCCCGCACCGAAGGGCTGATTGACATAGCAATGACAAGTGGTCGTTTTTACTTGATTATTTTTTAAGCAGGCTTCATGCCCACCATGGAGCCCAACGCAGGGCTTGAACTCATGACCCTGAGATCAAGACCTGAGCTGAGATCGAGAGTCGGACGCTTAACCAGCTGAGCCACCCAGGCGCCCCTGTTTGATTATTAAATAAGCGGGAGATGTCGTCATTTTAGAGTGGGGAGACCCCACCTTAAGCCAACACCCCCAGGGAATATGTAATCGTGTGGCCCTTGATTGACATGAGGGGCAGGGACCCCATGGGCTGTCTTCCCCAAGACTCACAACCCCTGCGTAATCATGAGCAAAACATCGGACAAACTCAGAATGGAGGGCATTCCGCAGGATACCTGGCCTGTCCTTTTCCAGACTGTCAAGGTCACGATCAACAAGGAAAGACTGAGAAACCGTCACAGACCAGAGGGGCCGAAGGAGATGTGATTGCTAGATGCAGCGCGGGGAACTGCAAGGGGAACAGAAAGGGGACATCGATGGGAAAACCGATGAAATCCAAATAAAGTCAGGAGTTTGGTTTATGAATAACATGAGAAGGAGAGGTTACCGCCCCCCCTCCTCCCCCCCCCCCCCCCCCCCCGCCAAATTACAAATGAGAGTTGGAGGTTGAGAGCATGGCCTGTGGTTGTCAGCCAGGGACGTGGTGGGACCAGGTGCTCTGATCCGGTCTGGGAAATAGATATGGGGGGGAAGGGAGAGAAGGAGGGAGAGAGAGAGAGAGCAGTTTAATTTTTAACGGAATAATTTCTTAAAGCTGTCTAAAATCCAGAGCAGGGGCGCCTGGTGGGGGGGGGGGGTGGGGGCCTCAGTCGGTTAAGCAGAGCCTGATGGCGCAGAGCCTGCTTGGGATTCTCTCTCTCCCTCTTCCTCTGCCCCTCCCCCACTCATGTACTCAGGCTCTCTCACTCTCGCTTTCTCTCTCTCTCAAAGTAAATAAACATTAAAACTTAAAAAATAAAGTCTGGGGCAGAAAAGATAGAAATCAGGAACAAAAGAGCCTACCTCAGAGATTTCAGAGATTTTTTTTGTTTTTGTATTTTCTTTTAAGGTGTTTTTTTTTTTTTTTTGATGTCTTATTTTTTATTTTTTGAGGACAGAAAGAGACAGCACAAGCAGGGGAGGGGCAGAGAGAGAGAGGGAGACACAGAATCCCAAGCAGGCTCCAGGCTCCGAGCTGTCGGCACAGAGCCCCACGCGGGGCTCGAACCCACGAACGCGAGATCATGACCTGAGCGGAAGTCGGGATGCTCAACCGACTGAGCCACCCGGGTGCGCCCGTTTTTGGCTTTATTGAGATACAAGTTTAAGAGGTACAGGATAATGATTTGACGTACGCATGTTGCACAACGATTAGTTAACACCTGTCACCTGATATGGTGACCAAAAATTGGTCTTTTCCCGCTTGTGATGGTGGAGGCTTGGGGAAGCTCAGGAGGGCTCTGCTGGGCCAAAGCACCCTCGAGGCAGCGTTTAGGTGGTAGATACCAGGGACGGGAGGCGGAGAGGCTGGGGCCCTCCAGCACGTCTCACGGGGGCACCTGGGTGGCTCAGTCCGTTAAGCACCCGACTTCGGCTCGGGTCATGATCTCACAGTTTGTGAGTTCGAGCCCCGCGTCGGGATCTGTGCTGTCCGTTCGGAGCCTGGAGCCCGATTCAGATTCTGTGTCTCCCCCTCTCTCTGCCCCTCCCCCACTCACGCTCTGTCTCTGTCTCTCAAAAGTAAATAAACTTAAAAACCAAAAAACAGGGCCCTTCGTGAACAACCAGGGGGTCCTGGCACAACAAGACATCCTGAGTTAATTTCTGGCCGCCATTTACAGAGTTCGCTGGGCGCCACATGTCTTCTTGCCCTTTCGACTGATCTGGGGAACAACTTGTGAGACAAGACATTTTTCACCCCATCTTCCAGATGAGGAAACTGAGGCCCAGAGGGGTGAAACGACCTGCCAAGGTCCTATAGCCAAGGGTGGTGAAATCAGGACTCGAACCCGGCACTGGGAACTAAACATGACACCCCCTCCCCTCTTTCTGACTCTCCCCTTCTGTCTCCCTCTCTGTCTTGGTCCCTCTTATTCCACATCTGTCTCTGTCTCCTCCTCCTCCGCCTGTCTTCTCTGTCTCCCTCTCCCTCCCCACCTCTCTGTGCTTTCCTGTGCCTTTTCGGTCTCTGTCACTCTTTATTTCTCTCTTTCGGTTAACGTCAGTTAAGTAAGCAGCAAAGTGTGCCTAGTTGGTTGTGAATGTGTGTCCCTTGACACATGGCCGATCGTGGTTGACACTGGTCTTTGACCTAAACCTTTTTTATTCATAGATGCTCACTGTGGCCAATATCAAAGCATCAGACTTTAGGGGGCTTGGGATCACGTATTCATTCAACAAACATTCCTTGAATGCCTCCTGTGTGCAGGTCGTCTTCCGGGCACCTTGCGTATGTGGTGAATGGAAAAGACAAAAATCCCCGTCTGGGGGGAGTTGACATTTTAGCGGAGGGTGGAGTTGACCAACAACATAACGAAGAGATTGTATGTATGTGTGTGTCAAGGGCAAGGTATCTTAAATATTTTAGGCTTCGTGGGCCATACAGTCTCTGTCGCAACTGCTCAGTCGCAACAAAGCAGCCACGGAGAAAATACATGAGGGGATGGACATGGCTGTGTGCCAACAAAGCCAGAATTTACAAACACAAGTGGCTAGTCCATGGGTTCTTGGCAGACTCCTGTGTGAGAGGGCGGTGGGAGCTTGGGGAGAAAAATTAAGCAGTAGAGGGGTTGTGGATCATCAGAGTGAGAGGTTGTAGTTCTCCTAATAAGCCCTGAAGGAGGTGAGGGGGGCCATGGAAGTATGATAAGGAAGGAAGACCCAGGATAGCCAGTGCAAAGGCCCTGGGGCAGGAGCACGCCTGGTATTTGTGAGGAGCAGCAAGGTGGCTCACATGGCTGGTTGAGAGAGTAAGGGCAGACGAGGGAGGGGGTGAGGTCCCAGGAGGGGACAGGCAGAGAGGCTGTATAATTTATCATCCAAACCGGGACAGTTTTGAGAGCAAACAGGTAAAGGAGGACTCAAAAAATAATTAACAGGCGTTGCATGATCTACAATGGGTGTAAACTGGGACATTCGACCTCCCGCACCACCACTGTGGGACCTTGGCTCTTTCACGGTCAAACCCACATCGTTTTTATCCGGGAGGCTGGGGAACTGGGTGTTCTCCTGGGCTGAATATTTTTTTTTTTTTTAACATCCTCTATACTTTTCTCTGAATGAACCGTTCTCAGAACGTTAGAGGAAAATAAACCGTAAAACAGAAGGCACTTCAGAATTTTACTGGGACTCAGTCATTAATTTGTTTGATGCGTGCCCTGGGGCCGAGGCTGGGATGAATCCGCATCTCCTTTAAGGCTCTCCTGGACCAACCATTATAGATGGAAACTACTATGTAAATGCAGCGAAGGGGTGAAGTAGGGGAAAAAAAATTCACTCTGTTGCAAGCCCGAAGGCTGGTTCTCACCCCAGTTGTGCCCTCCACACCCTGTGTGAGCCAGCAAATCACCTTGCCTTCCTCAGCCTCAGTTTCCCCATCCACCGGGTCTGGAAATTGTGGAAATCGCGGGGCATTTTCGTTGGCTCGGAAGTCCTCTACTAAAGCGATAGTCCTCTACTAAAGCGATCGCATTCCAGGGAAAGAGCCTGATCCTTTGGACCCGAGATAAATACGGTCTCGCCTCCTTAGTGTTATTTAAACAGTCCACCCCCAGGGGCCTCAGGGTTCCGTGCATTCGCCATGCCGCCGATGCTCGGTAAGCACCTACTGCGTGCTGCTCGGTAAGCACCTACTGCGTGCCAGGTGCCGTGCTGGGCACTGGGGAGCTGACGTGTTAGGGAGCAAAGGCCATTTGCAAACAAGCACGTGTATGAATTGACTAGGTGATTCAGAGAGCAGAGCATGCTGGGAGAAGAATGGATGTCTGGCAGGGCTGGAGGGGGCGGCCGGAGGGAGTCCTTTGGGTCGGGAGGTCCAGGAAGGCTTCTCTGAGGGGGGGCACTGTAGGAGCTGAAGGCTGAGCGGTGAGGAGGAATCAACCACACCAAGATCGAGGGGACACCGGGCTCCGGGCAGAGGCTCGGGGAACAGAAACACGTAGCACACTGTAATCTGGAACTTTGCCGATTTCTCCATTGGACGTGCCGGCGACATTCTTTTTCCACACCCGCCTCCTGAGCTCCATGGAAGGGTCATTGAGAAAGTGACGTTTGAGACGAAAGACGTGACGGAGCAAACCGAGGAGGCAGCAGGGTGTATCGGCCAGGAAAACTACGTTAGGCGGCAGTAACAAACATCCCCCAAAGTCCCCGTGACGTTAATAACAACAAATCTCCTTTCTTGCTCACGCTGCATGTCCAGTGTGGGTTGGCAGTGGAGGAGAGGGGGCCGTGTGCAACATGGTCACTTGGGAGCCAGCTCTGGAGCCCCTAGGACATTGCCACTTGCTGTCCCAAAAGGAGGGAGACCCCTGAGGGTCCCACAGTGACACTTCAGTGCTCTGGTGCACAAGTGGCACGGCTATTTCCATCCGCTCCTTACCGACCAGCACCCATCGTGTGGCCGTCAGCCAACCACAGGGGGACCAGAACAGGCCATCCTACCATGTCACCGGAAATACTCAGTGACAGCACTAATGGGGAATAGTGTTCCAGGCACCAGGACTCCTTGAGCCTTTGGAGGAAAGACGGGACTGTAAGAGCACATCCTTTTCAGTATCACTGATGACAAGTGAGCAAGTTTCCATCCTCCTTCCGTTCCCCAGACCCAGACTTGTGCACACACCCGCCCTTTACCTGAACTGCCGAAGGAGGTCAGACCCAGGAGGGGAGGTTTGGGCCGCCCCACGTTCTCTGCCGTCACCGTGGCCACGGCAGCTCCAGCCTTTCTGCCTGGGAAATCTAGTTCCCTTCTTGCTCCCGAGCAGACCCCACGGGAAGCCCACTTGGTGATCAAAACCCGCGCCCGTCCCTGCACCAACTCCTTCTCCATGAGTTGTTGGATCCAGAGCATGGAATGGAATCATTTGGGCCAGACTGGAAAGAGAACACAACACGTTCTCTGCCAGTCCCAGGGAGAAAATCAAACAAGGGAGAGGGGAAGAGGGAGAACAGGTTGAGAACTAAGGACGCGGGCTGGGCGGGGAACTTGGACCCACCTCTCATTCAGTCATTCAACAAACATTTATTGAGCACTACGTGCATGCCTGGCATTGTGCTAGGGAACACAGCAGGGACCCAAAAAAGCGCTGTCCTTGTTCCTTGTGGAACTGGCATCCCAGCTGGGGAAATAGGCAGTGATCAGGAGAAATAAACAAAGCGTAGAAAGGGTGAAGCGCTAAGGGCAAAGATAGAGCAGGAAATGGGGTCAGCAATGGAGGGTCATCAAAGAGGGCTTCCTGGAGAAGGTGACTTTTGAGCAAAGACCTGGAGGAGGTGAGGGAAGAGCCATGTAGGAATCTAGGAGGAGAGCTTTCCAGGCGGGGGTGGGGCAGCAGGTGCAAAGGTCCTGGGGTGGGGCTGTGCCTGGTGCATTTGAGGAGCCAAAAGGAGCCCATGTGGCTGGAGCAGAGTTATCCGAGGTTGGAGTGACAGAGGGGCTTGGGGGTGGGGGGGTGGGCTGCCATTACATGGAGGCCAGAAGTCCGAGACAAAGATGTCAGCAGGGCCATGCTCCCTCTGAGACTCTGAGAAGAATCCTGCCTCGCCTCTTCCTGGCTTCTCCTTCTGGCTGTTGACCCTTGGTGTTCCTTGGCTTCTCTCCACCCTCTGCCTCCGTGATCATGTGGCTGTTCTCTCCCCTGCGCGTCCCTTCTCCACCTGGTGTTTTCCTCTTTAAAAGGACGCCAGTCATATTGGACTAGGCCCCCCATCACGACCTCGTCTTAACTCAATGGCAGCTGCCGAAACCCTATTTCCAAGTAAAGTCACATTCCCAGGTACCGGGGTTATAAATTCAGCACATCTTCTGGAGGGACACAGCGCAACCCAGAACAGACCTTGGGCATGGAACTTTACCTCTCTGTGCCTCAGTTTCCTCACCCAGGAGGATGGGAAGGATTACGCACCAGCTTTGGGGGTCCGTGAGAGGATTAAACGAGCTCGGGTAGACCGAGTGCCTGGCCCTGTGGATGTCTGTTATTATCCTGGCCAGCATGTCATGGCCCAGAGGGCCCTAAGCCCGTTGGGGAGCTGGGGTGTGGGCAGAGTCTGAGATGAAGGGGCCGCCTCGGTTCCGAGGGGCCTCAGCCATTTCTCCCCATTCCATCCTGCCCCCTCCCCCCCCCCCCCCCCCCCCCCCCCCCCCACCGACACACGCCCACTGCTCTGTTCCCATCCCAAGCCTGTTTCCTGAGATGTCCCAGACTTTTTCTTGTGTTGGCTGGTAAGGGCTTTCTCTCCCTGGACTATATTTAGCCTAAGAAATAGGCATGAGAACCCTCAGCTGCCACAGCACTGGAAAAGAGAAAAGCACAAAGCCAGGCGTGCCTTCTGTCCAGCCCTGTTCTGCTGACTCCATTCTTTTTTTCCAGAACCTTCTAGCAGCACAGCATTGGAACTTTGGGTGTTTCTGGGAAGAAAGGCATGAGCTAGGAGCCCTGGCCTATTAATTGTCCCCAGAACCTGTCTGTGTCTGCGATGAAAGTTGACTTTGTTTGTTTGTCTTATTTTCCTTTTTTTTTTTTTTTTTTTTTTTTTTATCACGGTGAAATCCCACAGAACACAAAATTTACCATCTTCCCCGTTTTTAAGTGTCCAGTTCCACGGCATTAAGTACATCCTCATTGTTGGGCAGCCGTCGTCACCACCCATCTCCAGAACTCCATTACGTCTTGCAAATCGACACTCTGTCCCCACCGAACACTGACTCCCCACCCCCTCCCCCAGCCCCTGTCTACTTCCTGTCTCTGTGAATCTAGGGACCGCACAGAAGTAGAACCCTACAGCATTTGTGTCTTTATGACTGGCTTATTTCACCCAGCATAGTGTCCTCAAGATTCATCCATGTTGTGCCATGGATCAGAATGTCCCCGCTTATACCTCCTCCCCAAAGGGTGCCCCATCAGGACCTCAAGCATCGTTGACTGGTTGGCCTGTTTTTGTGTTTCGTATATAACGGAATCTTACGCCGATGTTCCTTTCTGTCCAGCTTCCTTCGCTCGACACGCACTCTGTAAGGTTTCATGTGACAAGTGGCAGTCATTCATTGCATGCTATGCCATTTATTTATCCTCTCTCTTGTTGTCGAGGGGGATTCAGATTATTTCCAGTTTGGGGCTATTATGAAGATCGCCACTGTGAACAACCTTGTGTGTGCCTTTGCCCAACACGGTTCTGTTGGGTAACTATCCAGGACTCGGGAGGGGAATCTCCGGGTGGTCGTGCGGGGACGTGACTAATTTCAGCAGCAGCTCCCAACCCATCTCCCAAAGTGGTTGGACCATGTGCTGTGGATTGAACTGTGTCCTCCCTCCTCCAGTTCATACATAGAAGTCCCAGCCCCCAGCACCTGAGAATGTGACCTTAATTGGAAGTGGGGTCATTGTGGGAAGATGAGGTCATCAGGGGGGACCCCAATCCAGTATGACTGCTGGGGGGAGGAGGTGGGGGAGGAATTTGGCCGCAGAGACAGACATGCACACAAGGAGGACGTCACGTGGAGGTGAGGGTGGGGACCACAGCAATGCCTCTGCAAGCCAAGGAACCACTAAAGGGTGTTTTCAGTGAATCCCCAGACTCCAGGAGAGAGGCATGGGGCAGGTTCTCCCTGGAAGCCTCCAGAAGGAACCAGCCTTGTCGACACCCGGATCTTGAACGTCTGACCTCCAAGCACCGTGAGACAATAAATTTCCGCTGTTTTAGGCCACGCAGTTGTGGTTCTTCGTTACCCAGACACAGGACCCTCATCCACCATGTCACCCTCCCATGAGCAGCGTGTGACGATTACAGATCCTCTAGGCTTTCCAGCACCTGGCAGTATGTGTCTTTCTCATTTGGGCCTTTCTGCTTGGTGGCAGCAGCATTAGATGTGCTTTTATTTATTTATTTATTTATTTTTAAATTTTTTTTTAACGTTTATTTATTTTTGAGACAGGGAGAGACAGCATGAATGGGGGAGGGTCAGAGAGAGAGGGAGACACAGAACCCGAAACAGGCTCCAGGCTCTGAGCCATCAGCCCAGAGCCCGACGCGGGGCTCGAACTCACGGACCGCGAGACCGTGACCCGGCTGAAGTCGGACGCCCAACCGACTGCGCCACCCAGGCGCCCCTAGATGTGCTTTTAAAGGTGAGCTTTTAAAGCCACTCTTGGGGGCCCCACATTGTGCAGATGGCCCAGAGCTGATGAGCCACCCTAAAGCTCCCCTGCTCTGGCGGCTGATGCCAAGGCTTCTCCAGCACGGAGGTTAACTCCATGGGCTCTGGGATCCAATCCCATGTTCGTCACCAGCTAGCTCCGTGACCTTGGGCTGGCACTTTTGTCTTTCTGGGCCTCAGTTTCCCCAACCATAAAATGGGCACGATGATAAAATAGGGTATCCTGACTAAGCTAATGGCTGATGTACTTAGAAGAGTGTCTGGCACGAGTAAGTACTTCATAAGCACTGCTTTTTTATATTTCTCTCTTTCTTTCTCTCTCTCTCTCTTCTGGATTTTCATCCCTTCCTTTTACTTCCTTCTTGGCACAGTGTTCTCCCAGAGAAGAGTGTTCTACTTGTGGACTTCTCCCCACCTTGAAAACTGAGCTGGGCGCTTCCAGGAATATTTTTGAGATTGACA
>NC_064816.1:8696599-8771305 GCF_023721935.1 Panthera uncia | reverse complement strand
GCTTTCCCTGACTCCCGGTAAAACGCTGTGGGTCCCAGACCTGGGCAGTTCTTCCTGCTGGACACGGCTGAGCAGGGACATCTTTTGCCCAGATCTGTGTCACCCCAGAATTGACATCTCGGTGCCGTAGTTCCACCTGCTCCCTCCCATCACCATGAAACCCAGACCCCAGGAAGAGCAAGGAGACATCCGGGACCGCTGAGCCCACAGTCTGTCCTGCGTGGGGAGAAGAGGGGCGCGCCATCCATTAACGCCCTGATGTTACAGCACCCCCAGTGAGCCTTAGCCAGTGGCTCCAGCACCCCCATTCCATGCCCCCAGGCTGTCCACTGCAACATTTTCTTCACCAAGTGGTGCCGTAGCTTAAAATCTGTGGGACCAGAGGTGCCTGGGTGTCTTGATTTTGGCTTAGGTCATGATCCCAGGGTCGTGGGGTCGAGCCCCGAGTCAGGCTCTGTGCTGAATGTGGAGTTTTGGGGATTCTCTCTCCTCTCTCTCTCTCTCTCTCTCTCTCTCTCTGCCCCTCCCCCCTCTCAAAATAAATAAATAAACTTTTTTTTTTTTTTTTGAATCTGTAGAACCAGAGTCCAGCCCAGCCCTTTCCTAGCTGGGGGACACCTGCCAAATGCCTTTGCCTCTCCGGGCCTCAGTTTCCTCACCTGTAACGTGGGCCTGATGCTAGTCCCACCTCCAGCAGAGGTGGCTGTGGGGATTAGAACCTGGTGACCCAGGGAAGCAGGACCGTCCTCTGCTCCTGGGGGCCTGAGCACGCCCCGGGCAAGGTGGCCATCGCCCCTGGCGGAAGGATGCTGAAGTGATTAGCTGTCAGAGGCACGCGGTGCAGACGGGGTTATGCAACCGGCTGCCTATTCCGGGCAGATGATGCACGTCCCCAGGAGGGAAGGGGGAAGGGGCCTGACTTCAAAGTTTTCTGCCCCTTTTGAGTTCTCCTTGGAGATCGATGTGCGGTGGCCTTGCAGGCTGAGCTCGGAAGGAAGGCTCCACAGCACACAGGGTCGACAGAGGGAGCCAAACAGGACAGAACGCCTGCAGCCCCTCCATCCAGACAAGGGGCTCCCGGCCCTGGGTGGGAGGCGACGTCCCCACGAGGTTCACCATGGTCTCAGCCGCTGTGTTCTTTAGTGTGACCTCTTCACACGGTGGCCGAGGGATTTAGGTTCTCTTTGAAAGAGAAATTCACCTGAGCCTGCTTTGTGCTAGGGATAGCTCTCTCTTGTTAGGAAAATCTGGACATATTTTTGGAGGGACCACCATTCGACCCACTGCCGTCTGCCCTCTGACGCCCCCGCCCAAACGCGTGTCCATTTCACGGGCGGCGTATACTCACCTCCCCACCCCAGCATCCCCAGAAGTCTAAACCTGTCCGTCACAGCACCAGCTCGGAGATCCTAAGTCTCATCCTCTAAGTCGGGTGTGGGTGAGACTCTGGGTAAGATCCATTTGGGGGCCAAATCCCTGTCCCTCTGTGGACGGGAAACTGGAAGGACAGATTCCCTGCCTCCAGAATACAGTCGGGGGACAGACGTGGGGTAGACGTTCCTATTCCAAAAGAGGGGTGTCGGGAAGGATGAAGGGTCACTGGTCCCAAGCACGTTCTAAACCCAGCGGGTTTAAAACCCGGCCCTCGGCCTGGTAACGCGTGTGTTCCTCATAGCGACTCAGGGAAGTTACCACGCCCACCCGGTGACCGTTTAGAAACAGGCTGAGTGTTTCTCACCAATGGTTACATAGCACATCGGCTCCAGGATCCCCACCGTAGTCCCCAAGTTACAGGCAAGGTTCCGCTGCTATATTCCTAATTTTAAAACAAGGGACCCGGGGCTCAGAGAGGTTAATCAAACCCAAGAAGGTCACACAGCTAGCGAGTGGCTTTGCCGAGACTCAAGCCCAGCTCACTCCGGCCCACTCCCGTGACTGAGACGGGAGAAACCCGGCTGGGCCTGCCCTTCCACCTCCTAAAAACACCGGACTTTTGCAAGGTAAAATGCAGAACTAAAACGAAGAAGGGTTAGGTGGATGGACGTTTCCAGATCGGGCCTGGGCTGTGGTGCCTGCGATGGCTCCTGATCTCCCAGCTGGTCAACGAACGGTGTGATGATCTACGTGCTGTCTCTTGCTCACTTCCGGTGTCCTGAGCAAGCGTGTGGTGGGGACAGCCTGAGAAAACCGTTTTCTATTACGACTCAGCTTCTCCAGGACTCAGTTTCCGCATCTGTATAATGGGAGGCATCGTGACCCCAGCCTCCTAAGATTGTTTGAGAAGTTAATGAGCTGACGGAGCCAGGGGCTGGCTCACGCCCTTGGCCATGAGGGCGAGTGCCAAGGATGCCCCCGCATCCATCAGCGCTGGGCTAAGCCTTCGGGAAGATCTCAGGCTGCTTAGAGAAGCGGAGTGTCGGGTAGGGGTTTAGCGGTATGGGCACCAGAGCCCTGTCGTCTGGGCTCCAAGCTGCCTCTGCCACCAACTGGCTGTGGCTGTGCGGCCTCGGGCCAAGGCCCTTCCTGTTTCCGAGCCTCGGTTTCCTCATCTGTAAAATGGGACTAACAATACTACCCACTTCCCACAGCGATTCTGAGAATCACAGGAGTTGCTTTGTGGAGTCTGGTACACGGTGAGCTATTATGAGGAGCGGTGGACGATACAGGAAGCAGAATTGGGGCAGCCTTTCAGGAGCCCCAGAGAGAGAAGTTCTGGATCGTAGAACCCTCTGGAGGGAGAAGTCATTGAGATTATAGACAACAGATGTCCTGGGGTTTCCGGGAAACGGACTCCACCGGGGCCGGCACACAGGGACTGGGGAAGGATGAGGCCCCTCGTCCGAAGACCGAGGGTCCAGAGGGGCGTGTGAGAGTGAACAGAGCAGACTGGGGGGCCGGGTCCACTTGGCTCAGGCGGGCAGAGCTGGGGCCAGCCGAGGAGGCACCAGACAGGCCCTAGACCCCAGCCGCCCTCCCTGGGGCCACGGCTCCTGGGGGGGGGGGTGTCTGGCAAGCTAGGGGTGAGTGTGCAGATGGGGGGGAGGCAGGGGTCGATGAGCGGTCTGGGCCTGTGGGATTTCTGGGCCGCAGTGTCCTCATCTGAGAAATGGGGGCATTGGTTGACCATTCGACGAGAAGCGGCCAAGCACGTGCCGGGTGCCAGGCCCTGTTCTGACGCTGGATGCACAGCTGTGAACAAGAGAGACAAAAATAAACCCCTTGCCTCGCAGAGCTGATGTCCCGGAGGGCACCGAGGTGGAAAATCAGCCGGGACCCTTCACATTTCTGTCTCCTCCCCCCGTGCCCCCGAACGCTCAGGCTCTTTTCTTCTCGTGTCCATCTGCGTAGTGTTAATTATTCGAGTAACTGAGGCACCAGACTCCTACCCACCGCGTCTCCCTCCCTCTCCACCTCCAGCCACACCAGCCTCCTGAAGCTCAACAAGCCTGTCCCCACTTCAGGACCCTTGCACCGGCTGGGTTCCCTCTGCCTGGGATGCCCTGTGCCCGTCACACCTGTATCCCCGTGAAAAATTACCCAGTTCACTTACCAGCTGTGTGGCCTTGGGCAACAGACTTAACCTCTCTGGGCTACAATGGTCTCATCTGTAAAACAGGTGCCAGCCATTACGCCTCGCGGGGCTGAGGACACAGGGGAGGTTACAAGTCAAGTGCTTAGAACGGCACCTGCGAGCTTGTGTTACTGAGGCGTTTGCTGTTATGACTTTTGTTATTTTTTACGTTGTTTACTTGCCTGTGTTGTGTGCTCCCCCAAACTGGAACTTTGGGAGGGGACGTAAATACTGCAGGCATGTAAAGCCACGAGGCAACTGTACCCCTAGAGGGATGGTGTCCCCGTGTCTGCTTTAGCCACTCCAGAAAACACCGTGCGTCCCAGTCCTGCCCAGGAGCTCATGGGGGGCCTGTAGGCTGAATGCAGGCTCTGGCAGAAAGTTGGGGCGGGGTCCAGAACATGCGTTCTATGCCTCTAACTCCGTTACGGGTCCTTTCTCGTTGGCCTGCCTTCTACAGAGAGAACCAGGGCTCCGGGGTCCCCGTGTCGGGCCCCAACCTGTCGACCACCCGGCCAATCCAGCAGGACTTGGGCCGCCAGGACCCGCCGCTGGCCGAGGACATTGACAACATGAGGAACAACAAGCTGGCCACCGCGGGGTCGGCCGGCGCCCACGACAGCCTCGGCCGCCCCGGCCTGCCCCAGAGCCCCTCCAGGACCGGAAACAGCACCGACCCCGGCCCCGTGCCAGCACCGCCCGCCGTGGCCGCGAAGCCCCAGAACGCCGCCGGGCGCCGGGCGCCCAACAACCCGGGGGACCCGTCCGACCCCGGCCCCCCCAAGACCCCCGAGAACAGCCTTATCGTCACCAACCCCAGCAGCACACAGACCAACTCAGCAAAGACTGCCAGGAAACCCGATCACACCACGGTGGACATCCCCCCGGCCTGCCCGCCCCCCCTCAACCACACCGTCGTCCAAGGTGAGACCCCCGCCCCCCTCGCCTGAACACATCACCGGGCGGGGCACCCGGGGTTCCCCGGAGCGGCCGCCTCGGGCCCAGTCCCCGGAGGCTTGGCTGGGGGACCCTGGACAGTTGAGCCTACCTCTCTGCCCTCGGTTTCTTCCTCTCAAAATGGGCACCCTCTCAAAATGTGGGTCCCGCCCCCACGGGACTGCCGGGAGGGTTAATATGTGTGCAACTCCTAACACTGTCCCCTCTCGGTAGGGTTTAGCGATATTGCCCGCATCCCAAATTCCCAGGGGGGACCCGGGAAGCCACCACGGATCCTTCTGATGGAAATTGAGGGGGCCTCCCATGATTGCCTAGAGCAGCGCTGTCCAAAAGAAATGCGACGCAGGCCATGGAAAGAAAGAAGGGAGAGAAGGAGGGAGGAAGGAGTGATTTAAAAAAGAAAAAAAAAAAAGTGTAATGAACTCTAATAATAAGTTGCGTCTAACCCAAAGTGTTATTTATTTGTCCAAAATGCCACCATTTCAACATATGATCAGTATTTTTCACGTGATTAACTGTCTATTTTATGTTCTTATTCTTGTACTCTGTCTTAGAAATTCAGTGTGTTTTACACTTACAGCCTTTCGTGGTTTGGACTAGCCACTGTTGCACGGCTCAGGCCTAGACCCTTGAGAGACTGGCAGTTTTTGACCCCCAGACCCCTCACCACATATGATTGGGGTCAGAGGAGCACTAAGAACTTAGAAACGACCCACCGAGCTTATTATTTCTGAACTAGATGTAACTAGATGGTTCCTCTTACTTGTCAGTTCTGTGTAGGAGATTTCCATGAGTCTGCTTAATAAACGCCCACCGCAGTCCCACAGGGTGACTCTGGTCACTATGCCCATTTTTCAGATGGAAATACTGAGGCTCAGGGACACTCCGCCTGCCCACAGACTCCTAGCAAGGTTAGGCTGCAGAATCAACGCTCAGGAGGGCAGTGACGCTTCCCATCAAGAGAGGGGTGTTAATGGGGGCAAACCCTGCAGTTTGACGAAGAGAGGGCTCAGTGTTACCATCTGTAAAGTGGGGCTATTGGGGCTCATGTCACCTGCCTCCAAGTGAAGTCCAGTGGGATGGGGGCAGGTTTGTGTTAATATCCTGTGAGGGTCCCACCAGACTCAAGGTTGTCTACCGAGCGGTCGAGTGCAGGGACGACTCTGGGACCAGGTTCAAATCCGTGTGACCTTAGGCAAGTCACTTCACCTCTCTGTGCCGCAGCTGCATCGTCTGTAAAACGGAGCTTTTCAAGAACAAACCTCGTAGGGTCACGTGAGGATTCACCGACATACCGTGGTGCCTGGCACATAGTAGGCACGTTGTAAATGTCAGCCGCTTATTGTCAGCCCTGGGGAGCGGCCCGGAGCCCAGAGGCTTGTGGGAAATCACGGAGGGAGCCCTGTGTTGGTTCTTGTCCCCACAGTGAACAAAAACGCCAACCCAGACCCACTGCCAAAAAAGGAGGAAGAGAAGAAGGAGGAGGAGGAAGACGACCCTGGGGAAGACGGCCCCAAGCCCATGCCCCCGTACAGCTCGATGTTTATCCTGTCCACAACCAACCCGTGAGTACGGCCTGTGGCCAGGGCAGGGGGCCCGGGGCTCCCACTGGGGCACTCGAAGTCAAGCCAGAGGGCAGGCGCAGACAGAGGGTAACGGGGAGAGTTGCTGCCCAGATCACGGTTAGTCCCATAGGGGGTGTTTGAGCAGATGAGAAACTGATGCTCTTAAGTCCTGTAAGAGAGAAATTTCTCATAAAGTGCTGATTTGGGGGAGCGGGGAAGACCCCTTCCTGCCATCAGCTAGAAATCCTTGTCATAAATATTTAACTCCACACGGTCTGTAATGTGAGAGGCACCCCTAAGACGTGGCTGCCTTGTGCAGTGCGCAACCTGTTACCGTCATACCTGGCGGCCCTGGTCCCTGAGCTCTGGCTCCTCACCTCTGCTCCACAAGGATTTGGATTCTAGGCAGATGGTCTCTGAGTTCCATAGCCCTTTGTCTTGGGCATCCTTGAGGAGGAAAGATTATTCAGGGGAGAGACTTATCACATGCGTGTCACGGTGGTTGATGGAGGGTTGCGTCTTTCCGAAGGCTATTTCTCGAAACCCTGGTCCCTCAAAATGCTTCCTGACCAAGAAAACTCACGTCACATAAACTGGGCGGTAACTGCTTTCTGTAACCTGCCTCTTGAGACTCTTGAGTCTCACTCTGCGTGCTTCCTTTTTTATTTGGTTGAAACTATCTATTTTGTTAGGGAAACACTTACGGGGCACTTAGCGCCAGGCACGGTTGTGAGTGCTTTACAAACTGGAAAAAAAAAAAAATTCTCATAATAACCCTATGGGATTGGTACTATGTGTATGCCCATTTAACAGATGAAGAAACTGAGGCCCAGAGAGGTGAAGTCACCTGTCCGAGTTCATACAGCAAGCAAGTGGGAGAGCCCAAACAGACTGACGCCAGCATCCCTGCTCTTAACCACTCAGCCCTGCTGCCCTTCACACAACTTTGTGACATATTTATTAATATTATTAGCCCCACTTAAGAGGTTAAGTACTTAAGTGTTATCCTAGTACCCCATCAAAGGCTCTGATAAGGCCCGCGATTAATCATTTCAGTAACTGATTTTCTGGAGCCCTTACTATGTGCCAGGCATATATTAACTCTTTGGAGCCTCACATTCTTGTAAGGTAGGCACCATTATTACGGCCATTTCACAGGTAGAGCACTGAGGCACAGGGGATAAGCAACTTGCCTAAGGTCACTCAATTCATTAAAAAAAAAAAAAAAAAAAAAAGAAATCTGTTTAACCCAGAATTTCCCAATTTTGTTTGACCATAGGGTATTTTATGCATAAAAAACCCTTTCGTCTCCTGCAGAATCAAGGACAGTATTTCTTCAACTCGTCCCGGGAATCAAGATTTCCCAGAGGGTTGTTTGGAAGTGAAAGGAACCTATCCACAGGGCCCGTGACTATCTTCCCTGGCCGAGGGCCCCCCCGCCACCTTCTTGGGGCTCCGTGAACCCCCGAGAGGGCCCCCAGGGGGAAGATCTTGACACTGGGTGGGGTATAGAACCTTGGGAGTCAGAGAGCTCAGGTGGTGGTGCGTGACAGAAGGAGATTACAGGAGGAAAGGGCTTGGGAGCCCACAGTCTGAGTGGACCCCTGCACGCCCACCTGTCCCCACAGCCTTCGCCGCCTGTGCCACTACATCCTGAACCTGCGCTACTTTGAGATGTGCATCCTCATGGTCATTGCCATGAGCAGCATCGCCCTGGCGGCTGAGGATCCCGTGCAGCCCAACGCACCGCGAAACAACGTGAGTCCCGCTCCGCGGGCGCCCTGCTGGCCGGGCCGCTCTGCTACGGGCCACCTTCCCCTGCGTCCTCAACGCTGCCAGCCAGGCTGGAGGGAATGTCAGGGGTACCCCTGGGCACAGCCCTGGGCTCACCACGGCTTCCGGTGGGGGCGGGGAAGCCCCGATTGGTCGCCTATGCTCTTGGGGGCGGGACGTCCCTCGAGGGAGTTGTGACTGTGCACCTGGTGGGGGAAAGGCGGCCGAGGGCAGGAGGGGCCGGAAGTTGCTGAAATCCCGGGCAGGGGGAGCGAGGCTGGCGTTAGGTGGGGGTGCGCACCCTCTGCCTGGAACGTAGGGAGTACCCAGGCAGGGGTGCCCCACAGGTATCCCCTCGGCCTCTGGACCTCACCCAACAGACTTCTTGGCTTTGATCTTGGCTTTGACACGAGCTTTGAAAGAAAGGACGCTGCTTTTTTTAAATGCTTATTTTTAGGGGGAGACAGAGAGAGCCAGTGGGGGAGGGACAGAGGGAGAGGGAGACACACACCTCGAAGCCGGCTCCAGGCTCTGAGCCATCAGCACAGAGCCCGACGAGGGGCTGGAACCCACGAACCGCGAGATCGTGACCTGAGCCGGAGTCGGACGCTTAGCCGACTGAGCCACCCAGGAGAACCAAGAGAAAGAACTCTCTTGGCGCAGAAACACAGCCTACACTTTCAGCTGTTTGGAGAGCTGCAAGGCTCTCCTTTTAGGGGCGCAGGGTCTGCTAACGGTTCCTGATAACTGAGTGGCGGTTGTGTTCAGAGCACAAGCCCCGGCACTTGGCATGTAAGTTCTCCCAGGTATCCCCATTGGACAGATGGTGAAACTGAGGCTCGGGCAGGTTCAGTGACCTGGCCGAGATCACACGGCAAAATCCCAATGCTGCCTCCCCTGTCGCTCCTTCTGCTTCCCTCAACTGTGTCCGTTTTTGGAGCACCTACTGTGCGCATGGCTCCCCTTAAGTCCTGCCCAGCAAGAATGGGCGCATGCCTGTGGTTGAGAGGGGAAAGTGAGGCGCTGATTAGCGAGGGCCTGGCAGATTCCACACCGGTGGCAGAACCTCCTTCCCCAGCTCCTTCCTGCACGCCCCCCCCCCATCGCTGCCCCCCTGCCCGGAGCCAGGGGCACATTTTCCGCTGGGAGCCAGGCCCTGCCGCCCTCGCTAAGTAGGTTAGGAGCCTGGTGAGGCTGGCAAGCCCCATAAATCAAGCCTGCCCGACAGCAGCTTACCTTGCACTTTCCCTTCCTTTGCAGGCCTGGCAGGGCCCCTGGGGACCCGAGGGGGGAGCTGGAAGGAAATAATTAGAACACGGCTCCCGGAAGAAACGAGCACCAGGGCAGGGCTGAGGCTGCGCTCTGTTCTCTACGGCCAGCTCTCCCCACCCCGGGGGACTGCAGGGAGCCAGGCCCGGGAGGGGGTGTCCCAGGAGCGGTCAGCAACCCCCCTGCAGACTCTAGGAGGTCAGAGAAGGCTCTGTCACTGGCGGGGGTACCGCTGCGGTTCCTGGACCTGAGGGAGCCCGGCGGGGCTCGGACCAGCCCCACGGGGCGTCTGCAAAGCCTTATCCCGGCCCCTGCCTGCTGCATTTTGCAGCTGAAACTTCTCTCCTCGAACCACCCCCCTCTTCAAGGGCACTGTGGCCCCACACGGCCAGCTGATGCCCGGGGACCCCCCCCCCCCCCACGGGGCAGGAAGTGAAACAAAACCCCCCCCCACACCGGGCACACCTCCTCAGTGCCCCCTTTCCCCCCCCTCTGAAGTCAGGGTTCACATCCGGGGACGTCTGGAGACACATTTGGGTTGTCACGACTTGGGGTGGGCCACGGGGAGCTACTGGCACCCAGAGGGGTGCTCGGCCCCCTCAGGGGCACAGGGCAGCCCCCGCGAGGGGAATGCCCCAGCCCCAAGGGTCCACGCTGGATAACCCAACCCTAGCGGTAACCAGAAGGGACCTCCCTTCTGGAACGAGCTCAGCTACTCTAGTTTTAGTTGGGTGTTGTTGCTCATTTCTGACACGAAAACAGATGGAATAATTCTGTGCCTCTCTTCTGTCACCCAACCTCGTGCCCCACCCCCACCCCCCGCTCCCCAGGCTTGTCAACCCTGGGGCCTGGAGACTCCTTTGGCCGACCTGGTGGGTATGACGCAGAGGCTCTCTGGGACTTTGATCTGCGTTTCCCTGGGATAAATGAGCCCGAGCACCTGTTTGGAGTAAACCGAGCCACAGGAAGTTGTCATTTGCATAGGGCAAAGGATCCGCACATCCGAGAGAGTCAAACCTGATTTATTGGTCTCTCGGTTTCCTTGATTTCCTCTTGTCCGACTTAATTCGGTTCTCCAGAGTTTTTTTTTTTTTTTTTTTGATAAGATTTTATTTCTGAGTAATCTCCACACGCAGCGTGGGAGCTCAAACTCACAACCCCTCAGTTCTCCAGAAGTTGATTCCCCTGACCACCTGGCCTGCCCCTCCCCCCCTCCCCTCATTCCTTTTTTCCTCTCTGCTTTTCTTTTCTTTTTTTAATTTTTTTTTAATGTTTATTTATTTTTGAAGGAGAGAGAGAGACAGGACGCGAGTGGGGGAGGGACAGAGAGAGAGGGAGACACAGGCTCCGAAGCAGGCTCCGGGCTCTGAGCTGTCAGCACAGAGCCTGACCTAGGGCTCGAACTCACGAACCGTGAGATGGTGACCTGAGCCGAAGTCGGACGCTTAACTGACTGAGCCACCCAGGCACCCCCTCTCTGCTTTTCATTCATTGCTTTATTTAGCAATTAATGAGCAAATAGTATGTGCCACGCACAGAGCTAAACGTCAAGGATTGACAGGGTAGCAGATGGTCCCTGCCTTCCCAGAGCTCACAGAGCGCCAGGCGGCCTCTGGCCCTGCTGAGCCCTCCGCTCGGTGCACCTAAACTGCTCTCTCTGCACCCAGATCCTTCCAGCACCTTGAACCTGCCAACCCCCCCACCTCAGGGAGCCAGCCATCCTGGCCACTCTGGGCCCTGATGGCCCTTCAAGCCCCACGCGTAACGGGAACGTGAGGTGTGACCACACAGATCCCCAGGACCCTTCCAGCTACTCATGCATTCATTCCGCAAACATTTGTTGAGTGCCAACTGTATGCTTGAGCCTGTGTTATGAGCTGGAGACACTACAGGCATAGCCAAACGTCCCTGGCTGTGTGGGGCTGACCTCAGGTCAGGAACGGGGACGATGAGGTTACTGATGACTATAACAAATGACAACAAATCGTTCGCAGGGGTGGGCGGTTGGTCTGGTAAGGAAAATTGCGAGCGCCAGGAAGTAGGACTTTAAACAGGCAGTAGGGGAAGGCTTCACCGAGCAAGTGAGAGTTGAGCCAAGCCATAAAGAGGGAATCAGGCAGGACATGGGGGAGAGCATTCCAGGCAGAGGTAACCACCTGTACAAAGGCCCTGCGGTGAAGACGCCCAGAGTGACGGGTGTAGAGTGAACAAAGGACGGTGAGTGGAGGTGAAGGCATAGAGGTGACCAGGCAGATCGTTCGGGGCCTCGGGGGCCACCAGGAGGACTTTGGCCCTTACCTCAAGTGAGATCAGAGCCGTAGAGGATTCTAGGGCAGAGAAGGACCCTAACCGGACTCCGGTGCTCACGGGCGCCCTCTGGTGGTGGTGCTCAGTAAATATCAGCCCTTCCAACGTGCGCTTGCTGTGTCAGCATAACCACATCCTCCTGCCAAGGCCACACCAGAGCCGTGCTGTGGCATGGCCTGGAGAGGGGCCAGGCTGCGGGCCGTTGCTCAGCCAGGTGGAGACCACCCAGCCCTGGCCCCGCACGAGGGAGTGGGGGGAGGGAGGGGTGCGGGGAGAATCCCCCCACCATGGTGAAGATGTGGCCGCAGATCTGCTGGGGGAGACCACGGTGGTGAGTTTGACCCCCCCCAGTGTCTGGCTTAGAAGGCCGGTCATGTTTAGGACTTCTCACCTAGGAGACCCAGCAGGTCAAGGGCGTGGGGAGGTCAGAGCAGTCGCCAACAGGGTTACAGTCCTCCCTGAACGTCCCTAAGATCACCTTTCCTTTATATTGAGCTTTGGGCAAATAAAAAAAATAAAAAAAATAAAAAAAAAAAAAAAAGCGCCCTTCCCGTGGGTAAGGAAACCACCCTGAGTGGTTTTGTTAGGACTTTTCTGCCATCTGCTGGACAGTTTCATACACAACGTACTAATCTGCACTATGAGACGGGGTGGGAGGGGCCCTTGTACAGTGCCCACCCTGCCCAACTGTATGTGGCAGCCGTGTTTCCCCCTCTGCTTGGAGAGTCTGTTCCTTGGGGACTTTGCTGGGGGCCACACGCTCCAGTGGGCCTTTACTAGGTTCCTGGGGACTCTGCTGGAGCAAGCCAGTGATCTGCTGCCCCTTTGCTTTGATCCCCTACAGGTGCTACGGTATTTTGACTACGTTTTTACAGGCGTCTTTACCTTTGAGATGGTGATCAAGGTGAGTGCTGAGAGAGCCAAGATCCAAGGGAAACTTCACTCTCAAGAATGCCACCCTGGCGTAGGTGGCTTCCCCGGGGGGATTAGAAATGCTTGGTGCATTGGAGCAGCGGTGAGAACTGGAAGGAGTGAGTGAGGAGAGTGGAGAACCCAGGGCGGAGAGATGAGAGCAGGGAGGTGACAGGGACAGATCCGGCGGGGCCTTGTGGGCCACGGGGAGAACTTTGACTTTTACCCCAAGCGAGGTGGGAGCCATGGAGGGCTCTGAGCAGAGGAGGAACTTGACTCCTGCCCATGCCACGGGCACCCTCTGGCCTCGGTGGGGAGGATGGGCTTGAGGGAGGGGCAGGGCGGGTGGGAGCTGAGATCTAGGAGCAGGCGATTGTACTGGGCCAGGCAGAGGGTGGTGGGGGGCAGGCCAGGGTGGTGGAGAAGGTGGGCAGGTTCTTGGCAGGCTTCCTGGTGAATTCCACGTGGGGGAATGAGACGAAGAGGAGTGAAGGGGGGCATCGAGGTTTGGACCTAAGAACCAGCAGGCCAGAACTGCCCTTCGTGAGATGGGGAGGTCCACTGGGCTCCCCTCCGCGTGTCCCCTCCTGGTGCCCTTCCCCCCCAGAGACTGGAAGGGTGGGGACTGCTCCCCCAAGTGGGACGAGGGGACCCGAGCACCGTCTCTTCTCACCCCCAGATGATCGACCTGGGGCTCGTCCTGCACCAGGGTGCCTACTTCCGCGACCTCTGGAACATTCTCGACTTCATAGTGGTCAGTGGGGCCCTGGTGGCCTTTGCCTTCACGTAAGTGTCCTCCTGAGGTTTCCACTTGCCTCTCTGCGCCCCGCCCCCGGCCGGGGGCTGCCCGTTGGACCAGGGAACGTGTTCTCAGGGCGTAGAGACGGGAGAGTGGGCTCTGGGAGGTGGGGGGGCTGGGACATCCGCATGCTACGCCAGAAAGAGCTTCGACTGGCTTTTGCATGACGGCCCCTGTGGAGGAAGGAAGAGAAGGGACCCCACCTTCTACCTCCTCGTGCAGCCACGTCACTGGCCCCTCGCTCCGCTGCTTTCAGTAGAATAGCCCCGCCGGGACATTTCATCTTCCCTCTGCTCTACAAGCTCCACCCCAACCGCTGTCTCTTTGAGACCCCCTAAAAAGAAAATCAGGGAACGAATGTGCATGAGAATTCGGACCCCCCCCCCCCGCCCTGTGTCTGCAGGCTCAGTAGTTGTGGACCTGGTGACTCCCCTTGTATGTCCTTCACGTGTCCCGGCAGGTCCTAAGACTCTCTGCCCTCTGAAAGGCCATGCATCGTTGTGCAACTCCGAGATGGCCCCTGGGTCGTGGGTAGCCATCCCAGAACGGCACCCAAGGGCCGGGCAGCCATTCTCTCCAAGATGGCACCCAAATTGTGGGGACCCATTCCAAGATGGCTCCTGAGCTCTGGGAGGCATCTCAAGGTGGTACCCAAGGGCTGAGCACCCGCGAGGTCTTAGGGCCCCGAGAGCGAACTCGGCAGTGTGTTCCTCAAGTTCTAGACATTTGGGGCAGGTTGAGGAGACCTAGCCGGCCCTTCACCCCCAGGTCTTCTTGGCGGACCCTGTGTGTGCCCACCGCAGTGGGTCAATCCCAGAAAGGAAAGTCTCAGAGGGGTTCCCACCTGCCTCACCCCCACAGTGAGAAATCAGAGGCTTCCCTCGTGCCTCTGCTCCCTCGCGTCCTTCTCACGGGGTTCTTGAATGGCCCCCCAACCCAATAGTGAAGACTCCTTTTGTCAGGAGGCCAGAGCGGGGGCTCCTTTCCAATTTAAGGACCAAAGCGGGCCACGCTCGGATTCTCCCCTGGGGACACGATACGGTCAAGTTGTGTCAGAACAGCAAGAAAGTTCCAGGGTTCCGGACGCCTCCAAGCCTCTGGAGCCCGACGACGAGGGTCCCGGGGCTGATTGTATTTCTGACTCTGGCCAGACCTCCCACCCCCTCTCCCCTTTGCCTTCTACTCTCTTTTCCTCTTTCTAGGTTTGCTCGTCTTCCACCTCGTCTCCTTTCTCTCTCCTTCTTCCTCACTCCCTCCGCCTCCCCCCCTCCCTTTTTTAAATGATTATTTCAGTATTAGAGCAGTCGAAGAGATTTTGTAAAAATCCAAAGTGTGGCTACGTTATTAAAACGGTCAACACTTTTAAAAAGTAAAGTCAGTAAAATGCACAGAGAATGAGGGGAGAAAGATGGCCACAAATAAGACAGGGAATCGATGGCCTTCATATGTAAAAAGCAGTTACAAATCACTAAGAAACATGAAACTCAGTAGATAAGTGGGCAAGGGAAGGGATATAAACAGAAATGTTGCAGAATGCTGACAGCTAGTAAAAATGAAGAAAATTTCGCCTCATTGGAATTTGGAGAAATATAAAATACAAACAAGATACAATTTTTTTCCTATCAAGATAGCACCAGTTTTCTTCAAAAAAAAAAAAAAAAAAAAAAGATTTTTAGGGGCGCCTGGGTGGCTCAGTCGGTTAAGCGTCCGACTTCAGCTCAGGTCATGATCTCGCGGTCCAGGAGTCCAAGCCCCGCGTCAGGCTCTGTGCTGACAGCTCGGAGCCTGGAGCCTGCTTCGGATTCTGTGTCCCCCCCGCCCTTTCTCTGGCCCTCCCGCACTCGTGCTCTGTCTCACTCTCTCAAAAATAAATGTTAAAAAAAAATTTTTTTTAAAGATCTTTGAAGTATATATGAGAAGGTAATGAAATACAGTCGTCCCTCCCTGTGTCAGCTATTTGAGTGATTCCTCCAAGGTGGCTGGAGGGCCCCACACTAGGTCCAGGGAAAATTTCAACTCAGAAGAGCCAAAACGTCTTACCTCCCTCAGGCTAGGATGAATCTGTCCCCCCCCCCCCCCCCCCCCCCCCCCCCCTCAGCATATCTCCCCCCCCCCCCCCCCCCCCAGCCGAGATAACCTACCTGTGTCTCCACCCCTGTCTGTCTCTGTTTTCTGTCTCGGATCCCCTGCCCTGCCCTGCTTCTGTGTCTTTCTTTCCCTTTCCCCTTTTTCCTCTTCCTTCTGACTTGCCTCTCTGGCTCTTTCCTCTTCCGTTTCTCTCCCTCCCTCCCTCCCTCTTTCTGTGCGCCTCTCTCCTTTTCCCCCTCCCCCCCCCATTTTCTGTTCTCTGTTTATCACTTTCTGTGTCTCTCTGTTTCTCTTTGCCCACCCAGCCCATTCAGCATGTGTCATGTGTCTCCTCTGTCCTTCTGTCTCGTTCATATTCTCTCTCTCCCTCCCTGTCCCTCTCTCTCTCCCTCTCACTCTCTCTCCCCCCTCCCCGGGCCCTGGCCCTTATCTTCCTGTGATGTGAGCCTGACTATCCACGTAACCTGGGCTGTGCGGCCTGGAGAAGTACGCTCGGGCATCAGGAGACCCGATCCCCACTATACTCTGAGCAGCGGTGGTCTTTGTGACAAGGGAGGGCAAGTTTGGGCGGGCGCCTCTTCCATACTTCCTCGAGCCCTCCAGGATGAGGTCTTTCCAACAGTCCCCAAGTCTCCTAGGGCTCGGGAGGTGACGGGGACAGGGACAGGGGTGAGCACCTGTCGGCCACATCCCCCTGCCCACACACAACCACCCCTTGGCCAGCTGTGCCCTGGGTGGTGAATTTTGCCCTCCGCGGCCACCGCTGGGTGTAGCACAGAAAAACTGGCGACTGACATGTCAGCTCACCCTTGACCTTGGCGCTTTCCTCCCAGACCTCTGTCCGCAGCAAATGCTTCAGTGCTGAAGGAGCCTCCCCCTCCCTCCCCCGCCATTGCCCCGCCCCACCTCCACCCCCCAGTTTGGCCTCACAGTTTGGGGAAGGGGTAGCCTCCGAAAGACCGGGGGCTTTCAACCATAGGACGGACTTTGGCCATAATGAGCTGGTAATTCACAATATGCTGTTTCTAGGATCCCCGAAGCTACAATTAGTCTCTGCAGTCTGCAAAATCAAAATTATTTTTTCCACCAAAAATCAATCCGCAGAGTGGATTCTTTGTGTTGCAAAAGAATCTGCTGGAGGGAGCTGATTTTTGTTTTGAATTTTCATTTTAAATATGAAGTTATCCAAGGGCATTCGAAACGAGCCTCCAACTCACAGAAATCTGGCAGCACACGTTTGTAGCAAATCTTTTCAGCTGCTTCTGCGAAGTTGCTACAGGCACAAAGCCAGCCAGCCCGTGACCTTGAAAAATCCCTGTTTTGAATGTTCGGCTTCTTGTTTTGGGTTTTGGTGTTTTTTTAAATCCCTATGCAAGGAAAAGGTCCAGACTGGGATTTAAGGGCATCCTATGAGCCTCGATGGGCTCGCAGATCTCACAGGAGCTGGGGGATGTGAGATTTTGCCAGTGGGATCCTGACAAGGGCCGGCAACTCTCGCGGGGTTTTGGAAGAGCTGACCGTCACAGGAGCACCTGTCTATGGTGGCCATAGGGGTGGGAGAGGCGGACCCTCGGGCCCCTGCCACACCCTCCCTGCCTTGCCGCAGACACTCCATCTGGTGCCGCCATGTCTCTTTCAAGGCAGGGCTGCAGGCCTGGTGCAACTGGCCAAACACCTTGATCAAGCCGCTCCTGCATGCCCAGGGTTAATCCGCCAAAAAGCCAGACAAGGAGCCCCCAGGCTGCTGCTTTCCTCCCCGGAAACGTTTACGAATCCTCCTCCTGGCTGCAGGGTTCTGGCCTCTTGCCTGAGAAAGTCCCTGTAAGGACTTTGCTTATGGCCTTTCCTTGTTACTACATGGATGTCAACATTGGCAGATGTGGGGGTCTTAGCCTGAGTGCCCAACCCCAGAGTCCTCTGCTTACCTTTCTCCCTGGTCCTTTACCTCAATTTATCTGCCCTGTGCCATCTTCTCATAGACAAGGCTGAGAACCCCAAACAGGTGTTAGAGTAGTCTCATTGCTTTAGAAAGAGGTTCCTGGAAGTCTGTCCGGTTTGTCTCCAGTGTGCAGGTCCCTTAGCCTGCTCCGTGCCTCGGTTTCCCCATAAAATAGAAAACCCCTCACCACCGCCTCCTGTGGGAAGCTGTCTCGTGATCCCCATTCTGTAGATGAGGAAATTGAGGCCCAGAGGGCGTGTGAAGGGAAGCGAGTCTGGCAGGATGGCTGCCGTGGGCCTCGGCTGTCAGATTCAGGGCTGCTGCCCGCGTCCCAGCCCTGAACCTGGAAGCTTCCACCAGTGAGCCGGATGGATGGCACTCGACGGCCTAGCCAGCCTGGGTTCCTCGAGAGTCGGGGGAAGGGGACACGAGCCTGCTCAGAATCTTGCTGTTCTGGCCTTTTGGGGTGGAGGCAAGGATTCTGCCTCGGTGCTGTGATTGTGGCCCCGTCTCGGATGTGGGAGAACGATCCCTGTGGTCCTCCAAGGGATGTGTCGAAGCTCTGCTGACAGTCTCCACCCCTCCTGCATCTCACCCGGATGTGTGTGTGTGTGTGTGTGTGTGTGTGTGTGTGCGTCCTGCTCCTTCTACTGACTGTGTGCCGTGTCCACGTGACCGCCATTAACACAGCATCTCATGAGCCATCACACATGATATCATGCTCTGTGCCCCTGCATCGGGGCGGCCACCTGACATTTCTCAGCAGCTGGCGGATCATGATCCTGCCCTCACTGCCAAGAGTCCATCTGGCGCCGCCCCTCCTCCCTCCGGGCAGGCCGTCACAGCTGGCAGAGCGCCTTGATCAAGCCACTCCTGCATGCTCAGGAGCCAAACTGCCGGGAAGCCAAAGAAGGAGCCCTCAGGCTGCCACCTTTCTTATCCTACCCTCCAAACAGCCCCTGCACCGAAGGCATTATTTTTCTTGTGTGCGCTAAAACGGAGAGAAGATTTGAGCCCGAGATACACGAACCGGGGCTTGAATCTCGCTGGGTGACCTTGGGCAGGTCGCTCCCCCGCTCTGGGCCTCAGCTTCCTCATCTGGAAAACAGACATAACGGTGCCACCTTCCCACAGGCACGGGGACATTCAGAAGACTCCCATGTTACACCTGAAGTCAGCGGGTTAGGCAGAAGTCACTGTCCTTGAAAGACCTGTCAGCCGTCCACGAAGGAGAAGCGACACGATTCCACGTGCGCAGCGATCCCTAGATACGCTGAGCTTTGAGAACCCCTGAGATAAAATAAAAAGGGGGGCGGGGGAGGAAAAACCCCATCGGGAATATTCGTAGGCATTTAAGCCGTTCTGTCGTTAGAAACACCACCAACCTCGAGAGGGGCAGAGGGCGGGGGATTCTGGACAGTGCTTGCCCGGCGGCAAGGCTTCCATTCGCTGACGGCAGTCGGGTCTCTCTGGCCTCGACCTCCCGCCATGGTCGGAGGGTCCTACCGAGGCCAAGCCTGAGGCCAAAGAGGAGTTGTGCGAAGGTGGCTTCGTCTAGGCTCGCGTTTTCTCGGGACTCCTGAGAGCCGGCTCTAACCACAGCCCACATCGGAACCCTTCACTGACCTCCCTGTCCCTCGTCACGTAGGGGGTCCAGGCAAGGCCGTGGCTATTGTGTGTCAAGCATCAGAATCCCCCGGGTCTGTTTTGCAGATGAGGACGGTCCTTAGAGGCAGAGCTGGGGTCCAAACCCTGGTGCTCCCGACTCCAAAGCTCCCAACTGGCAAGCCGTTCTAAAACCTCCCAGCCCTGAGACCTCTGGAGGAAAGGGCTTTCTTTCTCCAGCTCTTGGCAGTGACCTTCAGGGGCGCATTTGCCTTCGGCAGTTGACGACTCTCTGGCTGTCCAGCTACTTGGAAATTTGGCTTTCTCGGTGCGGTTGGGCAGTGCCGGGAGCCTGCCGAGGGCAGGGGACCGAACAGGGGCTTCCAGATGGAAGGATGGACGTCGGCCAGAGCCGCAAGCCTGAGGCTGCCGCCCCCGCCCCAACCCAGGGCACGGGTGGGGCAGGGGGCGCTCAGGTGCGCGTGCGTGTATGTGTGTGTTCTGTGTTCTCTCTTCTGAGGCCGCTTACGATCTGTCTCTCCCACCAACGCCACCTCACCAGGAGCAGTACACGGTAAAGTTCTCTCTCTCTCTCTCTCTCTCTCTCTGTCTCTCTCTCTCTCATTTTGTCTCTCGTTCTCCGTGCTCTGGTGCAGCCACGTTGGTTCTGGGCCTCTTTCCATGGCCTCATGTCCTTGCTGCTGTCCTGTTTTTTGCAGTGACCAGAGCCCCCCCTCGGTCTCTCCCCAGGGAGGGGAGCCCTCAGGGGTCTTGGCAACTGCTTTCCATTGCAACGCACCATTAGTCTGGTTCTTGGCAGAGATTAGAAGGGACATGAGGGAGGGGGGGCCTCCCCAGGGGCTCCCTTCAGCAAGGCAGACAAGCATGGGGAGGTGATTCCCGAAGGAGTAAGCGTGTCCAGACCCCGAGATGGGAGAAGGGTGGAAACGCCTAACAACCAGGCCTTGGGCTGTAAGAGGAGGAAGTGGCCTCCCAAAGAATATCTACACTCTCAGCAAAGTGGTTCAAAAAGCGGGTGGTTTTCTGTGAGAACGCCTTGATCAAGCCACTCCTGCATGCTCAGGATCCAACCTGCCAGGAACACTCCTCAGTGCCTCCGTTAAACAAGATTGTTTCTCAGCCTGGCCAGAGGGCACACAGTGCCTTCTGGGAGAGAGGGCCCCTGATGGCCGGGGAGTCACTTTCCAAGGAGTGGATCTGCCCACGGGAGTCCTGTTTCCAAATGTCAGGCATTCAGCACTTCAGGATTTTAGCCGGTCCCGCTTACAACCTAGATGCCCCCTTGCTTGATGTTTTAGTACGGAGACTTCCGCTCTTCCCAAAGCAAAAGGCCTGAAAGACACTTGGGGAAGAAATAGCCGTTTCCCCGTGCGATCCAAATTGTGTCCCTGTCCTGCTTCAAATTATCTCAGTGGCTCTCTTGACGTGCATCTCGTATTTCAGGGGCACGGCCTTGAGATAACGGTGACTTTGGGTTTCAAAAGGGAAAAACATGTTCCAGCTGAATCCTGGAGCATGGCTGTGCCCCGCAGGGTTAAGTCCAGTTCCCGCTCTTTATTCCCTGAAAAATGAGAGAAAAGAGATCTTTAAAAAAGGCCGGGAGGTGGGGGGGGGTTGTATCCAGATACACCATGGGAGGGGTCTCTGGGAGTTCTACACCTGACCCACGAGGTAACTCTGGGGAGATGTTTGCTAGGAGACCCTCAAAGAACTCTGATCTGGATCCGTTCACGTGTGTCCTGAGATCACACGCCAGGCACACGGCGGGAGCTGGGACAAGAACCAAGATCAAAGGGAAAATGAACCATAGAAGAATAGGTCACAGTTTAAGCCTTTGAGAAGTTCTCTCTCTAAAGCCAGCAGCCAAAGACGAAGCAAAGATGATTCTGAAACAGCAGTAGGGTCTGGTAGAAACCGCAGGCAATCAGGGGAGGCTGCCGGATAAAGGGGCCACTTAACTTGGCTGCGAAGGCTGCATAGTCCTGGGAACGGACAGGTGGCAGAAGGGCCTTTCTAGCAGCAGGGACAGTAGGTGCAAAAACAAACGGAGGCAAAGAGTCTGGCTGGGGCTTGGGGTGTGTAGCAGTCGATGGGAATGCAAAGGCAAGGTAAGTTGGGCTAGGGTTTGAAGAGCCTTGAATGCCGAGCCAAAAGCTTGCAGTTCTAGGCATTCAGATTTCTCCAGAAGGATTCTGAGAAGGAGAGTGACATGGTCATTGGCTTTGAACCACCGTGTGTGGAAAAGGTGGAAGGAGAGGGAGACAGGGAACGGGTGGGGTGGGGAGGGGAGCTGGGAAATGGGTAGTGGGACTCCAGCACAAGACGATGGCCAGGGACGATGATGGAGAGGTTAGGAGGGTAACCCACTGGGGATGGAGGACAGAAAGCTGAACGGGACCCGGGTTTCTGGCTTGGGCGACTGGCGGGTGGTGAGTTCTATTAACCGCAGGCCTCTGATGGCCGCACCCAATGCCCTCCTTTGGGGGGACCTGAATCATGGTTGGCTGAGGGTATCACGGCCTCTGCAGGGGCTGTACGGCTAGGGCCCCGGTCCAGTAGACCCTGCACTGAACCCCGTAGAAAAGCTGGGTTAAGAGACCCTGGAAGAATGAGGCCTGAGACCCTGGCAGAGGTTCAACATCAGCCTCTGACGTCCCGGTTCTTTGCTTTCGCGCGGGCTCAGGGAATATTGAGGGAGGGCCACGTTAACTCGTTCCTGGATCCTGTTGGGAGGGGAGGCAGGTTCTCCAGCACCAATGAAAGCCCACAGGGGCCACCAGCCGCCCCATGCTGGGTCTGAGGGCCACCCCATGCAGTTACACAGGCCCAGCCAAGTGGTGGAGGGCCCTTAGCAAGTCCTGAGACCAGGACCACAGAAGGCCGTCTGCTGGCTACCTCTTGAGCCCAAACACAGCAAGGGTGCTCACCACTCTTCCCCAGCAAGGGCAGGCCGGCGCCAGGCTCACCCCAGACTCCTGGGCCTGAGAGGGCAGGGTCACATGGAGTTGTGGGCCACCCCCCACCCAGACTGACTTCTGCTCCCTCTTTTCCCCTCTCCGTACCCTAACGTCCCTCCACAGTGGCAACAGCAAAGGAAAGGACATCAACACAATTAAGTCCCTCCGAGTCCTCCGGGTGCTACGACCTCTTAAAACCATCAAGCGGTTGCCAAAGCTCAAGGTGAGATTGGGGCATGTGGGAGGCCCGTCAGGGTTGCTGCCGTGTACAGTTGGGCAGGTTGAGCACTGCTCAAGGACACGACACTGAAAGGGGTGCTGGTAACATCACATCCATCGTAGATGGATGTATTTATTATCACAGCTTTCCAGCAGATGGCAGTAAAGTGAGTTGACCTGACAGAATCTGTGTTATTGTGACAATTTTCCATTAGATGAAGCGTCTTGAGGTCAGGACCCCCTTTCCTAATTCCCACGAAGCTACCGTACGGATAACAGTAGGGCACAACCCTGATGTGGGAAGCAAGAAACTAGGTTTCTGGCCCCACGTAGCTTTTGACTTTTCAGCTACCAGTTCCAGGTCCGAGTATCTCCTGTTCCACAACAGTGTGAACCAGTATTTCCCAGAGCTTGTCATTCAGGAGGAAAGAAAAGGAAATGAAACCCAGTCATTCAAACGCATCTTTTCAATTGGCGTTCCACCTGAGGACCACCTGTATCCTCTCTTCAGGTTTATTTCATCGATCACTTTTTAAAATTTAAGTGAACGTATTTTAAAAAGAAATGCCGTGTCCAGGTTCTCAAGCGGGAAGAGCAGAAAGAACCCAACAGAAGATAAAACTAAACATGTTCCCAAAAGACAAGATACTGTTCTTAAAATCTAGCCTAAGAGGGGTGCCTGGGTGGCTCAGTCGGTTAAGCATCCGACTCTTGATCTCAGCTCAGGTCACACATGATCTCACGGTTCGTGACACTGAGCCCCGCATCGGGCTCTGCGCTGACATTGTGGAGCCTGCTCGGGATTCTTTCTCTCTCCCTCTCTCTGCCCCTCCCCTGCTCTCGCAGGCGCGCTCTCTCAAAATAAATAAGATCCGGCCAAAACGATCGCCTGGAAAGGACTTTGAACACGGGTTGAAAAGGAAAAGAATCAGGGTTAGCTGTTAAGAGTAGCAATTAAGCAAGATCTTCTGGCTCGCTCGAGAGGATTGAAGACGTGGAAAGTGATTAAGTTCGTTGCCGTGCGATTCAGCACTATTTAGTGTTGGGCTCCTGCAGGCCCTTGTCCCCTGTCACCAGGACTTTGGCACTATCGCTAGCCAATAGGTGGCCGCCCTTTGGACATGAAAGCTTGCTTGCATTAGAAATACGGAGAGGCCCAGCAGTTCTGCGGTTCTTCACCCTTTCCTGGGTCACGGCCCCCTTTAAGAGCCCCCATGAGGGGCACCTGGGTGGCTCAGTCAGCTAAGCGTCCGACTTCGGCTCAGGTCACGATCTCACGGTTCATGGGTTCGAGCCCCGCGTTGGGCTCTGTGCTGACAGCTCGGAGCCCAGAGCCCTCTACGGATTCTGTGTCTCCCTCGCTCTCTGCCCCTCCCCCGCTCTCACTCTGTCTCTCTCCCTCTGAAAAATAATATTTAATTAATTAATCAAATTAGATAAAACATAAATAAATAAAAGCCCCCAGGAAAGCTATGCACTCTCTCCCTTGGGGAAAGCTGCCGAAGCCAGCCTGTAGTTCCAGTAGGTTCGAGGACCCTTGTCCGCTTGTGGTTAGGACCCGCTGTGGTTGGAAGCAGAACGGGCTGGGAGACATTCCGGGCCTGGACCCCTGCCTTCTTGGGCAGATGGTGAGAGGGTTCCATGTCACCCGGGGCAGGATCTCCGGGGCTCGTGAAGTCGGCTCTCACCGGAAGAGCGCCCCCTACTGCTCAGCGGTCCAGGGGATGGGAAAAGGGGCCACGAGTGAAGCAGGGACACAGAATTAACAGGAAATTCCTTGTCTGCCCGTTCCTCCTGCCCTGAAGAGCTGTGAGCTTGTCTTAGGCTCAGAGAAGCCGCCCCGTTTCCCGGGAGTTGAAAACGGCGGGGGTTGGGGGTTGGATGCACGGAAAGCCAGGACTGAGTGCAGCCCCAGCACCTACCTCCCAGAGCCGCGGGCCCTTAAGCGTGACTCGGCGTGGGGCCTGGTCGGTGAAATGGAACGATCGTGGGCTGCTGGAGGCAGCTGACCGGGCAGGCCCCCAGCCCCTCACGCGCTCTCTCCCCTCCACCGCCCCCCCCGCCCCCCGTCCCCCCAGGCCGTGTTCGACTGCGTGGTGAACTCGCTCAAGAACGTCTTCAACATCCTCATTGTCTACATGCTGTTCATGTTCATCTTCGCCGTGGTGGCCGTGCAGCTGTTCAAGGGGAAGTTCTTCCACTGCACCGACGAATCCAAGGAGTTTGAGAAAGACTGTCGGTGGGTCTGCGCTCTGCTCGGTGCCCCCACCGAGGGGCTGGCGGGGGCGGGGGCGGGGGGCGGGGGGAGGGGGGCGGCCGGAAGCACGAGCCACCGGGCTTGGCGACTGGAGTGTTGGGCTCCGGAAGTGAGCCAGGGGCCGCCCGCTGGGGTCTGGAGTAGGGAGGACAAGCGTCGGGGTTGGAGCTCTAGGTAGGAAGCGCCCTAAGCTGGCTGCTTAACTCGTCATTCCGTCGCCACGTGGGATCGACCTGGGGGATATTAACACGCGTCCGCGTCCCCTTGTTTGAAAACCTTTACGGGCAGATGTGTTTCAGAATTCAGAATAGTTTGCAGTTGTTTGAGAAAGCCCGTGTACCGCGTGTTCCACGCAGGACGTGACTCCCTCCGCTGGGTCTAAGGCATCCCTGTAATCAAACTTTTTTTTTTTTTTTTTTGGCGGGGGGTCACGTGACTGTTTGCAGCAAATGGGACGAAAAGCAAGTATAAAGAGCTTCAGGTCCAGGGGGGGGTCAGGTTTTGTCGCCAAACGAATTAGATCAGAGGTGGACGGACTTTGTCCGCCAAGGGCCAGATGGCGCGTCACTTCTGCCTTTATGGAGTCCATGGTCTCAGCTGCAGCTCCCGTCGTGACACGGGGCGGCCAAGGGCGCCTGGGTGGCTCAGTCGATTAAGCGTCCAACTTCAGCTGGGGTCATGATCTCGCGGTTCGTAGGTTCAAGTCCCGCGTCAGGCTCTGTGCTGACAGCTCGGAGCCTGGAGCCTTGTTTCAGATTCTGTGTCTCCCTCTCTCTCTGCCCCTCCCCCACTCACACTCTGTCTCTGTTCCCCCCCCCCGCCCCCCCTTTCTCTCTAAAAAATAAATACACATTAAAAAAATGACACAGAGCAGCCAGACAACACATAAACAAAGGTTCCAATAAAATGTTATTTCTATATTTTTTGTTTATTTATTTTTTAGTAATCTCTACACCCAATGTGGGGTTTGAACTCACTCACAGCCCTGAGATCAAGAGTCGCATGCTCTTCTGTCTAGGCCAGCCAGGCCCCCCTAAAATTTTATTTCTAGAAACGAAAACTTGAATGTCGGTGTAAGGTTCATCTGTCACGAATGCATTCTTTCGATTTGCTTTCAACCACTTGGAAACGTAGAAAACCGTTCCTAGTTTGTGGGCCGCACAGAAACAGGTGCAGATTCGGTCTGCAAGCCATAACGTTCACCCTCTGAGTGAAGAGGAAGATATTTGGTTTTCAGAACTTTCTAGACTTTAGAGTTGTGGACCAGAACTTGCGGGCCTGGAGTCCCGCCCTGCCCGTCTTTGGGTCATCTTCATGATGGAAATTCTTTTTTAATTTTTTTTATGTTTATTTATTTTTGAGAGACAGAGAGAGAGGGTGGAGGAGGAGTAAAGAGAGGGAGACAGAGGAGCTGGGTGAAGCAGGCTCTGCATTGAGAGCAGAGAGCCCGACGTGGGGCTCAAACTCATGAACCGCGAGATCATGACCTGAGCTAAAGTCAGACGCTTGACTGACTGAACCACCCGGGCGCCCCCTCGTGATGGAAATCGCTAAGCCCTTACCGACGTGCCCAGTACATGCTGTCGCCCTGTAATGTGTTACGGGCAGCCTGTCGTTATCTCGGAGGCTGTTTCCTGACGTTGGAAGGACTCCATTCGGCCACGGGTCTGGGGCTAAGCCTTGTATCGCTGCCCTAAAAAGGAGCAGCCCCCGTCCCCCCTCGGCCTGATGGACCCAGAAAAGTTCCTGTCTCTCTCCCTGCTCTCAGCACCCCCCCCCCAACCGGGGGCCCCCCCCCCCCCCACCCCGCAGGACTGGAAGTTTTCATGTTGGAAGACAGTGCTGGGTCCTGAGTCAGCTCTCCCGCTGGGAGCAGGGGCCATGGCCTCATCGGAGGACCTCCAAGGGGGTGCACACGTCCATCAGAGAGCCGCACGGGGGGCTTCCACTCCCTGGGCTGAGGGATGCCATGTGGGCTGGTGGTCCTCCTCGTCCTCTTACCTCTGGTCACCAAAGATGAGGGTCCCCTTCCTCCGTTGACTAACGGCCCCTATTTTCTGCATCAGCGGCAAGTACCTCCTGTACGAGAAGAACGAGGTGAAGGCCCGGGACAGACAGTGGAAGAAGTACGAGTTCCATTATGACAACGTGCTCTGGGCTCTGTTGACTCTCTTCACCGTGTCCACGGGAGAAGGCTGGCCACAGTAAGAGGCCCACCAGACAGCGCCACGGGGGAGTCGGGGGCCCCCGGGGAGCAGGATGGGGAAGGGTCTGAGAGCCCAGCGCTGAGAAAGGCCTGGACGAGGAGGGGTTTGCTCCCGGCTTCCCGAGGTGGAGACCCCGCTGGGTGCACGGGGGGCCCTGTCACCAGAACAGCAGCCTGCACGCGTGGCTGGGCTCGTTTGGGGCCGAAATGCAGGCCTCCCTCCGTGCAGTTCGCCGAACCCTCAGAGTCAGGGCCCTGCACCCTCCCAGATGGGGTGCTGTTTCTAATTTGCAGAAAGGCTCCATGGACGCAGGCAGCCACGTCCTCTTAACCCTTTCTGTGCTGGTGAGCACAGATCTCCAAGGACAAGGCCTGGACGTGGCATTTTCCAAGTCCCTTTGACCACGGGACCGTTCCTCACCCAGACAGGGCCAGTCAGGGTTGTGGTGAGGCTGAATTGTGCAAGCCCAGGGCCGGACCCATGCACACGGGGCCAGTGCTAGCCCATACGGCACCTTTGGGCAAATTTTTTAGGAAGCGCTTCTTCAACAGACTTCACTTCCATCGGTCAGAATGTGGTCGGCATGTACCGAATGATTTTGTTCAAATAAGGTACTTCGTGGCCACCCGCCAAAAAGTTGTCCTCATAAATGCACAAATCTATCATGTCTCCAGTACGAACGGCACCCCTGAGGCACAGAGCCCTTGAGCAGTGCACAACCTGTGCAGCTGTTCAGAGCAGCTCTGCAGACACACACTCCCATGTTCATCCCTGCTACACCTTCCCAGCACCACCACCTGTGCTTAAATGCCCCCCCCCCCCAGCACACACGCACTTAGGTGTGTGCCTCCATGACTCCCATACACCCTCCCATCCATCCCCACCAGCCTGGTTTCCCATCCCAACTTGGCCAGGCCTTAGTGGGTGAACTTCGACAGGTCACTTTAAACTGCCAAACCTCAGTTTCCTCATTGGCAAAACGGGGCCAGTAATAACCTCCCTGAGAGGGTTGCCAAGGCCATAGATAAAATCATTTCTAGCCCCTGATAGCCCCCGGGACGTGGTGGGAGAGGTAACTGAGAGCGTTGTCCACACTCCCCCCAGACGAAGGAGGAGGGAGCTCTTCTGGCTTCGTAAAATCACCACAGGAGTCGGGGTCAGAAAATAACGACTATTTCCATCTTGTTGCTGTTTTCTTTTAATGTTTCCCTCCGTTCCCGTTGCTTGTCCCGCTTTCCCCCTCCCCCTGCTCCGCGCCTCCCAGGGTCCTCAAGCACTCCGTGGACGCCACCTTTGAGAACCAGGGCCCCAGCCCCGGTTACCGCATGGAGATGTCCATCTTCTACGTCGTCTACTTCGTGGTGTTCCCCTTCTTCTTCGTCAATATCTTCGTGGCCTTGATCATCATCACCTTCCAGGAGCAGGGGGACAAGATGATGGAGGAATACAGCCTGGAGAAAAATGAGGTGCCGCTTCCCAGTTGCCTCCTTCACTTAAAAATTGACAGCTCCCGCCCCCCCATCGCAGGCACACACACAGGCACACGCGTGCGTCCAGAAAACAGCTTCTGGGGGCATCTGGGGAGGGCGCAGCAGCATCCTCCCAGCAGCATTCAGTCTGTAGGACGGCCCTTCATGGGGTTCCCAGAGGAAAACACACCGAAAGAAGGTGTATGTATCAGTCAGTTCAGACGAGGTTATGCCACAGTAACAAGCATGTCCGGAATCTCAGTGCCAGATGCCCACACAGGGATCGATTGATTTCTTGCCCAGCACCGCACGTCCAGGAGGCTCTGGTCCACATTACCTTTATTCTGGTTGCTCTCCGAGACACTTCAGATCAAGAAGAGATAATGGCAAACCACTGTGCACTTTCGGCAGCGGGGGGGAGATCTGTGCCCGGAAGCGACCCTTCCATCCACCCATCCACATCTCACTGGCCAGAGGAAGTCACACATCTGTGTCTGATGTCCGTGGGGTGGCGAAGTGTAATCTCCCCGAGGGCAGGGTGGTGAATATTTGTGAGTGAAGCTCCAGTCCTCCCGAGAGAGCGCAGATGTGGCCCTTGGCTCTTCTAGAACCGTCCAAGCTCAGCCAGGTGGAGGACCTGGGAATGCATCCTTCCTCTGCTCTGTTGGCCCCTCACACTGAATGGCCATTATCCCTCCGTCCTTCGAAGGGAAGGAGGAAACGAAGCAAAGAGCTCAGTAGGAAAGAACGGTTAGGTTCGGGTTTGGCCCGCTTGGCAGCTGTGCTGCCTCAGGCAAGTGACTCAGCCTCTCTGAGCCTGCAAAGTAGGGTTGCTGACGGCGTCCCACGTGGGCAGATGACGACTTCTTAGGGAACCGCGGGTGTCGGCAGGAGGAAGCGGGCGTGAAGACCCAACGGGCGTGAGGAATCCTGGCTGGGGGCAGGCTCGGCTGACGTGCCCGAGGGCCGGGGGGGTGGGGGGTGCCCCGTGTCCAGCCGCCGGCCTCTCTCCCGCAGAGGGCCTGCATCGACTTCGCCATCAGTGCCAAACCGCTGACCCGACACATGCCCCAGAACAAGCAAAGCTTCCAGTATCGCATGTGGCAGTTCGTGGTGTCCCCGCCTTTCGAGTACACCATCATGGCCATGATCGCCCTCAACACCATCGTGCTCATGATGAAGGTGAGCCCCCAGCACCGCCCACACCGCCCACGGCCACCCGTCCCCCCCCCCCCCCCCAGCAGAGCGGAGCCGCCTGCCGCGAGTCTCCCAGACCGAGCCCCTTCCGACGTCACCTGCGGGGACCTTCCTCCAGGAAGCCCTCCCTGGCCTCCCGCAGCGGCACGAGGCACCCATCTAGCGGTTCTCCCGCGGGCCGTAATGTCGGTGTTGGGTTGCCCGGCCGTCTGCCCCACCGGCCTGTGAGCTCCACAGGGGCCAGGCAAGTCCCGCTCAGCCCTGAATTCCTGGGGTTCGGCACATCCCTGGGCGTGAGGGAACAGGAGGCCCTCAAGAAACGTGCGATGGGTGAAGTGAGAAAGGAGGGGCAGGTAAGGACCTTGCAACCCTTGGGGCCGCGGAGTCCCTTCCGGGTGAAAAGCCAGGACCTTGCACCCTGTGGTCTAAAGACCCAAGGGCGGGATTTAAGCCCAGCTCCGCTGTTTGACTTAGCATTTAACTTGGCGCCAGGGGCCAGCAACTATCAGGCGTCAGTTTCCCCGTCAATGAAACGATAATAACGGCACCTTCCTCCCGACCTCGAGCGGGGGTGAGGATTGAATGAGGAAGTCCAGGCAAAGACACGGGCACATGTCTCGGCACTTTGAAAACACTCGGTCCCTAGGCTGCCAACTTTTGAATTGGCAAAAAAGCAGTGCCTGCGTTTGCTTGAAACGCTTCTCCGCAGGCAAGCTCTTTTCTCTTTCCATCGTTATAATCCTTAAACGGTTCCAAACAGACAGAAAGGAATAGTACAGCACAGCGCTTCTCGAACTGCTGTGCATTCACGGATCATCTAGGGATCTTGGTAAAATGTGGATTCTCGGCCAGCAGATCCGGGGTGGAGCCAGGATTCTGAAATTCTAATCAGCATCCCCCAGGATGCAGCAATCCCCGGGATTGCTGCGGGTCCCTGAATACCCGGTCTCCGTCACCCAGAGGTGCCCATTTGGAACACGCTCTGTGCTGGCTTCATCTGTTCTCTCTCTCTCTCTCTCTCTCTCTTTTTCTTGTGATTGTCGTTGTTGTGAGGTGAAATTCACATAACATAAAATTAACCAGTTCAAGCGCACCTGGGGGGCTCAGTCGGTCAAGCATCTGACTCTTGACCTCAACTCAGGGTTGGGAGTTAAAGCCCCAAGGCGGGCTTCCGTGTCCAGCATGGAGCCTTCTTAAAAAAAAAAAAAAAAAATTTAACCATTTCAAAGTGTGCAATTCAAGGGCAGTTTCGTACAGTCACCACCCTGCGCAACCATCACCTCTCCCTGCTTCCAGAACATTTTCATCACCCCAAAAGGAGGACCCGTCCCAGCAACTGCCAGTCTGCGTTCTGTCTCTGTGGATCCATCTATTCTGGACATTTCATCTATTTTTTTAATGATTATTTATTTTGAGAGAGAGAGAGAGAGAGAGAGAGGGCGCTTGCACACGTGAACAGAGGAGGGGCAGAGAGAGGGAGACAGAGGATCCGAAGCAGGCTCTGCCCTGTGAGCACAGAGCGACCAGGGGCTCGAACCCACATACCCCGAGATCATGACCTGAGCCAAAGTCCAACGCTCAACCGACTGAGCCACCCAGGCGCCCCAATTATTTTAAAGATACCACAATATTTTGACCTTAAATTCTTCGGTATGTATTTCTAAGAAATAAGAAAAAAAACAAATAAGAAATTTTCCTATATATTCTTTTTTTTTTCCTATATATTCTTATGCTTGACAAGATTTCTCTAAGATACGTATTGAATTGTCCCCAAAGTATCTTTTACAGTATGCGTTGTTCTCTGAGCCAAGATCCAAAGGGCTACACATGGCCTCTGGTTGTTGTCTTTTATTTTTTATTAATTTTTTAATGTTTATTTTTAAGAGAGAGGGAGAAAGACAGAGTACAAATGCGGGGGTGCACAGAGAGAGAGGGGGACACAGGATCCAAAGCAGGCTCCAGGCTCTGAGCTGTCAGCACAGAGCCCGACGCGGGGCTTGAACCCACAAATCACGAGGTACTGACCTGAGTCAGAGTCACATGCTTAACCCACTGAACCACCCAGGCGCCCCTGTTTGTTGTCTGTCAAATCACTGTCTTCCCCATACCGTTTTTTTTTTTTTTCTTGCCCCATGCTGTTGACTTTTTGAGGAAACCAGCTAAGTTGAATGAAAACTGTCCCACCTGTGGGTGCGTTAGTCTCCTCGTGGGGTATTGTGACTTCTCCCACCTGCCGTGTCTCCTGTAACCTGGTCCTCAGGGCTGAAGGTTATAAATTTGAATATAATTAAATAGTCTGGGCAAGAAGACTTCATAAGGAAGTCTTAGAGTAGCAGTTATCTCTGGGGCAGGTTACTGACTGGGAAAGGGTGCAAGGAAACTTTTGGGGGTGCTGGAAGTGTTCTGGGGGGCAGTCTCATGGGAGCGCACAGCTAAGGATTAAAAAGGGGGGGCGCTGCGCCTGGGTGGCTCAGTGGGTTAAGCCTCGTACTCTTGGTTTCGGCACAGGTCGTGATCACACGGTTCGTGGGTTCAAGCCCCACATCGGGCTCTGCCCTAACAGTGCTTGGGATTCTCTCTCTCCCTCACTCTGTCTCTGCCCTTCCCCTGTTCTTGTGCTGCTGCTCTCTCTCTCTCAAAATAAATACATAAAAGATCTGAAAAAAAAAAAAAAAAGAAAATCCCGCATTCCATCCGGAGCCGCATCAAGCAGGCAGTCCTGGGATCTGGGATGCTAAGGTGGGACTCAAGAAAGTGCTTGTTTGGATGTGAAAAGATTAGCCCAGCCCAGGAACAGCTGGCTGGGGGGCCTGGGTCGCCTCCAATAGCATGTCGGGAAGCCCAGTGCCCAGGTCTCGCCTGCCCCAGGACGGGACAGTCACAGAGCCGCCTCCCCAGCTCCCCCCCCTGCCCGCTGACCCCAACGTCCTTCCTCCTCTCTACTCCAGTTCTACGGGGCCTCGGTTGCTTATGAAAACGCTTTGAGGGTATTCAACATCGTCTTCACCTCCCTCTTCTCTCTGGAATGTCTGCTGAAAGTCATGGCTTTCGGGATTCTGGTAAGTACGGCCTTGGGGCTAGAGCCGTGCATCGGGGATGGTGGGTGATGATCTCCCCAACCCCAGCGGCAGCTTGAGCATCCCTCCAGTGCCCACAGACCCTTGTTAGCCATTCCTGCGCCTGCCAGATAACAGCAAGGAGACCCAGCCCTCGCCAGGCGCATGCACCTGCCGTCATTCCTCAGAGCGATCCAAACGGGGGGGGGGGGGGGGGGGGGGGGGGCGGCGATTGCCATCCAGTTTAAGGAAACTGAGATCCGGACCGGGCCGAGTCCGTGGTGTCCCAGCCGTTCTAACCACAATCCACAGTCAGGCGTACCTTTTGCGAGGGAGGCAGCACCCAGACGCGCAAATAGACAACCGACGTGAAGTTTTCCAGAATCCAAATCCCGTCTCTACCTGCGGCACGGGCTCTTCCACTGATGGCGGAGCTTTTCTTTTCTAAATGCAGTTGGTCGCCCGCTAGCCTGTCTTCATCTCCGACTAATGCGAGTGGTCTTAACCTGAAGCCCACTGATCCGTGGGTGCAGGGGAAGGGGTGGGGGAGCTGTGAAATTAGACATGAGCAAATCACGTCTCTAGTTTTCACAAGCCGCTAACTGGACGTTAACATTTCCTTCCATCTTGAAGGCAGACCAACCCCTGCAGTGTGACCAGTACTCTCTGTGTCACCGATAAAAATCAGATCTTTCCGTAGCGCATGACAGAGGCGGCAGGTTCCTCCAAATTTTTGTTCGTGTTCAGCCTTGCTTCGAACGCCGGTGACCGTCAAACCTACCGCCGGAAATTATTTCATGTTAATGAAGAAATGCGTTAATCATTAGATCACCGTTTAAAAATAGTTTTTGATAATTGTATTTCGGTGTAACAGGTGCCCTTGCAATCCTGGGTATTTTATTTTATGCATTTACAAAGCTTCCTCTGAGAAGGTCTTCCCAGGAGGCCAGGGAGGTTCACAGCACCCCCCCCCCCAAAAAAAAAGCCAAGAAGGCCTGAACTGAACTGATGGGTTGTGTGATGGGACCTTCTAGAAGGTCCCCCGTGAGTGGCCAAGCTCAGACTTAGAACAGGATGCTTCCCTCTTGCCCACCCACTTTGTCCACCTCTCTGAGGAGAGTGGCCCACAGCCTGTGGCCTCGCCAGGCTGTCAGCGAGGTGGAGGCAGGATTCCCAAGGTGGCAAAGGGTGTTAGTTTGGACACCAGAGAGGCCTCGATTCAACTCACATCCGGGCTGTGTCACCTCGCCTCTCCATCGCGAGGGCTCGTCCTCTGCCTCTTCCTCAGAAGAGCCCTTGCGAACCCCAGTGTGCCTGAAGGCTGAGGGTGAGGGCTGGCATGGAGTGAGCGCCCCATAAATGCCAGGAAGGGTCACCATGAGGCCTTAAAATTGAATGATCCCCCAGAGCCAGCCCCGGAAGTTCAGGCTCACTTGGTCAGGTGGGAGCCCCTGAATCCGTATCTTTAATAAGTGCCCCAAGGGGAGTCCAAGATACATCTAGTGTTGAACACCAGGCAGAAAGGGGAGGCACCCCGCAGCCAGGGCAAGGGCACCGACTCTGCATTTCGGTCCTGGGGATGCCACCAGGATGGGTCACAGAACACGTATGGGGGGGGCGGCAATCAGGCTCTGGCGTGCCCGTATCAGGGTGCAAACCCCTTTCTAGCTACGTGGCCTCAAGCAAGGCACATGGCCTTTTTCTCCTGTTTCCACATCTACAAAACAGGAGTACCGTGCACCCGGCCTCCCAGGGCGGAGGGGAGCGTGGTGTAGGTTCAGACGCGGGACCTGCCCAGCCCAGTTGTGCTGTGCGGTTTTTGTAACCCCCGTCGATCTTCTGGTAAATGAAGCGGCTTAGGGCTCCATCCTCCCCGCCCCCGACCATCCCCCAGGGGCCTGCGTGGAGCCGCCCCCTCTGGTTTGGGTGAAGTTCACCATGTGCAGTTTAGGCAATGGGGTGGGAGGGAGGGACCCTTGTCGTCCAGGGGCTAAGACCTATGGCCAGACGCCTAGAAAGTCGCCTTCATTTGGACTCCCCCCAGAAGCACAGCCTGAGATCAGGACTGAGTGTGAGGAATTTATCTGGAAACCCAGGGAACTCAGTGTGGGGGAGAGGAGTGAGGCAGGAGCCAGAAGGCAGCCAGTACAAGCATGTTATGGAGCCAGTTCCACAGTTCCCTTGAGGACCAGCAGGAGGCAGCAGAGAGCACATACTGCAGCGGCTTTCCACCTGAGGGGAGAGCCGGGGCATTTATCCTCCAAGGCCCATCAGTCATAATCAAGGGCTGCTCCCAGGGGGAGCCGTTTAATTTGCAACCAGAGAAAGACCCTGGGCAGAGCAACCGAAGGCGTGTAGGGGAAATATGAGGGGATATGGGCAGGGCCCCAGCAGCATCTGCCAAAATACCAAAAGTGCCAGTGGAACATGAATTCCTTTTAGATGATTACGAAACAGCATCCATTCATTGAGCACCTGCTGTATAACCAAACTCCGCCCCCCGGCTTCACATTCTTTATCTGATTGCTGTTATACCCCTGTCTTCCAGAAGAGGGCTCCAAGGCCCAACCAGTCCCAACTCCGAGACCCTTTCATTGCTACGCGCTGAAAATAGTTTGAGCCGGGAAAGCACAGCTCCAAAGCCTGAGTCCTTCTCTGTGAGGCAGAGGGGCTGCCTCAGGGCCAGACGCTCAGGGGAGGAACAGACCAATCAGAAGGGGACCTGCGAGCCCCAAGCTGGTCCCCGCTTTGTGAGGGTGCTGAGAAAGCCTGCGTTAGGTGTGGGTCCCACTGAGCCTGGAGGGGAGGGCTGTCTGTTTGAACCAGACCCTTGGATTCAGGCAGAGGTGCTGCTCGGCGTGGGCTCAAACGGTGTGGAATGTTTTCACAAATACTCCTCTGCGCAAAACCTGTTGGCTGTAACTAGACACAGGCGGCCCCATCCAACCGCAAGGGGACCAGAAAGTGCAGCCTGGCACGTGCCCCGAAGGCGTTTCATGCCCCTGTTACCTCTCCCCTTCTTCAGATTAGGAAGTGGAAGAAATGAGAGGTTAAGTCACTGGCCCACAGCCATACAGCAGGATGGTAACAAAGCTGGGATTCGAACCCACAGTCCACTGTCTTAGCGAGCATGCTGTAGCAGGTGTGGTCTTGAACACAAACCCTAGACTCGAGCTGAGTTCAGTCCTGACACTTCACCTCTGTGCTGCTCACCTCAGAAGGTGAGCGGCATCCCACTCTGAGCTCCCGTCGCCTCGGGTAAAGCGGGTGACAATCCTTTGCTCTGAGGGTCCATGTGAGGATCCCAGTGACATCGTTTATAAACCATCTCGGGTCTCAGGGAGCCCTCAGATATGTCAAAAAGACAGGCAAGCCCAAAAGACAGCCCTCGTTCTCCAGCAGAGCGACACCGGGTCTTGGAGGCCCCCCCCCCTGGGGCCAGGAGAGCCATGGGGGTCCCAGGGAGGGGGACTCAGAGCAGGTGATATTAAGCAGCCCATAAAGCAGCACTTTGCTATTTGAATGACCACGCGTGTTTTGGGCACTTGGGCTGATCAGCAGCCGTGCCCCTAATGCACCCCGGGGCCGACCGTGGCAGCCGGGCGTGGAGCCCTGTGTTGGCATCTCTGTCTTGTGGGTCCCCATTCTAGAATTATTTTCGTGATGCCTGGAACATCTTCGACTTTGTGACTGTTCTGGGCAGCATCACCGACATCCTCGTGACTGAGTTTGGGGTAAGTTTCCCACCAGCTTCTCTCTGGATAGCTCCCGGCTGGGCGGAGAATGGGTGGCTGGGGGTGGGGGGGGAACCTTCCAAAAGCAGCGGTCCCAAAAGCCACAGCTGACTCGGGCCAGCACTTGACTGTGACCAAAGAGGGAGAAGCGGGGACCCCAGGGACAAGGGCAGCCCCTCGGGAGGGTGGCTCGGGGAGACGGGGGAGCCCAAAGCCACAGCTGTGGGGCCAGCACTGCAGTGTGAACTTTCCTGCATCTCGGCTGTTGACCATTGAATCAATAATATGGATGAGTGCATTGAGATAATTAAAGGATCCTAAGGCTGAGCCCTACCCCCAAACCCCACACAGTGTTGGGGACCCAGAAAGAACCAGCTTCGAGTCCGTTCTGTTTGAACTAACCATCTTCTGGTTCGTGGAAGGAGGTTGAGGAGGGAGCTGTGGCCCTGCAGCCAACAGGGGATCCCACTCCTAGGTCCCCAGGATGTCCACCCTCTTCTGTCCCCAGGCTTGGGAGGCTTGCAGCTTGGGGAGGGGGGCGGTCCCTAGACCTCCGTGGTGGCCCCATAGGCCACATCATCCTTCCCCCCATCTGAGAGACTCAGGGCCCCAGAGCTCCTATCTCAGATACCCTCTTTGGCCATTTTCGAGTAAGCCCAGGCCTGGGAGCCCTCAGGAAACTGGTGGGGAGGGTAGGAAATCCTCATAAGGGGAGCAAAAAGGGCAAAGACTGTTGAAGCCAGGGGTGGGAAGGGATATCAACCTCATCAAAATAGCAGTAAAAATAATGGCCAACTTAGTTGCGTGGCAGGCACAGTGCCAAGCGATTCACGTGGATCAGCTCGTGGTACAGGTCAGGGGGTCAGTAGATAAAAGGATTCCTTTGGGAGGGTTTAACTGAAGGGATTGGAAAGCAGAGACTACTCACAGAGAGGAGGGGAAGAGGGCCGACCAGGATGGGAAAGCACGGGGCACCCAGCCACCGTGAGGAGCTGTCACCTGCCCAGGTGCTGAAGCGGGGAGGAAATCTGAGCTGGGGTGGGGAGGGGCCGCCCAGCAGGAGCCGTGGACCTGCGGGGACAGAGCCTGTGCCCGAGAGGAAGGCCAGAGCAGGCTCAGGGCATCAGGGGAGAGATACCCAAGCCCATCTCTCCCCCCGCCCTCCATCTCCTGCCAGTGCTTCCCGTTGGCCAAGCCTAGCCAGAAGGGAGCCAGAAGGCCAGGGAGCAGGGGGTGGGGGAGGTGCTCAGAACAAGCAGAGAAAAGTGGAGAATACACCTGGTTGGGCTGTGGCCCCATTTCACAGATGAGGAAGCTAGTGCCCAGTGCTCGGGGAAGCGAGGGACCTGCCCAAGGTCGTGCACGCACCCAGACCTGGTAACTCCTGAGGCTCACCGGTGGCCCTGGGGTGGCCCATTAGAGCCCCCAGCAGAAAGGGATCGATGGGCCCATTCTCCCATCCTGGGAGGCCGACGGGACGAAAGAGCTACACAGAAACGGAGGCCATTCTCTGATGTGTCCCCTGAGACCCCCCCCTCCCAAGTGGTGTCCTGGCCATACCTCTTTGCCCTGAGCTCCACTGAGCCAGAAATTCTCCCTTCCCTTCGTCCCATCCCTAACACCTTCCTCTAGGGAGGTCAGCGGGGGTGTCCCCGACCTGGGCCCCGTGCTCTGGCAGAGGACCAGAGCCCCGGCCTCATCTTCTGTCCTGAGTCTCTAAGAGATCCAGAGCTCCAACTGGCAGTCATCCAGCTGAGCACAAGACAGCTTTGAACCAGTACGAGAGGTTGGAAGGGTGGCCCCGCACCCCCCGCAGAGCATGTGGAGGGAGTTGGTTGAAACCTCCAGTGGCCGGGAGTAAGCGATCCATAGGGCTGGACCCCCGCGGCCCGGGCTCCGGACTGGCAGGACAGGGAAGGGCATCAGGGCTATTCAGTGAGTCGAACAGCCCTCCCCACGAGCTGTTTGACTTTGCCAGCCTACGTCACCTCTGCTCCTGTAGCGTGGGGATAACTGGTGTAATTAATTAACCTCCCTGGGTCCTTGCCAGCTTCACGTTCACACATGCATCCGGTAGGCACTCATTGAGCGCCTGCTGTGTGCCGGGCACTGTCGTAGGTGCTGGAGACCGTGAGCAAAGCCAGACCAGACAAGAACACCCGCCCCCACAGGGCTGGCATTCTAGGGAAGGAGCTGGCAACCTTTAACACGCGTGAGCGAGCCACGTGAAGGGTTTGGCACAGAACCTGCCAGGAAATAGATCGTTCACAAATGGCGGCTGTTATTCTTACTGCTACAGCTGTTGCTATTATTACCGGGAGCGTCCTTGGGTCTGCAGTGGGCTTTCCACTGTACTTGGGTTTGCCAGTCACCTCCCCCACCCCAGCCCCCCGGGGCCCTGGATCAGAATCATTTGGAGGGGAAGGCGGAGGCTGGGTGTGTGGACCCTTTGAGGATGTTATGCTCCTCCCAACCTGGGCTGAGGGGAGGCCTGCCCTGCGGGGCAAGGAGCCCACAGCCACCCCTTTCTGCCTCCCAGGTAAGCCCGCCAGGTTCAGGCCAGAACCCCGCCAGGCTGAGGCAGGGGGCGCCAGACGCTTGGGAGGGCAGATCCCCCGGGTTGTGCGGGAGGGGGAAGGGCTGGAGGCCCACTGGGCCTCAGCTGCCGCCCCCTAGTGGCCGGGTGACGGGGGTTTGCCCTGCGTGCGATGGTTAATGACTGTTTCTTGTCTTGTCTCTTTTCATGCCTGCTCTTTAAACTGTATATTGGCACAACGCCGTCTGAAAAACTCATCCAATCAAAATGCACTATGAAATTCATTTGTTCATCCATGACATGGTCTGTGTGTTCATACACCAATGACTATCTCCCAACCCACCACCCCCACTCCCCGCCCGGGAACCGAAACCCATTGGTGTTTTGGCACTGGTTACAAATCAACCTAAAAAACGCTGAACACGCCTCCCCAACTGCCCCCGCCCGCCCGCTCCCCCTCCATCTTCAACATCTGCATCTAGAATCCGGTTGGTCTTACTTCTTTCTGAAGTCTAAATGCCTTACATTAACTGTGAACGCATCTTCTCGTACCAGCACTGCACGTCCCGCCCTGGGCTTTCTGGACTTGGGTTGCCTGATGCATCCCGCCCTCCCCCAGCACCCCCACCCCCTCCTTTCTGTCCGTCCCCCCCCCCCCCCCCCCCCCCCCCCCTCCTGCAGTCTCTCTCTCTCTCTCTCTCTCTCTCTCTCTCTCTCTCTCTCTCGTTTTTACTGGGCTCTGAGTTGGGGTTTTCTGTGTGGGTTGGTTTGCGTCTTTTGCAAAGCAAAGGGTTTGCTCCAGCAGGACTCATCAGCTGGGTGGGCCTCCCGCCCCATCCCGTACACGCGTCCCTACACGCCGAGCCCCTGCAACACCCAGACATCGCTCCTGTCCCCCTCTGATCAGCTCCATGGGGCCTGGGCCCCGGGAAACTCCAGGCCCATGGGTGTGACTTTCTAGAGATGTGAATCTCCCAAGTCCAAGGAGGTCGGAGGGCCGGACAGCAGGCAGGCAAACACTCCCAGACAAGGGAAACACGGAAGGGCCAGGACTCGGGCCGACCAGACGAGACCCTCTCCCGGAGCCCCGGCCTTCCCGTGCTCACATAACCGCCCCCATACACACAGTCACAGCACACAGGTGCCCTCGCCCCTTTCCCACATGCGCCCTCTCTCTCCCTTCCTCTCTTGTTCTTGTGCTCCTCCTCTCTCTCCTCTGCCCACGACACACACACACACACACACACACACACGCACGCACACCTGTCCCTCCCGGTTACATCCATCCAGCCTGCCCCCCGCATGCCCTGTCACAGCACACTCCGTCACCACCTCTGTCACCTCACGGATTCGGCTCCTTGCTCACTTCTCATTCTGGTACCTTCCATCTGCCTCCGCCCCACACCCGCCACCTCAGAGCCCCGTTGAAGGACTCCCGGAACGGCATCTCTGCGCCAGGACCCCTCCCCACCCCCAACCAGTACCACATGCAGTCATCCGCCAAACAAACGTTGAAGGATTGCAAATTGGGTGCCCCAAGTGGAATGGCGGGCTGAAGCGGACCACATCACTGACACCGCCTCGCGGGTCGAAGTGGGAAAGCTGGGCATTGGCCGAATAGGCACTCAGAGCCACCTGAAGTTATAACTGGGTCCAGAGCTAAAGAATGAGCAGTGTTAACAAGGCAAAAGAGCGGGGGGAAGGGCATTTGAGGCCCAGAACAGCACGGGCAAAGGCCCTGTGTCAAGAGGAATCATGCAGGGGTCGGGGTCTGCAAGTTGAGGGGGTGTGGCTGGAGCAAAGAGAGGGAAGGAAGGCTGACCCAGGAAAAGTGAAGAGGGGGGAAGGGGATAAGCCCCTGGGGCCTAGCGGAAGCCGGGGAGCATTTAGAGCAGGGGTAGCATTGGAAGTGTGATTAGACAGGATGGTGAGGCTGGGAGGCAGCAGCCAGTGGCCAGGGTGGGGGGGGGGGGGGGGGGGGGCTGGGCCGCAAGGGGGAATCCCCAGCGAGAGGGGACTGGCCGTCTGAGCAGGGGCTTCTCCGGGACCCGGGGATGGGTTGGGTCTGGACTGGAGAGATCAGAGTCTGGCTTGGAGATAGAATCTAGGGAATGCCAGAAGAGGAGCAGGTTAGGAGAAGAGAAGAGGTGTAGAGCACAGCCGTGGCGGGTCTGAGGTGCCTTTAAGAGCACCCTGGAAGAAGTCAGGCCAGGCGAGTGGTTATGGGGTCTGGAGCTCAGAGGCAAAGTCGGCTGAGATGGGGGCTGCCGGGGGCAGGATTTCTCTGGAGCCCTCAGGTGGCTGGTTCCCATGTCTTTCTGAGCTCTCGCGCCCCTGAGCACCACAAGCCTTCCGGGGCCTGCATCCCACCCCAATCGCCCTTGAACCAGGAAGCACAGGGCAGCCTTGAAGGACAGCATAGCTGCTCCTTCGGGGCTTGTGGATGGAAAAGCGGGAGCTAGGAAGAGGGAAGTCGCCAGTTGTGCGAGCACTTGAAGGACTCGATGCAGAACCAAGAAGAGATGGCGGGCAGATGAGTTCCTTCCCCTACCCTGTCACCTGGACCTCTGTCATCTCCACCCCCTACCTCCCCCATGTGTCTCCTCCCTCAGCTCCAAGAAGGGCAGCATGTTCTCTGCACGCGTCTCCCTGCAACACCCCCTTGCTTCTCCCGCATGGTGACAGGCTCCCCCCTGCTCTACCCTGAGCCCCCGGAGGCTGCTCCAGGGCCCGCCTGCTTTTGCATGCTGGGCAGAGTCCCCATGTTATGACCCGCCCCGTGAAGGGATGGCTTGTACTCTGGGGATGGTCGGGAGGGGCTGGGGACACCTGGGCCATCGGCCCCGTCCCCAGGTAGAGCTGGGTGGCCAGGCAGGGCTGGGTGTCAGGTCAGCTGGCCACCGGGGGTGACTCTCAGCTGAGCTGGGTGTGGGAGCGTATTCGAGGCCCTTGGGACATTCTCATGGTGGTTGGGCCCAGTATGGTCAAGGTAGGATCTCCCAGCCCCCACCCCTGTCCTAGAGGCCTAAGGACCAACTGATGTGTCCCCAGAGGCATCCTAGACTTGGCCAGCAAATCCAGAGGCCTCTTGGAGCCCCAGAAATTTCTCGGACCCCCATCCCTGCCTCTCAGCTCCCAGGCCCGGAGCTAGGGCAAGATACAGTAACTGGGAAGGATCCTGGAGGATCCTGGAGGGCACGTGTGGCCTGTTTCAGGGGGCCAGCCACATCTGAGCCCCAGCTAACTTTTGCCAACCCGGAAGCAGGTCCAGGGTTGCCAGCAAGTCAGATTTGGGGCAGAAGTCAGACTTTTAAACACTGGCAACTATTTTTCATCGAAACAAAACAAGCTGCCGAGGCCCGACAAGACAGCTCCGTCAGCCAGATGTGGTCCATTTGTGACTTTGAGCTTCCTGCCCCCCACCCAGCGGCGACCCTGAGGCCCCAGCAGGCACGCCCCCCCCCCCCTGGGGCGGCCAGCCAGCGCCCCGTCTCCGCCTGGTCTCTTCGCTCCCCTCCCAGTTGGCTGCCCCCTTCCCTGGGAAGTTCTCCCGGCGGCGGCGGCTGGGCGGGAGGAGGGAGAGGCAGTGACTAGACAGGGGGCCCCTGAGCTGAGGCAGGGTCCACCCAGGGAGGTCCTGGGGGCAGGGACGGCCCCACCTCCAGCCCCGGCCCCTCGGTGGGCCTGGGCTGTTTGCCAGCTCACCCACCCACGGGCGCTGCGTACTTCCTGCTTCCCGCAGGCCTGGTCCCGAGCTACTCCACCCAGCCCCAGAAGCTGAGAAGCCATCCCTGAGAGGGGGGAAAAGGGCCCCAAATGCATCTTCTCGACTCAGCGGGCAGCGAGGACTCGCCCTGCAGCCGACCAGCCCCAGCTCCCTCCCGTCCTCCCCATTCCCGCTCGCCAAGGGGGTAAGAAAAGATGCTCTTTTGCTTCTCCGATTGGCTCAAGCCGCTGCTCCTCTTGGCCGTGGGGTGAGGTCAGGGCGGGCAGGAGCGGGTGGGCAGCTCTACAGGGCAGGGCAGGGCAGGTGCCCGTTGAGTCCCACGACAGATGCATTTCTGGCCCGGAGCGTAACATGCCCTGGGAACCCGCACATGTCCGCCAGGCCTGAGCGTGCTGGCTACCCCCACCCCGCCCTGGTGTTTGTGCATCGTACACGTGTGATGGATTCGGCAACTTGACCCGCTTGTGTCCTATCGTCTCAGTGCATTTGGTTGTTGGGAGAAACAAAAACCATCTCGATTTTTTTCCTGATTGGATGATTCGGATATATTTTCTTTTCCTTGTTCTTTTGTTATTTCTTCCCCACCCCCACCCCACCCGGTTCCTTTCTCTTCCTTCCTTTTTCTTTCCTTTCCCCCATTGCGGGTGGGGCTGGCCGGGAGGGTTTATGCTTTTGAGTTGCCTCTTCCTTCCTCCCCCCCCATCCCCCCCCCCCACCACCACCTCCCAAACTTTGTTCCCTTTTCGACGTTTTTTCCTCCGCACCATTGCATTAAGTAGTGCTTTCTCTCCCTCCTTATTTGGGGTCTGGCTTGCTTTTCCTGTTGGTTGGCTTCATGTAGGGGCCTCTGTGAGTGGTGACGGCTCTGAGCCCCTGGGGGTGGGTGGACGGTCACCCCGTTTCTCTCCATCTCCCCAGAATAACTTCATCAACTTGAGTTTCCTCCGCCTCTTCCGAGCTGCCCGGCTCATCAAACTCCTCCGACAGGGTTACACCATCCGAATTCTTCTCTGGACCTTTGTGCAGTCCTTCAAGGTGAGCCCCTGAAGCCGGCCTGGGGCTGAGAAGATCATACCCCCCATCCCTGCTCTGGCTGAGAGTACAAATCGGGTGGAAATGCGTGTGTGGTGCACTTTGTTGAGAGTCTGTTTCTCTAGACTGCCTGCTCCTGGGGCGGCTGGAGAGCTCCAAGGGGAATCCCCTTGATACCCTGCCACCATGGCCTCAAAGAGGCCCACCAAAGGGGACCAGCCCTGGCACCACTCTGGCACAGCCTGGGACCGCCCAACCCTGTGGGGTGGTTCTCTGGGACAAGGGAGGGAAATGGTGTGGCCGAGAGGCGACCCCCCCTGCCCGCACTCTCCTTCATTGCCTTCCTTCCCACCAGGCCTTGCCTTATGTCTGTCTGCTGATCGCCATGCTTTTCTTTATCTACGCCATCATCGGGATGCAGGTGAGTGCCCACCCCTAATGTTCCCAGAGCCCTCCCTGGGACGGCCACCGTCCTCAGGCCGGGCGGGTCAGGGGGACCCAGTTTGGAGAGACCGCCATGGGGATTGAGTGGGGTTTCCCTGGAGCCGTTGAGGGCATGGCTGCCCCCGGTCATCACGCTCCGATTCCCCAGGTGTTTGGCAACATCGGCATCGACGTGGAGGATGAGGACAGTGATGAGGATGAGTTCCAAATCACTGAGCACAATAACTTTCGGACCTTCTTCCAGGCCCTCATGCTTCTCTTCAGGTGAGAGAGGGGACGCGCTTTCAGCCTCCGCTTCTGGCGGGGGCGTGCCCTCTTCCTCCTCTTCCTGTAGGGGGCGTGTCCTCTCCCTCTTCTGGTGGGGGGCGTGTCCTCTTCCTGTAGGGGGCGTGTCCACTCCCTCTTCTTCTGGTGGGGGCGTGTCCTCTCCCTCTTCTGGTGGGGGCGTGTCCTCTTCCGTAGGGGGCGTGTCCTCTCCCTCTTCTGGTGGGGGCGTGTCCACTCCCTCTTCTTCTTGTGGGGGCTGTCCTCTTCCTCCTCTTCCTGTAGGGGGCGTGTCCTCTCCCTCTTCTTTTGGTGGGGGCGTGTCCTCTTCTGTTCCAGTGAGGGTTGGGCTGGCCTTGCGGGGGGCGGGGGGGGGGAGTGGTGGCGGCAGGGACACTGGCTGGGCAGAAGCTGAAGGCCCAGGGACACAAGTGCAGAAGGCATTTTCAGACATTACCTCACTGAATCCTGACCATCCTGTGAGGTGGGGATTCTCGGCAATCCCATCGACAGGTAAGGAAATTGAGGCTTATAGACCCTGAGGCTTGATTCTTAATCCTGGCTGCACATTAAGAGTTCTTTCATTTACTCATCAGAGATTTACTGAGCACCTACTGTGTGCCAGGCATTGCAGAAGGGCCTGGCAACAAAGCAGAAAGAGATAGTCTGTGCCATCCGGATGCTTCTATTCCCATGGGGGAGAAAGGCAATCAGTGAGCTAATGATGGAGAGTGCTAGAAGGGGATAAAAAAGGTTAAGAGGGAAGTGGACGCAAAAGAACAAATAGTGAGTGATTCTACTTATAGGAGGTACCTAGAAAGGGCAAATTCATAGAGAGGAAACAGACCAGATATTGCCAGGGGCTCCACAACTGGACAGTGGAGAGCTAATGTTTAACGGATACAAGTTCCCAGTTTGGGAGAGATGAAGATTCCAGACGTGGACAGTGGTGATGGGTGCACAGCATTGTGAATGTACTGAACGCCACTGAACTATACCTTTATTAATAGCTAAAATGATCAATTTTATGTTATACATATTTGGGTACAATAAAAAAAGTTCTAATTTAGCAACAACTAAAGGAGCGGAGGCTGGTAGGTCACGCCTCCCTGGAGGCAGGTGACACGTGGAAGAAATAGCTGACAGAGGAAGCCGTGTGGATATCTGAGGAAGGGCAATCCAGGAAGAAGGTATAGCAAGTGCAAAGGCCCTGAGGCAGGAACGCGGCTGCCATGTTTGGGGACAGCAAGGATCCCAGTGTGCCTGGAACAGAGAGACCTAGGGAGAAGGTAGGAAGAGGTGACTACTGCCTGGAGGGACGGGAGCTCTTAAAACATACCTGCTTCCCCAGGCCCCACCCCAAACCAACTGAAACGAAGTCTGTGGGAGTGGGGCTTTGGTGCCAGCATTGTTGAAAGGCTCCCCGTGAACTTTAATGCACAGCCAAAGGATGAGAATCACCTCTGTTAGTTCCCGGAGAAAAAAGGTGCTTTACCTTGGACTTGAACTCACGCCAGTCCAACCCAGAGCCCGGTGCTCGGCCTCCCTGGGGGGGTATTAGTGTCCAGGACTGGGTGCCCAGGTCCCTGATGCCCCCTCTCTGTTCTCAGGAGTGCCACTGGGGAGGCTTGGCACAACATCATGCTTTCCTGCCTCAGTGGGAAGCCGTGTGATAAGAACTCTGGCATCCTGACTCCCGAGTGTGGCAATGAATTTGCTTACTTCTACTTTGTTTCCTTCATCTTCCTGTGCTCGTTTCTGGTGAGTCTGTGGACATGTGAGGGTGGGCTTCCTCACCTGGCTCCCACTCAGGGGCACGGGTTTCTCTAGAACATGGCTGTGCGGCAGATTTGCTCCCTCCGAAGCGTCTCTGAGCCCGCTGGGGATTAGGTTAACCGGGGTTTCTCGACGTCAGCACTGTTGACACTTGGGGCTGGCTCACTCTCTGTCCTGTGTGCTGCGGGGTCTTTAGCAGCATCCCTGGTCTCCACCCCGGTCTCCTACCAGCTGTTGATCAGCAAATGTGCCTTCAGATATTGACAGTGTTCCCAGGGATAGAGGGGAAGGGCAGAATCTCCCCCACCCGAGAACTGCTGGGTTATACCGAGGGAAAGCCTAGTGGTGCTGAGAGCTGGTCCCCCCGCCAGTCTAGTTACACAGGATGCTAGTTATGTTCTCCCCTCTCCCTGGAGCAGTGAGAAGAACAGAAACCATCTAGGTATTAGGTGTCTTCAGTGGAGGAGAGTTAATACAGGGATTGGCTACATGGGGTTGAAAGAGAAATAGAAAACCCCGAAGCCACCAAGAATTACTGGCTGTGGGAGGCAAGGGCTGGGGAATTAAAAGGACAAGAGGGTGTACTGACCCACCCCGCTGCCCCTGGCACCGCTGAGGGGGTGCCAGCACCGTGGTGGTCCGTTGCCCCTAGACCATTGCAGACGGTGATGGTTTCCTGCGGCTGCTGTGAAAAAGGACCACAAACTTGGGGGCAACAAAGATTGATCCTCCCACAGTTCCGGAGGCTAAAACCGATCAAGGCGTTGGCAGGGCCCTGCCCCTTCCAAAGGCTCTAGGGGAGAATCCTTCCCGGCCTCTTCTAGCTTCTGGTGGCCCCACGCGGTCCTTGGCGTGTGGCCACATCCCTCCAGTCTCTGCCTCTGCCTTCGCATGGCCTCTCCCCTGTGCGTGTGCGTCCAGATTTCTCTCTTTTGGGGGACAGAAGTCAGATGGGATCAAGGGCCCGCCCTGATCCCGTATGACCTGTTCCTAACTTGACGACATCCCAAAAACCCTTTTCCCAAATAAGATTACACTCACAGCTCCCAGGGGTTAGGATTTGAACATGTCTTTTGAGGGGGACACAATTCAACCCACAATATAGGAAAAGGAGTCCCTTCTCCTGTCCTTCCCGGTCTGGTTTCCTGACCGTGGCTCCCACTGGCAGGGTATAAGAAGCCAGCTGCTGAGGGAGTGTAGACGTGTGCAGACCCCAGCCAGACGCCAGCGTCTGTCAGCAGAAGCCCAGCACCCTCTCCCTCTTCACACCAGTGGCCTCACACGGAGAGATTTGCAGCCTCTATCTCCCAGCATCTACAGCTGCTGACCCGGAGGGTCCGTTGTCCAGTTCCAAATCCCCGGAAGAGTCTGAAAGGGCCAGCCCAGTCTCTGGTCAAATGGCCACCCTTGTCCAAGCAGCTATGGGTACATGTGGGGACAAGATCTTATAATACAGCCCATCTTGGAAGGGCAGGCCCCTAGAGGACATCTACACTTGACCATCAGCCCCCCAAGGGCAGGGATTTCTTTTTTGTTCGCTGCCAGGTCCCCAGCACCTAGGACAGCAACTGGTGCACAGCAGGTGCTCAATCGATATCACGAAGCTGAGTTAAAAACTGAGTGACTGAAGTTAAGGACAGCGAGGATTATGAGTTATTTGTTAAGCACCTACTATGTTTACGTCTCAACATTTGTTTAATACCTACTACATGCCAGGCACCGGGGTACAAGGGCAGAACGTGGTTCTCTCAGTCTGCAGGGGTGATAGGCAGACAGGTCGGCAGGCAACAGCAGTGTGGTCTGATATGTGCTGTGATGGAGGCGCTAGGACCTGTTTTAATCAAATTGGTTGCAAGCCGCAGAAATTTAACTGAAGTAAGCAGCATATACAGTTCACCGACTTGTGTAACTGAAGGGTCAGGCGAGGCTGGAGCCAGACAAGCGGACTCCATCCTCTTTGCTCTTCTCCACACTGGCTCCATGCCCAGACTTTCTCCTTGTGGAGGCAAAATGGCGGCCGGAGCGTCAGCACAAATCCCAGGGAAGGCTCTCATTGGCCACCTTGGGTCACGTGCCGCCCCCCCCCAACCAATCACAGATCTGGGTTACATGACTGCTGCCTGTGGAGCCATAAAGTGGGGATCGGCCACGCCCAGCTACAGCCTCTTAAGTATAAAGGAGGGAGTTCCCCCAGATGCTGCTACCCATAGAGAGACAGATCGTGATGTTCCCTAAAGGAGCAACATTTGCAAAGACTTAGAGGCAAGATGATGCAAGACCCCCACGTGCTAAGGGCTAAAAGAATATGTGAGAAGGTGCCACCGGAGGCAGACGGGGGCAGGAAAATTCACCCATTCATCCATCCATCCATCCATCCATCCACCCAAGAAATATTTGCTTACTGTGTGCTGGGACTGGGAATACAGCCCGCAAGAAGCACTCGCTTTGGCCTTGTTGGGGGCCAGGTGTGGGAAGATTTGGGGCCATGGCGGTCCCTTGGGGTTGGCCCCCATTTCACATAGCCTCTCCCCCCTCTCTCTCCAACTCTCTTTGTCCATCATCGTGGGTCTTTGTCTCTTTGTATTTCTCTCTGTCTCCGCCTCTGTCTCTCTCTGTCCCGTCTCCATATTGCCATCTGTGTCTGGACTCCTTGTGTGAGTCTGTGTCTTTCCTCTCTAACCCCTCCCCCCCCATCTTTCTCTTTCTCCGTCTCCCTTTCCCCATCTCACCTCTCTCCCTCTCTCTCTCTCATCTCTCATCTCTCTCTCTCTCTCTCTCCCTGGGCCTCTGTGTCTGTGTGTTTGGGTCTGTCTCGCTCTCCCCCACTCCTTCCTGGCCCCCGGGGTCCCCACAGATGCTGAACCTCTTTGTCGCTGTCATCATGGACAACTTTGAGTACCTCACCCGAGATTCCTCCATCCTGGGCCCCCACCACCTGGATGAGTACGTGCGTGTCTGGGCCGAGTACGACCCCGCAGCGTGGTAAGGAGTCACCCAAGTCCTTCAGCCACATCGCCCGCCTTTCTCTGGCACCAAAGCACCCTAGGCTAGGCCAGGGCCCAGACTTTGGGGCGCTGGGTCCCTAGGGAGCTCACCAGGACCTCAGAGGGGTCAGCCTGGAGGAAAGAGATGAGATTCAGTGCCCTCCCACACTACAAGTGAATTGGTCGGGTACACCCCTGCCCGAGGCCCAGGCTTTCTGGGAGATGAGGAAAGGGATCGAGCATTGAGGATTTTGAGAATTTTGCCTCCCGTGAATCTCCCCTGCCCCTGCCTGAGAGGCCTCCGGATGATGAGGACAAGCAAGCCAGGGAGGAAGCCAGAGGCCTCTCAGCCTCTGCTCTACTGGGAGCTGTGGGAAAGGGGCCGGCCTGGCTCCCTGGGCAGATGGGCTTGGCCGTGAGTTTGGAGTCGTGCTGGTACAAGTGATCACACAAATCACGGTCGCAAGGGGCGCGAGCTCTCCTACTCTTCGGCACCCGAGTGCTCCCTCCTGACTGACAGGTGGTGGCTCCAGAGGGTGGTCTCCACCCAGTGCATGCATGGAACAGCGTGACGCCTTGCGGGACGCTCAGAGGAGCAATCCTGAAGCTCAGAACCCACCCACCGCTAACCGGGGAGTCTAGTTCAGACTGGGCTTGGGGCCTGAGAAGGCGTTAATGGGGCCCCTCAGCAGTGTGGGTGCTGGAGGGGAGGCCTCAGGAGAAGGTGGGGAGGAGTAGGGAGGAGTCCATCTTTGCCCTTCCTGCAGCCCCAGACAAGCCCTCCGTGAGACCGAGGGCCTGGGGTGAGCCACGGGTCTGGGGCTTGACTTTTGGCTCGTTCCTAACTCTTCGTCTTTTGATTTTAGGTCACAGCAGGTGGATGCTGTCCCCTTGTCCTCTCCTCCACGAGCTCCCCCTCCCCCCAGTGTAGCCCATGTAGCTTGTGGAGAAGGGAGACGCAGAGAGAACCCCGGGGGGAGGGCCCCCCCCCACCACCACCAGCCCAGAACTGTCACACACCCCAACCGAAACCCTCTGCCCCGGGTCTGCGAGTGTTCAAGCCAAGGGGTCCCCAACCCCTGGCATCATGACCTCGCCGTGTGCGCGGGGGACAGCCTGACCCCTACCTCCACTAACCCCTGTCTTCTCCTTTCAGCGGTCGGATTCATTATAAGGATATGTACAGTTTATTGCGCGTGATATCTCCCCCTCTCGGCTTAGGCAAGAAATGTCCTCATAGGGTTGCTTGCAAGGTTTGATTTCCACTAAAACCTGCTAGCATCCATGGAATGAGTGTGGCTTGGGGTTCTTCAATATATATATTTCATATATATATATATATATATATCTAAAAAACAGAGCCATCTCTCTTTCTTGCATTAAACTAGAAAATTCTTAGCCAACAGAATGCAGTCACGTAGACTCGATGAAGCATGGAACATATCTCTCCGTTCCCTTCAGCCATTTCTGCTTGCTGTTAGCTGAAGCTGCCCATCCCAGGGTCTCAACGGCACCCCAAATCAGACACATCCGGGGGGGTCGGAAGTGTGCATTGACCCCCCCCCTCAACCCCCCCTCTCTCCCCCCTCCCCCCTTCGCCTCCCAAAGCCCCCAGCCCTCCTCCCGCCGCCCCAGCGCCCCCCTCCCCGTCTAGGCCCCCTCAGAGACCAGCCTCAGCCAAACCAGAGAACTTTCACCCGATTTTTAAAATAACACTGAGCCAAAGCGTTGTTCCAGGCGCTCCAAAACGAGAACTGCCCCCTCTCCTCCACGCCCCACCAGAACCATAGCTCAGAGTCAAAACTGAATCTGACTTTTCTCTTTTCTCTTTCTCTCTCCCTGCTCGTGAGCAGTGAAATAATCTTTTTTTTTTTTAATTCCCTCCTCTTCCATTTTTTTTTCTCCTGTTTTCCCTTGATTTGAAATACCTATTTTATTGTTCTCTGCATCTTTCTCTCTCTATTTTTTCGGCTCGTGTGGCTTTTTTGTTTGTTTGGTTTTTGGTTTTTTTTGTTTTTTTTTTGTTTTTTTTTTTTTTTGGTTTGGTTCCTGCTTTTGTTTGGTTTTTTTTTTGTTTGTTTTTGGTTTTGTTTTTTGGGGTTGTTTTTTTTTTTTCGGTTTCTTCCTCTCCATCCCCCCCCCCCACCCCTCCCTTTGGTTCTCCGTTCCCACCCCGTTTTGTTTTCGGTGCTGCTAGGGGCCGCATGCCTTACCCGGACATGTATCAGATGCTGAGACACATGTCTCCGCCCCTGGGTCTGGGGAAGAAGTGTCCGGCCAGAGTGGCTTACAAGGTAGTCTACCCTTGCCGACCACTAGCGTCGGGCACTGGGGATTTTCCAGTGCTGACCAGGAACGACCAGCCGAGTTTCTTCTTCCCGAGTTACTCTTCTTCTCCTTTTTTTCCTTTTCTTTTTCTTTTTTTCTCCCCCTTTCCTCCTCGAGTAAATGGATCATGACCGTCCCTTTGACTCTAAGCAGCACACTGTGTCCGTCTTTTCTGATGAGTGTGGTTTGGTGTTTTGAGACTCCATTATGGCCGACACGCCGGGGGGGGGGGGGGGGGGGGGAGCCCCCCCGGTCCCCTCGCACCTGGTCCCCTGGGAACCAAATTGGACACAAACATGCTTCGGAGGGAACACCGCCTCGCCTCCTTTCTGCCCACCCAGAGCGGCCCCCCCCACGCCCAGGCCGGGGCAGGTGCCTCGCAGCAGGGGGCTTTGGCCCCAACAAGGCGAGGCCCTGCCCCCCCCCCACTATTTTTCACCCCGGGCCCCCAGGCCCAGCAGCAACCCCCCCCCCCCACCATGTACACCTGAAGCTGATCTCTGACCTAGGGCCTTGGGGGATTCAAGACCTCCCGAGGAGTACCCAGAGCCTCTCCTCCCTCCACCTCTCCCTCCCCCCCAAAATTGCTTCCCAAGCCCCCATCCCTATGCCACCCATCCTCCCCTAGACACCCCAACATGCCTCTCCATTGTTCCAGAGTGGGCAGGCAGGCCGCAGCTGGACCCCTGGACCGTGGCACCCTGATGCAGGCCATGCACGCTGCCTTGGCGGGGGCCTGGGGCGGGCAGGCACCATGGCCGATCGGGGGATGGTGCATGTTGGCTGAGGGTGCAAGGGTCCCGCCGCCAGGCGGCTGGGCCGGGCCGCCCCTCCGGACCCCTGTCCCGGAATCTCCCTTGGCACCCAAGGACAGATGCTCTGTTCCCTCCAGCTCATCCACGAGAAGTTCAGGGATGACCTTTGAAATTGCCTCCCGCCTCCCGGAAAATGACCCCGTCATCCTGCTCTCCCATCTACCCCGGCCCACCTTGTGTCTGCGAGAGTCCTCCCTCCCCTTCTGTTAGTGCCATCCCTTCCTGCCTCTCTAGCCGTCTCACTGCAGCCTCATCCCTCCTCCTCCTCCTTCCCGATCAAGGCTGGAAAGGGGCTGCCCCCCGCCCCCCACGCCTCTCCCTCCTCTCGCTTTCCTTTTGTCCCTTCTCTTGGTGTTTAGCTGTGTGCATGTGTGTATGAGAGAGAGAGAGAGAGAGAGAGACAGTCCCCTTCGCTTCCTGGGCTCTGTGCAGGGCCACCAGGAGTCCATAAGGCACCTTTGTGCAACTCTGAAAAGGACACCCTTTCCACAGAACATTTGGTCTGTTGGAAAATGGTTGTAATCCACCCATGTGGTAAGAACAGGAAACTTCTCGGTCATCGCCTGAGAAGTTGCCATTCAAATACACAAATGCGTGACTTCTAAGTCGGTGAGCCTTTTGTGCAGCGCACAACCTGCAGTTGTGTGTGTTTCTGTGTCTACCGCCTCCCTCCCCGCCTCCCCGCCCCAGTCCCTCTCGTGTGTCCAGTTCTGGGTTTGCCAGCCCTCTCCCCGTCTCCAGCTCTGTGTTTCCCGCTGACCTGCGTCTGAATCCCCCCCCCTCCCTCCCCGCACCGTGAACACCTAATCCACCCTCAACCCCCATTTCCATGCCACCTCAGCCTGGGCTGGTGCCCACCGGTCCAGCATCCTCTCCTATATCACCAAGCACGGGGGACAGAGCCCCTGCTTGGGACATGGGGAGTCTTTTCTTCCCCAGGCCGCGGGAACGCCCCCTCACCCCTTCCCCTTGCCATCACACAGAGCCAAGATCCGGACATGCCCCTGAGATACACTTTCCACGGAGCTATGAATGAGTCTCGAGATTCCGTCTGCATGCGCGCCCCTGTCTGCCGTTCTGTGTGTCTGTGCCTCGCTGCATGTCCGCGAGGGGCCGCCCCGTCCGCGGGGGGGCCGCCTGCCTGCCGCTTCTCAGAGGAATGATGTGGTCTGTGCCCATCTGGTCTGGTGTGGGCCGAGCCGGGGCGGGGGGGGGGGGGGGGGGGGGGGGGGGAGCCGGCGGCCCCCCCGGCGGCTGTGGCCGTGGACCCCTGTGCCTGGCTGCTGCACGTGCTGCTGAGATCCGGCTTGCTCTCTTCTTTGGGGTCGGAACGGAACGGAGTCGTCCAGAAGAACTCTGGGGCAGGGCGGGGTCTGGGCCAACCTGGGGACATGCCAGCTCTCGCGTCCGGCGTGCGGGAGAGGGGAGGGCAGGGGCTCCTGGTGTAGCCGAGCCCCAGAGCCCTCCCCACAGGCCACAAAGGGGAATCCGTAAATGGAGCCCTGGAGACAGGTAGCCTGAGGGTGGGGTCGCCTCAGCCACTGCCTTCAGAGTTCTTCCTGGGGCTCCCCAGGTAGTGTGGGTCTGGCTCATGGGGGACCGGGAGGGGTACCTGGGAATGACTGCCCTCGCCTTTGGTCTTCTGTAGAGGCTCCTTCGCATGGATCTGCCCGTGGCCGATGACAACACCGTCCACTTCAATTCCACCCTCATGGCCCTGATCCGCACAGCCTTGGACATCAAGATCGCCAAGGGTAAGGGCAGGGACGGGAGCAGGGAGGTGGGACCGGATGGAATTGGGGCCTGGAAGGGGAGAGCAGCGGACCGCCGGGGATCCCACTCCCCGCCTGAAACCAGAGGAGCCCCTGGCCCGTCCCGGTCTCCCCTCACTCACCCACTCAGCCGGCAAACGTCTCGTGCACGCTTCCTGCGTGCCGGCCAGTGCTATATGCGGGGGGGGGGGGGGAGGGGACGTGGCAGTTCACGCTTCCAGTGGGAGAGGCTTCCCTGAGGAGGTTCTGAAGGAGTCATGTGGACACGTGGGGAGAAAGTGCCCCAGCAGGTGCCAAGGCCCTGAGGTAGGAGGCCACCCGTGGCCGTGCTGAACTGCCTTGCCCTCTGAGCGAGCGGGGGTGCCTGCAGCCTCCAAAGCAGAGGAGGCACCTGACCTGACTCACACTTGAACAGGCTCCCTCTGGCCGCGGGGCAGAACGGACCGGGAGGAGGTCAGCGTGGAGGCCACTGACCCAAAAATGATCCCAGTGAAAGCAGGATGGCTGCCTAGACTCGGGGGGGGGGGGTGTGTGTGGAGTGTTCAGAGTCCGGCCGTGTCCTGGGAGCTGGCCCACGCCATGGCCGATGCAAGGTGTGAGGCAGAGAGAGGAGTCAAGGCCACCCCCAGGGGCGAGGGCCTGAGCAGCCGAAGGACAGAGCCGCGGCTGCCTGAGACGAGGAAAAGGTGGGAGGGGCAGGTTTGGGGCGAAGGAAGGGCAGGAGGTCGGTGTCGGCCTGGAGACGCGGTGCGGGCAGGGGGCTCTCCCGCGGATGCTTCCGGTGGGGAACGCCTCCCCAGGAAGGTTCTGAAGGCGAGGTTAACGCGTCTTCCCGGCTGGGCTGGAGATGCAAAGTCAGGAGACATCAGATGCCGACACATCTTAAGCCAGGGGACTGGACGAGCTCGGCAAGGAGATAAGTGTGAACTGAGAGGCCCCAAGGACAGCCCGGGGCCACCGCAGTGTTAGAGGTGACCGGGGAGGCGAGTGAAGGCCGGGCCAGCGTGGGCCCCCGAAGGGTGTCTCCAGCACGACCGTTCCCGCCCAACAGCCAAGGAAGACAAGGACCGAGAGCGAGCAGTGGATTTCATGACGGGCAACTCTGGCGGAGGGGGTCAGAGCCCCCCCTGCCTTGAAACGGGGTCTAGAGGCCTGACAGGAGACCAGATGTGACTTGGCAGGTGATGGGACAGCCGGGCAGAGAGAGAGGTGCACCGGTCGCCAGGGAGAGGGAGTGTGGGAAGGGGGGGCGGGCAGGTCGATGACCGTGTCGTCCAGCAGAGGGCCGGAAGCTGGGGAGCTAAAGAGAAAGGTCAGGGCTCCACCAGCTGAAGCCACCGGGAGTTCCATCCAGGGTCCCCAGGGGAGGGAGAGCCGGGGCCGGAGGGAGAGCAGGTTGAGGACGGACAAAGTTAGGGCCAGGAAGCATGCTGGCGAAGGTACAAAAGCAGAAGGAGCCCCCGGAGAGAGCAAGAAAGATCGGAAAGGGCCAAGATGAGGCTCAGGGGACAGCAGAAGGGGGGGGTGGGGCCATCCCCCTGGAAGTCCCGTCTCCTGCAGGAAGTCGGAGGTGAGCGGCTCATGCTTACGGGGCAGCTCCGTGCACGACGGAAGTCCGGGCCCGGTTTCTGGCTGTTCGTGGCTCTGTGCCCCCAGGACTGTTTCCCCATCGTTGGGGTGGAAGCTGGTCCAGGTCCCAGCCCAGGGAGGGGAGGGAGCACAAGGGTGGGTGGCAGTTTTCTGGGTGAGAAATCGAGTGAGAGGGTCGTGTTCTGTGGCCTCATCTCGCCCACCTGCCCGTCCGCGCCGTAAACCTGGGCAGGTGAGGCCACCCTCCCCGAGCCTCCGGCCATGTATTCGCCAGCGTAAATGGAACGGCTTAAAACATCTGCTTTTTAGCTCTCGGTTCTGTAGGTCAGAGGCCTGGGAGGGCTCAAATGGGTTAGTGTGACCCATTTGAGGGTCCCCCCAGGGCCAAAATCTCGCTGTTGGCCGGGCTGGGCTCTTCTCAGGAAGCTCGGGGGGGCGGGGGGGGGGGGGGGGATGCATTTCCAAATTCATTCAGGTCTTGGCAGAATTCAGTCCCTTGTGGCTGTGGGACGGAGGTCCTGTTTCTTCGCTGGGATTTAGCCAGAGGTTACGCTGAGCGCCCGGGGACGCACCTGATCTCTGACTTCTTCTGTCGCCAGCCAGAGAGAATACTCGGCTTTTCGGTGTCTCGCCTGATTAGGTCAGGCCCACCCAGATCAGCTCTGTGTCTGACAGTCAGCCGACTCAGGACTTGAATTACTTTTGCAGAGCCCTTTCACAGCAGCCCCCTAGACTAGCGTTTGATTGGACAGCCAGAATCTTAGGACAGGAGGCAGGGGCGGCTTTAGAATTTGGCCTGCCGTGGTTCCCTCGCCTGTAAAACGGGTCTAACAGCGCACCCACTCTCGGTATGTGATGCTTTGGTGGCCCGGCTGCTGTTTCTCTCTGGGGAACCTGTTCAGGGGTCCCAAGGGAACCCAAGACTCGGGTTCAGTAATTGACTAGAAAGACTGAGAACTGGGAGGCACTGTTTGACTCACGGTCGCAGTTTATTACAGCAGAAGGACACAGGTTAAAATCCGCAGAGGAGGGGCGCCTGGGAGGCTCAGTTGGTTGGATGGCTAACTCTTGATTTCGGCTCAGGGCATGATCTCACGGTTGTGGGATCGAGCCCCACGTCGGGCTCCCTGCCGAGCATGGTTCCCTCTCTCTCTCTCTCTCTGTGATCTCTCTCTCTCTCAAAAAATAAATAAGTAGGATTTAAAAATAAAAAAATGAAATGTGCAAAGCAGAGGCACATGGGTCAGGGTCCCCTGCTGGTGGAGTTATGCGGGCAGCACCCGGAAGTCGGCTCCTGGGGTCCCCACGACCGCGTGTGACGGTGCAATTCTACCGACGAGGGAAGCCCGCCCGAGCTTCGGTAACCAGAGTGTCCCTTGGGGGTTGGTCGCGTAGGCCTGACCGACCTTAGCTACTCAGACCCCAGCCACTCCAGAGGTCACACTAACGATGTCACATGGCCCAGACCCCCCTCCCTCCCGCCATAAATCACACTGTTAGAATAAACTATCTTGAGCGGCCCAAGGCCCTCAGATAAACAAAGAGGTTTTTATCACACAGGACACTTTAGAAAGTGACCTCCCAGGAGGCAGCCGGGGACCAGTCCTTTCTTCCAGAATGTGCCGAGTTATCCTTTACCACGGGGACACCTTCTGTGGGACCCCAGTAAGGCCAGTCGTTGGGACACCTGCCAGATTCCCCACGTGAGGATTTCAGGGGCTCCTGGGAATGTGCCTGAGTTTGGCTGTCACTGCTGTCACTCGTACTCCAGATGCTACTCAGTCCCCAGAGGGTCACGCCCTCAACATCTCTGAGCCAAGGGCCTCTCCTCGGTCCTGATGTTGACAAAGGCACCAGGCGCCCCCCCCCCCCCCCCGGAGTTCCACGGGGAACAGCTGAGCCCGTCTCTGGGGTTAAGGAAGGTCGGCTGAGTGCGTGGGGACAACAGTTACAACAGTGATGACAATCACAGCCATTTTAGCTGAGAGTCTCAGGCAGGCTCAAAGTATAACACCTTTTTTTTCTTTTTTCCCAACAGCTCAGTTTACTTCTAAACATACTGAGCGCCTGTCCAGCAGGCAGGGGACAGCATGTGGGAACAGATTAACCTCTGTCATTCTCCAGATCTCCCCAAATTGGGAGGCCATTCTTAGCTAGATGCTTGGGAGAGAGGACACAAGTCCCTCTGCTCACCCCTGTGTCCCCTTTATGTCTGTGCCCCTCCCTCCTCTGTCTGCCCCTCCCCTACCACCCCGCTCTCTCCACCCAGGAGTGTTTCTGAATCCTCCTTCCAAGGGACTCAGTCTGTGTCCCTTCGTTGCCCCCCTGCCCTCCTGCTGCCCGCAGCCAGACGATGAGGGCAGAGCCAACCACCTGCCTGAACAAACATAAACCCAGTTAGCAGATCAAAACCCCCAGCCGAACACTAACACTCTGACTTCCGCTGAGCGGAAAGCGAGAGCTTTACTTTTTTTTTTTAATGTTTATTTACTTTGAAAGAGAGAGAGCTCGAGCAGGAGAAAGGGAGGGGCAGAGAGAGAGAGAGAGACAGAGGGAGACAGAGAATCCCAACCAAGCTCTGCACCGTGAGCGTGGACGTGGGGCTCGAACTCGCGAACCGTGAGATCGTGACCTGAAATTAAGAGTCAGACGCTGAACTGACTGAGCCACCCAGGCGCCCCCAGCGAGAGCTTTATAAACACGGAGTCACCCGTGTGCTGCCAGCCCGGTCACTGGGAGGGTTGGGGGCAGGGCGAGGGGAGGGGTCTCATGGGGAAAAGATAAGCCCAGAGCCAACTAGTAGCCGACACGCAGGGTGACCTCAGCTTCCTAAAAACAGGAACGCTTTCTGCCATTGTCTTAGAAAGGGCCACAGTCCCGGCTAACCCCACCCAGGGCCAGCCCAGACTCCTGTTCAAGACTGCGCGTAGCTGGCCAGCCGAGAGGCCACTGTCCCACCCTTTAATCCCCCCGAAGACCAGACTCTCTCTGAAGGTGGGGTCCGCCATAACCTGGAAGGTTCTGGGGTGGGCCTCGTGGGAGCTAAAAGGCTTTGCCTTACCCGCACCAGAGAGGGTGGCCTCCTGGCCTCTTGTTACCTGCCTGAAACTGATGGCCGTTGGCCGTGGCTCGTTGAATGAGAGCGTTCATTGAGTGCCTGCTGTGTGCCCAGCCCCGTCGCCGATATGTGGGACACGGCAGTGAAAGACCAGTGAACCTCCAACCCTCAGGGGACTGCAGGGAAACGGGCGACGAACAACAAGCACGACGAGTCCGCGGAGCGTGTAATGTGTCGGAAGGTTGGAACTCTGCGGAAAGGCTAGAGCAGGGTCGGCGGCTGGGGAGTCTCTCAACCAGGGGCCGTCTGCCCCCAAGGGACGTTGGCAATGTCCGGACACATTTTTAGTTGTCACACTGAGATCAGGGACCGCCTCTCTGAGGCCCAAGTCCTGCGGAATGAGATGGGGGAGGGGAGGACCCTGGGGCAGGACACTCCGATCACACCTGGTTTGGGGGTGACTGTTGCTCCTGCCCCTGCCCCCCCCCCCCCGTAGTAATCGTGTACCTGGAGGAGGAATAAGTCCGAGCCTCAGCCCTCAGGGAACCCCAGGACCTCAGCGGGAGGCCACCTTGAAATCCCCCGGACATTTCCCTTCATTCAATGCGACTGACAATCTTACAATCTTGGATGTGATTGAAGGTGGTGGTTCTCGGGGGGGGGGGGCAGTCTTGTCCCCCAGGGGACACTTGGCAATGTCCGGGGACAGTTTGGTGGTCAGGATTTGAGGAGGGAGGTGCTGGCAGTAACCGGATGTGTGGAGGCCAGGGGCGCGGCTCAGCCCCCCCCATATAGCACGTGGGCACCCCGAAACCGGGAACGACCCAGCCCCCAGTGTCCACAGATGCCAGGAGCGGGCGGCTTAAGCCATAGACGTGTCTTCTCGCGCGGGTCTGCAGACTGGAAGTTCAAGACTGAGGTGCCAGCAGGGTTGATCCCTGGTGAGGCCTTTCTCCTCTGTCTCTCTCTCTTCCTTTTTTTTAAATTTATTTTTGAGAGAGACAGAGCACGAGCAGGGGAGGGGCAGAGAGAGAGACAGGGAGACACAGAATCCGAAGCAGGTTCCGGGCTCCTAGCTGTCAACGCAGAGCCCAACTCAGGGCTCGAACTCCCGAGCCACGAAATCATGACCTGAGCGGAAGTTGGACGCTTAACCGGCCACCAAGGCACCCTTCTCTCTCTCTCTCTCTCCTTATAGGGACGGACATCAGTGCTACTGGACTAGGGACGACCCTATGACTTCATGTAACTTTAATTACCCCCTGAAAGGCCCTATCTGCAAATGCAGTTACACTGGGGGGGGGTTGGGGCTCCAACATGATTTGGGGGAGGGGACACATTTCAGTCCGTAATGACAGGTGTCTTCCTTTTCTTCATGAGAAACGGGAAACATAAGCCCTAAAGAGAAAGTGGCTTTTAATAAGAAATGTTATGTTCTCTTTTCTCCCTTCCTGTGTCTCTGAGAAGGAGCCACAGAGACCCTGGGCACCTCCCTTAGCCACAGTGGACAGCAGACAGCCGTTAATTCCAACCACTTCCCGTAAGGAAAGAGAAACAGTTATAGGTTAGTGTCTAGGGTCTTGAGAGCTTAACAACACCGGGGGTTTTCCCAAGGGTCTCAAGCGTCTCCCGCAATAGTCCTGACCTCCCAACCTGAGTCCTGACCCACCACCCATCAGTCCCACCCCCCGCGTGGCTTGGCCCCTGGTGACCACAGCCCCCTGCGTGGCCAGTGGTGTAAAGGAAGACCAGACCAGGGGAGTTCGCCCTCTAGCGAGTGAGATAGGGAATGACATCATGAGGTGATGTGTGGGAAGAAGAGAAAGCAGGAGGGAGTCAAAGAGGATGGGGGAGGGCTGTTTTTAGCTGGGGAGGCCAGCTAGAAGACTTGTTTGATAAAGAGGTCGGGCAGGGACCTGAAAGAGGTAAGGGAGGGAGCCATGCGGATATCTGCAGAAAGAACGATCCTGGCAAAGGAAATACAGGCTGTGCAAAGGCCCTGAGGCAGGACCGTGCCTGGTGTGTTTGAGGAACAGTGAGATCGGTGTGTCTGGGGCAGAGTGAGCAAGGGCAGAAGTAGAGGAAAAGAAGGAACATCGCGCAGGGCCTTCTGGACTCATGGTGAGGGCGTGGGCAATCACAAGAGCTCCAAGCAGAGGAGGCCCGTGACCGACAGGGATGGTCACAGGCGCCCCCTGGTGGTGGAGGGGGGCGGACATGGAGACCTGAGCAGAGGCGGCTGTGCTAACCCAGGCGGCGAAGTGCCGCATTGCCTCAACATTCTCACTCCGGCACAGGCACTGAGCTTTACCTGCGCATCGGCAAAAAGCCCCTTCTGCTAGACTTTTCCCGAAATAAAGACACGTGCCCAGAGTCACATGGGAGAAGATGAGCGAAAACTCCACAGAGTGCCTGGCAGATGGCTGTGCTTGGCCCGCATCTGCGGAGAAGCTGGGCCGGGGCAGCCCAAGGGTGGGCGGGGGAAATGGGGGGGGGGGGGGGGGGAGGAAGGGCAGAGAGGCAGACACCGGGCCAGGAGAGGCAAAGCGGGCTTTTGGGGCTCCCCAGGCGGAGCAGCTCTTCAGCGGGCATGCGCGCCAGGGGATGGCTGCTGAGACGCTGAAATGCTTCTCTGTGGTGGGGGAGGGGGGGTAGCTGGCCCCTGCCCTTCCCCACACCTGCTGGGCCTCCCCCCACAATCCAGCAACTGCAGGGTCCGTATCTGGCCTGCAGGGGGCCTTCCGGCCCTTGCTCTTGCTCTGTGACTATTGTGGCTCGGTGCCTGCCCCTAAAAGTTAGGAACAGTGCCCTTGTGCCCGGGGCTGGGGGCTCCGAAACGGCGGTGGGGCCAGGTTGGTGTCTCAGGCAAGATGGAGGAGAACGTGCTGCTTCTGGAACAAACAGCCCCAAGGTCTCCAGCCGACAAAGATCTGCTTCCCGTTCCTGCTGTGTGTCCTCCCTGGGTCGGCAGGGGGCTCTGTCCGTCAGGCACTTAGGCACCAGGCCTGAGAGAGCAGCCACGATCCGTAATATCACCAGAGGGAGAACGAACTCAAGAGTGGCCCTCGCTGGCCATCAAATGCCCCGGCCCGAAAGTGATGGTTCACGGTGCTCACAGCTCATTAGAAAGAATTCCTCACGCGGGCCCCGGCCAGTCCCGGGGGCCAGGGAGAGTCGTGTTCCCATGCACTCAGGCAGGAGGGGCCAGGAATCACTGGCAAAGAGACGGTGGCCATCGTGGCTGGGGTGAGGGGCCAAAGGCCAGCAGCGGCAGCAGGTCACATCCGGGGGAGGGGAGGCTTGGTTGAAGGAGAAGTCTCCTCTAGCAGGGTTGCTCTGGGACACCCCAGCCTCCCTGGGCCTTACTCCGGGCCGCGTCTCAGATGCACGGGCCACCGTGCTACTAATCCTCTGGCAGAGACTGCCCTGAGCCCACACGCATATTACCTACTTTGGCCTTCGATCCGGTGAGGTGGGTCCTATTGCCACCGTCCCGTTTCGCGGATGGGAATACCGAGGCCCGGGGCGGTAGACTGCACGGCTGGACCCTCTTGATGTCTGCTGTCCCCCACAGAGCCACTCTGCGGCCCTGGCCCTGCCCAGGACCGAGGCCCACGTAGCCATTCCTCCTCCGGGACAGGCCCACAGGGAACTGGTGGCCCGTGAGAACCAGGGCTCTAGAGCCCGAGCGGGCGGGCAGTCAGGGCCCCTCTGTGCCCACGTTGCAGGCGGGGCCGACAAGCAGCAAATGGACGCTGAGCTGAGGAAGGAGATGATGGCCATCTGGCCCAACCTGTCCCAGAAGACGCTGGACCTGCTGGTCACCCCTCACAAGTGTAAGAGCCGTGCCTCGCCAGGCCCCGGGCTCTGACCCGCCAGGACGGAAGGGGCGGGAGAGAGGAGGAGGCAGGTGCAGGGACTAGGCTGGTGCCTCCGGGGCCCCCACCCACGGCGAGCTCGTCCTGTGCCCCCCCCCCCCCAGCCACAGACCTGACCGTAGGAAAGATCTACGCGGCCATGATGATTATGGAATACTACCGGCAGAGCAAGGCCAAGAAGCTGCAGGCCCTGCGTGAGGAGCAGGTACGGCCCTGGGCCCTGGCGCCCTCCGCTCCGGTGCCCGTCGCCCTGCGGGCACCGCGGTGACAGACCAGAACAGCGAGGGGTAGCCAGGACCCAGAGCAGGTCGCTGGAAAGCAGGGCCGTGCCAAGGAGGTGGCCCGGACAAATTCATCTGCTCCGCCTTGGGGGCCCTGGGCACCCTGGGGGCAATCTGACTTTTGCTCTGGGTCAGACGGGAGCCACCCTGCTCCTCGTCAGACGTGGGAAGCGACCTCACTCAGGTGGCCGCCCTCTGGTGGCCGTAGCTGGTAAGGGCTGGGGCCGGGAGACCCGGGAGGAGGCGCATCTCCAGGTCCAGGTGGGAGATGATGGGGCCAGACCGGGTTGAGAAGTGGTCCCGTTCCGCATGGATTTGCAAGGAGGGAATTGCTTGGGGGGGGGGGGGGGGGGGAATGTGGCGCACTCTCGGCACAGCGCCCCTGCTGTCTCTCAGCTGCAGCCGTGGCCAGAGCCTGAGCCTTGAACACCTGTCCCCAGCCTCCGCCCTGTGCACACACGTTGCTCTCTGTCCCCCCAGAATCGGACACCACTCATGTTCCAGCGCATGGAGCCCCCGTCCCCAACCCAGGAGGGGGGCCCTGGCCAGAACGCCCTCCCGTCCTCCCAGCTGGACCCAGGAGGAGGCCTGTGAGTGTGGCTCTGGCCAGAAGGTGGGGATGGGAGGGCAGGGGGCGCCATCCCCCGGGGGCAGCCGCCCCTGGAGTGCCCACTACCACCCCGGCCTCTGTCCCCCTGCACAGGTTGGCTCACGAAAGCGGCATGAAGGAGAGCCCGTCCTGGGTGACCCAGCGGGCCCAGGAGATGTTCCAGAAGACCGGAACGTGGAGCCCAGAGCGGGGGCCTCCCACCGACATGCCCAACAGCCAGCCCAACTCCCAGGTGCCTCTGTCCCCCCCACCCCACCCCCCACCGCCCCACAGCTCCCGGGCGCGAGCAGTACAGGAGGGAAGGGTCTGGGGTCCGAGCGTCAGGTCCCGGACTCACCGGCCTCGCCCTGTGCCCCACAGTCTGTGGAGATGCGAGAGATGGGCAGAGACGGCTACTCAGACAGCGAGCACTATGTCCCCATGGAAGGCCAGGCCCGGGCGGCCTCCATGCCCCGCCTCCCCGCGGAGAACCAGGTGAGCGCTTTCACCCCCCCCCCCCAGGGCTGGACTCAGGGCCCCCAGGGTCCCTGCCGGCCAGCAGTGGGGATGCCGTGGCCCCCTCCCTCCCCGCACGGCCCAAGGGGTCTCTTTCCTCCGGGACCCCGGCTCAAGGGGCCACCCACACCCTCAGCCGCAGGGTGAGGGCCCTGCCACCCTCCGTGGCCACCCCCGGAGGCCCTCAGCTCCTCCCTGATGGAGGACACATGGGGGCGCGGGAGGGGTGGGGGAGGTGACGCGTCAGGGCCAGGTGAGACCGGCGATCGAGAATGCGCCCCCGGGCACGCGCACGCACAGACCCACGCTACGTGTCCGTTTGTGCTCTTACTGGCACCTACGGACGCACACGCGTGTGCACGTGGGTCTGCTCTTGGGAACTTGGCAGGTCCTAGGACCTGGTAGCAGAGTCTGGCGGGGGGTGGGTGGCCTGGGGACAGCTGGGGTTTGTACTTCCTGTCTGGTCTTTGTGGGGGCCAGTGGGGAGGGACAGGGACGTATGCCTGATGCGTGTCTGTGTGTGGCCGCTTCACCCAGCTGTAGCACCCACTTGGTCAGTGCTGGCGAGGGGCGGGGGGGAGGGGGGAGGGGGAGGGAGGTGCGCCCACTGCCCCAGGCTCGCAGGGACAGGGGCACCGGAGCCAGAAGCATGGCTGGCTGCCCGCCCAGCCTGCAAGGCAGGGCGGCATAGTCTGGCTGTGGCAGGCTTCCCGTGTGCTGTGCCATGGCGTGTGCACGGGGTACAAGGCTGTGCTGTGCCTGGCTGGGCCAGGGTGGCTCCAGGACCTGGCCTCTGGCTGCTGAGAACTCGGGTGGGGGGGGGCGCCCAGCTGCATGTGGCCGCCCAGCGTCATCCCGCCAGGCCTTCTCCCCACCTCCCGCGCCGCCCACACCCCCAGGACTGAGTCGCTGGACCCCAAGAGAGGGTTGGGACAGGACGGCTGACGGCCACCCCCTCCCCAAGCTTTTGAGTGTCAGTGGCAACCAGGGCTGGGGCACCCTGCATGAGGCGGAGCCCAGGGCCCGGGGCCTGTGGTCACGCCATCCCATCTGTCCGTCTCGTGCCTCTGCCATCTGTCTGTCTGTGGTGTCGCCTGTCTGTCTCCTCTGTGCCCGTGGGAGGCTGGCCAGCCGGGCCTGGGGTCACCCACACACCAGGGACTTTAACACCTCTTTCCCTGACCCTCTTGCCCCGTCCCCCTCCCCCTGCCACCCCCCCTCCCCCCCCCCACCGCCCGGGTTCCTCTTTCCCGATTTCCCGATCCTGGCATCTCCGTGTACCACCTCTCACTCTCCCTCTTGGCTTTTATATTTATTTTCTTCTTTCTGTTTTTCTGTGTGCACCATCCCGTGGGGCTGTGACAGAGGAGAAGGGGCCGGCCACGTGGGAATAACCTCAGTGTATGTACCGCCTCCCGGCTGGGCTCCGGCCCCCTCTTCCCGCCCACCCCCCCTCGTGGGAGTCCCGTCATCTCCCCTGTCCTCGGACCCCCCCCCTTTCTTTGCAGACTGCAACCCCCCACCCCGTGAAGCCCCATCCCTGTGTGTTGTGTCTTCCGTGTGCCTGCCGGGCGGGCCTGCCCCCCACCCTTCCCCCCAACCCCCGTCTCCTCTGAGCCCCCAAGCTGGGAGATGCCGTCTTTCCAAGAAGCCTCACCTGCAGCCCCACCTGGCCCGCTCTTTTTCAGAGGCTCGTACCCCTGACGCCACCCCTGACCCTCTGGTGCAGGAGCCCTAAGTCTCTTAAAACTGCCACCTGGGGCGGAGCCACCGGCCACTCGGCCGGGATGGCCTCAGGTGCCATCTTCCTCCTCTCCTCTCCCAGCAGCAGAGAACCACAGGCCCCTCTCTAGGGTTTGACCCCTGGGGGTGCAGCGCGGGCAGGCTCCCAGGTTGCAGGCCAAGGGGAAGGGCGGCTCCCCTCGGGGCCTCAAATGCCAGGGGAAGCCCCTCAAGGGCTCCCTTTGGGAGCCGGACTCGGGTGGGCAGGAAAGCCCGGTGCCGGCTAGCCCAGGAGAGGACAGTGAGCCGGAAGGCTGGGCACCCGGTCCTGAGCACGCAGGAGGCCTGCCAGCCTCCAGAGAGCAGGCAGGAGTGAGCGCCGGGCTGTGCTGCCCAGGGCCCGGGGCTTCCGGGTGGTACCCCGGCTGGGGACGCTCTCCCCTTCGGCGAGCCTGCCTGCCCCTGGCTGGATGGCCAGGGCTGGGGGGTACCTCCCAGGGGTGGTTCCGAGAAACGGGGGTGGATCGGATGGGGCCTCCTGGCCGGAACCCAGGATGGGCCTGGGAGGAGGCAGAAGGGTCCCGAGACCCTGGTGGATCAGAAGCCGAGCCCCACGGCCCTCTGGGACTCTGCCCCCGACACTCACACCCCGTCACTGAGGGCTGAGGGGCCGGGACAGACCGGGACCGCCCGGTGCGGGCCGCTGACCCCGGCCCGCTGGCCTGTCCACCCCCCCCAGACCATCTCAGACACCAGCCCCATGAAGCGCTCAGCCTCCGTGCTGGGCCCCAAGGCCCGGCGCCTGGACGATTACTCCCTGGAGAGGGTGCCGCCTGAAGACACCCAGCACCACCACCAGCGGCGCCGAGACCGCGGCCACCGAGCCTCTGAGCGCTCCCTGGGCCGCTACACGGACGTGGACACAGGTGGGCTGCCACTCAGGGCCCAGGGGACGAAGGAGGGGAGGGGACGACAAGGGAGAGCAGGGGAAACACCGAGGCCGAAAAGAGGAGGTCTGGACCAGGAGCAGGACCCTCAGGGGACAGGACCAAGCGGCCGAGCTGGGCCCGATGCCGCCCAGAGCCTGGGGACCAGACCCCTGACGCCCAGCAGGCTCTCCTTGGTCCGGGAGAAGGTGCCCCTGTCTAGAGCCCACAGGCCCTCGGGGAGGCCTCCTGTGCGCCACCCACACCTCCTGCATGGCCGTCTGTTTGTCTGACCCCCTGCTCTGCCCAGGCTTGGGGACCGACCTGAGCATGACCACCCAGTCCGGGGACCTGCCGTCTAAGGAGCGGGACCAGGAGCGGGGCCGGCCCAAGGACCGGAAGCATCGGCAGCACCATCACCACCACCACCACCACCACCCCCCACCCTCGGACAAGGAACGCTACGCCCAGGAGCGGCCTGACCATGGCCGGGCCCGGGCCCGGGACCAGCGCTGGTCCCGCTCGCCCAGCGAGGGCCGTGAACACATGGCACACCGGCAGGTGGGTGTGGCACCGGGCACCCCTGATCCGAGCCCACGGGGAAACAGCTCGGGGGTGCGGGATGGGGGAGGGGGCGGGGAGGGGGGGGCACACCAGAGAGCCACTCTAGGCAGGGTCTCCACTCCCCAAACGTGATCTCTGACCCTGCCCACCACTGGGGTCCCCAAGCCAGGGGGGAGCCGGGCAGGGGGAGACGCTGCCCCCAGCCACTCTGGCTCCCCACTCTGCCTCCCCCCCAGCCCCCCTGCCCGCCTGCCGCCCCCTCCCCTGCCCCGCAGCTGCTTCCTCTTTGGTTGTGGATCACCGTTTGAGTTTCTGGCCAGCATGGTCCTTACGACTCATGCCCCCCGCTGGCTGCCTGCTGCCTTTTGCTTTCCTTTAACCCGGCTTCCGTTTTTGTTTCGATTATGATTTCTGTCCTCTGGACGCCTGTGAGTAATTTTTGAAACTTCTGCTATTTAACCCCGAAACTTACAAAACTCCATTTCTCATTTCTCTTTTCACTTTGTTGTGTTGGTTTTCGACTTCCCCCTCCCTCCTTGTCTCTCACTCCTCCTCTCCCTCCTCCTCCCCCTCCTCCCCTCCTCGTCCTCCTCCTCCTACCTGTGGCTGTTGCTTTTCTCCTTTTTTTCCATTCAAATGTCCTGTGTCCCCTCCCCCCCCACCTCTCCTCCACCTCCTCCTCCCGGTCCCCCCCTCCCCGCCCCCGCCCCCGTCCCCGCCCCCGCCCCCTTTGGTTTTCCTTTGCCCCCTCCCTCTCTCCCTCCCGTCCTCTGTGTCTCCTCCGTCTCCTTCTGGTTGATTTTGTTGTATCTTTTTTTTTGATTTCCTTTGTTTCAATTTTCGTGTAGGGCAGTAGTTCCGTAAGTGGAAGCCCAGCCCCCTCAACATCTGGTACCAGCACTCCGCGGCGGGGACGCCGCCAGCTCCCCCAGACCCCCTCCACCCCCCGGCCACACGTGTCCTATTCCCCCGTGATCCGTAAGGCCGGCGGCTCGGGTCCCCCGCAGCAGCAGCAGCAACAGCAGCCGGCGGCGCGGCCGGGCCGGGCGGCCCCCAGCGGCCCGCGGAGGTACCCGGGCCCCGGGGCCGAGCCTCTGGCCGGGGAGCGGCCGCCCGCGGGGGGCCACGGCAGCAGCCGCTCGCCCGCGATGGAGCGGCGGGGCCCGGGCCCGGCCCGGAGCGAGTCCCCCAGGGCGTGTCGCCACGGCGGGGCGCGGTGGCCGGCGTCCGAGGGGCCCCCCGGGCCCCGGCACCACGGCTACTACCGGGGCTCCGACTACGACGAGGCCGACGGCCCGGGCGGCGGAGGAGGGGAGGAGCCCCGGGCCGCGGCTTACGACGCGCCACCCCCCCGCGCGACGCGCGTGCTCGCCCAGGACTCCCCGGGCCCCGGGCCCGGCGTGCGCCTCGCCTTCCCGGCACGGCCGGCGACTCCCCAACGGCTACTACCTGGCGCACGGACCGGCCAGGCCGCGCGGGCCGGGCCCCCGGAGAGGCCTGCACGAAGCCTACAGCGAGACCGACGACGACGACTGGTGCTAAGCCCGGGCGAGGTGGCCCCCGCGCCCGCCCGGCCCCCCCACGCACCCCACGCACACGCCCCGCGGGGAGGAGCCGCGCACGGGCCGCGGGCCCACCTCGCTGCCGCCTGCCCAGAGCACACGGGGGGGGGGGGGGGGGGGCCCGGGACGGCCCCGGCCGCGGGGGGGCCCCCCCGGGCCCCGCCCCCGCGGGGGGGGCCGGCGACCCCCCGCGGCGAAAGGGGGGGGGGGGGGGGGGGGGGGGGGGCGGCGATGAGCCCCCCCACCCCCACCCAGCCAACCCAACCCCGCCTCCCCCCGCCCCCCACGAGGGGGACCCTGGAAGGGAAGGGGAGGCAGACAAACCATACAGCCAAGGGATTCGAATTAACTCAGCCATTTTTGGAGAACCTTGGGGAAAATGGAAATTAAAAAAAAAAAAAAAAAACACATTTTTAAAAGAAAAACGGGGAGAAAAAAAAAATCGCTTCTATTGATGAGTTTTATCATCTCAATTGAATCTTTCCTTTCCCTGGTGAACGCGAGCTGGTGGCCCGTGTTGTGGCGGAAAAGCCGGAAGCGAAGCCGAAACCCAGCGTCCCACACAAGACCCTCCACCAGACGCTCATACCCCACACACGTTCTCAGACACACACAGGAGTGCTTGCTGGTTATACCAAACCCTACTATTACTGCCTGCAGAAAAATCAATTTAAAAAGACACACAATTTTAAAAAGGACAAAAAAATTAATGATTGAGAAAAGAAGCATTTTTTTCTGACATTTGGTCCTGCTTGAAATAACAAAAGAAAAAGGAAAAAAAAAAAAAACACCACCACCACCACCGATTTCCTTCGCTTCTTTTTTCCTTTTTCCTACCTTGTTTGAAAACTGTGGGCTTGGGACTGTGAATTACTGCATGACATTCAAAAAGAAAAAAAAAAAATAAAAAAAAGTTGAATCAAAGGGCTTTTGGATCGACTGGTCTTTGTCCCTCTGCAAAGTGCTCCCCAGGTCTCTTGGGGGGGGAATGGTGGAAGGGAAGCCCTTTGAAAGTGTTTGAAGGCAGGAAAGAAGGAGGCAGACAGACCCTGATCCTCACAGAGCTTAGTGGCCAGAGCCCTAGAAATCCTGGCTACCTGAACAAGCCCAAGAAGGCCAAGGCCGAAGATGTTACCCAGGTGCCTGCCAGCTGTCCTGGCTGGAAGGCAGAGCAGTGCACCCCGCTGCCACCCCACGCTTCCACCCTCAGGCACCCGGGTCTCCCACCGTCTACTGTCAACCAGGTTCTACCTACAAACAGCCATCCTGGAAGATAAATCATCTCGGATGACCATCCTGCATGATGGGGCCAGTGGGAGCCCGGGGAGTGCCTGTGAGGCCCCAAACGTTAGCGAAACTTCCTATTGGAAACATCTGAGCAGCTGGTGGGGCGTCCTAAAGGTCAAAGGTCAGAGCAGCCCCCCCCCATTGGGTAATGGGGGATGGTCATGGCCAGCTCAAGATGCTGGCGGCAGGCACATGAGAGGTACAGGTGGAGGTGGGGTTCTTACACAGGGGCTGACAGCCTGCCCTCCCTCCACCCTCAGACCCATCCGTGCCCCTGCCTGTACGCTCCCACTCCAGCCTTACAGAAGCTGGCCCCACAGATGAAGGTGACAGAAAACTCCCACGTTGCCCCCCCCCCCCCATCGTCAAGACTTCACCTCCTTGCCTGTTCTGTGAATGCTCCTGCAAATACGGGCAATAGCCACAAAACTATAGTCAGAGTTGGCAGTCAGAGGGCTGTGTTGATTCAGGTGAGCAAAAGACCCGTTACACCCCCTTGTTCAAGTTGAGCGGAAAGGCAGCTCCTCGTTCTCCCTAGAAAGGGCTTGAGGGAATCCCACAAAGTCTGCAGACAGGGAGAGGGGGGGACGGTCCTCAGGGAACATCAGGGCGCCAGAAGAAGGAAAATCAGAGGCCAGGCAGGGGGAGACTAACACCCCAACTTTCGGGTCAGTCATTGGACCCTGGGGAGCTTAGCGCCACCACCCTCCCTAGAGCCCCTCCCAACCCAGCATACACACTGGCTATGTGACCCGAGGAAAGTGACTTAACCTCTCTGGGCCTCTGTGTTTCCAGCCGTAAAATCGAAATGATAATAAGACTGTGAAAGTTAAACGCGCTGTTTTACATCAGCCGCCAGCGAACTTTTTCCTAAAGGATCAGAGTAATATTTTCAGCTTTGGGACCCAGATAGTCTCTGTCGCGACTCCTCCACCTGCCATCGTGCCAGGAAAGCAGCCACAGATAACGTGCGAACAAGTGAATGTGGCTGTGTTCTGATACAACTTTACTTACAGGAGCGCCTGGATGGCTCAGTCAGTTAATATCTCCCAGCTCCTGGGTTCGAGCCCCCCGCGTGGGGATCTGTGCTGACGGCTCAGAGCCTGGCGTCTGCTTCCGGGTCCCGTGTCGCCTTGCCCCTCCCCCACTTGAGCTCGCGCGCGCGCGCGCGCGCGCGTGCGCTCTCTCTCTCTCTCTCAAAAATAAATAAAACATTAAAAAAAAAACCACTTTATTTACAAACACAGACAGTGGGCCAGATTGGGCCCTTGTCCTACGTAAGCGGTTCCCAAACTTTTTGGTGTCGATGCCCTTTTACATTCTTAAGAAAATTATCAAGGACTCCAAAGCATGTCTCTTTATGTGGGTAAGAGTTACAGATATCCCCCGCCCCAGGGGCCCGGACCCCTTTGAGACCTGCTGTTCTCAGAGTGTCACCCGTCCCACCTGAGCCATTTCCATAGCACCAAAGCGGAAAGTTCGACAGGCCTTCCTCCAGACCTCGACCCTCGAGCTTACCTTGGGCAAAGAAGGCTGAGCAGGCAGCCTGAGAAGGCCTCCAAATGGCAAGGCAGGCCGAGCTCCCTCCACAATAATGACATCTAGGAAGTGACGGGTCCAACAAAAAGCGAAAGAGGGTTTTCACTTCCTAACCAGGTAGGAAGCCAGTCACAACCCCCCACAGACGTCGAGGCCAGCTGTCTGCCCGAGGCAGGGCTGGCCTCTGGCAAAGGCCCACCTCCCGTGGTGCTGAAGCTGTTCAGCACATTTGCCCCGTGCAATTCCCTCTGGAACCAGGGAAACTGCAGCCATCTGTCCACAAGGGAACAAGTCCCCCTGCCAGAGCCCCCCACAGCCCCTGGGCCCAAACCTGAGGCTGCGCGCAGGGAGGCTGGACCCCAGGCCTCCATCACCCACACCTTCAGGCTGGGGCAAATGTAAGTTGCCCAGGAGACTCGGAGGGAGGGAATCAGGAGGGGAAGAGGCAGAGGGTGGCTTGGCTTAAGCCCTGGTCTCACATCCCCTCAGTCTCTGGCCTCAGCCACGTCATCTGGAAGGCTGCAGAAGGGGCAGGGAAATGGGGACTCTGAAAGCCAAGTATACCCTGCAAATGCCCTGGGCAGCCTCCTACCTGGGGACAGTGATCTGAGAGATCCAGACGTATTGCAAATGCATCCTCAGGGCTGAAAGGAACTGCTTCACTACAGTCTAAAGCTTCCCACTGTTCTCTCTCTGAGCCTCAATGTTCTGTCTGTGAAATGGGGGCCTACTACTGTGTCAGGGAGGCAAAACATTTCCTCTACCCTCTTCGAGTCAGTGACTGAGGCCTGTGAATTAAACTGAGAAATGACGGACTAACGGGAAAAAAGACACACAATTTTTATTAATATTTACGCGCGCAGAAAAGCGGTGACATTCAAAAGAGTGATTCGACTCAGGGGTTTATATACCATTTTAACAAAGAAAAGGGAGTTTGGGCTTGCAGGGATGATAAATTATGGGGAAATGACTAGGAAATATATGGTGGAAACTAACGGAAGATAAGGATTATTTTTGTAAGGTTTCCTAAGGTTTGTTTACACAGACTCATCTTGGTGCCTCTCCATCTTCGGTGATGAGTCACTCTTCTCTTCCCGACACAGGAGAAAAGGGGACACCTTCAAAACGGGAAGTTTCTGTCACCTTCTTAAAAGGAAATTGATGCCCTGCTTTTAGGTAGAAAAGAGGAGGACAGAGAGCTCTTTTGCATCTCACTTGCCTTCAGCTCAAAATCATCCTAAAGTGGTGTATTTGGGGGTGGCACCTATCTGACCCCCAACAGCTGCCATCAAAGGACTGGCGGGGTGTGGATGGGTGACAGCACTTGGCTCGAAGACTTGTGGGAAAGTCAGATCTGTGGGTGGCTGCCGACCAGAGCACCCCACGATGGGGACTGCTGGCTCCTCAGGATCGCTGCGCGGCATGGAGGTAAAGGCCTGGTTTTAGGGAAGCAACCGGAAGGAGGAGGACGAGGACACGACGCTCAGCCCGTGTCTTATGTCACCTTGCATTTGGAAAAGCCTCACCTACAGAGCAACGCCAGCATCTTAGAGACCGGTGCTTAGAGTGGTGAAACACACAAAGGGAGGGGCACCTGGGTGGCTCAGTCCGTCAAGCATCGGACTCTTGATTTCACCTCGGGTCACGATCTCACAGTTCGTGAGTTCCAGCCCTGTGTCGGGCTCCTCGCTGACCACGGGGAGCTTGCTTGGGATTCTCTCTCTCCCTCTCTCTCTCTGCCCCTCTCCGGCTCGTGCGCTCTCTCTTACGCGCGCGAAATAAATGCGCTGTTTCAAAAAAAGAAAATTCTTTAAAAAAAAATGATTAAAAAACACACATAAGTAGAAAAAGGAGAACAGATGGCTTTAAAAACATTAAATAGTAGCAATATTACTCTCCTAGGAGAGCTGTAACGAACCGCCGCAGACTGAGTGGCTTAAAACAACAGAAATTTCTTGTCTCACAACTCAGGAGGCAAGAAGTCCGGAAGTCAAGGTATGGGCGGGGCGGCTCTCACCGAAGGTCCTGAAGGAGAAGCTGTCCATCCATATCTCCCGTCCAGCTCTCGGTGGTTGCTGGCAACCCTTAGGCGTTCCTTGACTTGTGGCTACATCACTGTGCCTCTGTCTCTGTCTTCACCTGGCCTTGTCCCTGTGTCTCTTTCTCTTACGAGGACACTTCGCCTGGATTTAGCCCACCCCCCTCCCCAATGCAGTATGATCTCATCCCTGCCCTTACCTGAATTACATCTGCAAAGCCCTTATTTCCAAACAAGGTCCCTGTGGTTTGATGAGAAATATATTTGGTCTCTGTCCCCAGTTCCTGGTACGGAGCTCTTAAAACCCTTGGGATTTCCCAAGTCACAGGCGTGTCTTTTATCATTCAAAAGAAGATTTTTAAAAAGGTTTTATTTAATTTTTTAAGGTTTATTTGTTTTTGAGAGAGAGAGAGCAGAGATAGAGGGAGACACAGAATCCGAAGCAGGCTCCAGGCTCTGAGCTGTCAGCACAGAGCCCCACGCGGGGCTCGAACTCACGAACCACGAGATGATGACCTGAGCTGAAGTCGATCGCTCAACTGACTGGGTCACCCAGACACGCCTAAAGATTTTGTTTTATTTTCAATGTTTATTTTGAGAGCGCGCGCGCCCTCACGTGCACAAGTGTGGGAGGGGCAGAGAGAGAATCCCAAGCAGGCTCCCAGCTGTCAGAGCAGAGCCCGACTTGGAGCTCGATCCCACGTACCCCGAGATCGTGACCTGAGCCAAAGCCAAGAGTCGACTGAGCACCGACCCCCCCCCCCCGGCCACCTGGATTAATGCCCTTATGAAAGAGCCCCGGGAGAGCTCTCGCCCCTTCCAGCATGGGGGGAAAAGCGAGGAGATGGTGTCTCTGAGCTAAGAGGCAAGCAGGCCCCACCAGACGCCGCATCTGCTGGTGCCTCCAGAACCGTGAACAATAACTCTCCGTGGCTTACAAGCCCCCGGTCCGTGGTCTTCTGTCATGGCAGCCCAAACGGTCGAAGATGGCCTGAACGGGGCGCGAGCAGACAGGGGCTGCTGGCCGGAGTAGTCTTCAGAGGGGCTGGGCACGGAGCCGCTCTCGTTCCACCCCTGCCCTGGATCTGCCATGACAGCCCCATCTGCTGAACGTGACACCCACGCTCCATCTGGCCTCCCGTCCTTGCCCGGAATAGAAGCCCGAGCCCCTCTGCGCTCCACCCAACGTGCCCACCACATCGGGCCCTGCGAGCTTTCCAGAGCTCTACCCACCCACCCCCCCAGCCTCCCACGCGGTCTGCGCAGACCCAGCCCTCACCCCTCCGCTGCCCTGCTCCAGCCCTTAAACGTAAAGAAGGCCTCGCCCTGCCCAGCTTATTCTCCGAGACTGCATTTCTCCTGTAAAAAAAAAAAAAAAAAAAAAAAAAAGATCTGGGGGGATACGCAGCCTGCTGCGGACAGTGGTTCCTTCCAGCGGGGGCTGGGAAGGCACGCCACAGAGGGCTGTGTAGACTTTGGTATTTTACCGAATTCTCCAAAATTCATGACTGCTTCTGCCATGTGGAAACAGTTTTTAAAGGCATCCAGATTCCTCCGCAAAAAAAAAAAAAATAAA